>NC_134834.1:190347702-190684577 GCF_004210375.1 Tachypleus tridentatus
TCTTTGTTGTAGTGATACTCTTTATTGTAGTGATACTCTTTGTTGTAGTGATACTCTTTATTGTAGTGATACTCTTTATTGTTGATACTCTTTGTTGTAGTGATACTCTTTATTGTAGTGATACTCTTTGTTGTAGTGATACTCTTTATTGTAGTGATACTCTTTTTTTTGTTGTAGTGATACTCTTTGTTGTAGTGATACTCTTTATTGTTGATACTCTTTGTTGTAGTGATACTCTTTGTTGTAGTGATACTCTTTATTGTTGTAGTGATACTCTTTATTGTAGTGATACTCTTTGTTGTAGTGATACTCTTTGTTGTAGTGATACTCTTTGTTGTAGTGATACTCTTTTGTTGTAGTGATACTCTTTGTTGTAGTGATACTCTTTGTTGTAGTGATACTCTTTGTTGTAGTGATACTCTTTGTTGTAGTGATACTCTTTGTTGTAGTGATACTCTTTATTGTAGTGATACTCTTTGTTGTAGTGATACTCTTTGTTGTAGTGATACTCTTTATTGTAGTGATACTCTTTGTTGTAGTGATACTCTTTATTGTTGATACTCTTTGTTGTAGTGATACTCTTTGTTTTAGTGGTTCTATTTATTGTAGTGATACTGTTTGTTGCAGTGATACATTTGTTGTAGTGATACTCTTTGTTCCAGTGATACTCTTTGTTGTAGTGATACTCTTTATTGTAGTGATACTCTTTGTTGTAGTGATACTCTTTGTTGTAGTGATACTCTTTGTTGTAGTGATACTCTTTATTGTAGTGATACTCTTTATTGTAGTGATACTCTTTGTTGTAGTGATACTCTTTATTGTAGTGATACTCTTTGTTGTAGTGATACTCTTTATTGTAGTGATACTCTTTGTTTGTGATACTCTTTATTGTAGTGATACTCTTTATTGTAGTGATACTCTTTGTTGTAGTGATACTCTTTGTTGTAGTGATACTCTTTATTGTAGTGATACTCTTTGTTGTAGTGATACTCTTTGTTGTAGTGATACTCTTTGTTGTAGTGATACTCTTGTATTGTAGTGATACTCTTTGTTGATACTCTTTATTAGTGATACTCTTTGTTGTAGTGATACTCTTTGTTTAGTGATACTCTTTGTTGTAGTGATACTCTTTGTTGTAGTGATACTCTTTGTTGTAGTGATACTCTTGATACTCTTTGTTGTAGTGATACTCTTTGTTGTAGTGATACTCTTTGTTGTAGTGATACTCTTTGTTGTAGTGATACTCTTTATTGTAGTGATACTCTTTGTTGTAGTGATACTCTTTGTTGTAGTGATACTCTTTGTTGTAGTGATACTCTTTGTTGTAGTGATACTCTTTGTTGTAGTGATACTCTTTGTTGTAGTGATACTCTTTGTTGTAGTGATACTCTTTGTTGTTGATACTCTTTGTTGTAGTGATACTCTTTGTTGTAGTGATACTCTTTGTTGTAGTGATACTCTTTGTTGTAGTGATACTCTTTATTGTAGTGATACTCTTTATTGTTGTGATACTCTTTGTTGTAGTGATACTCTTTCTTGTAGTGATACTCTTTATTGTAGTGATACTCTTTGTTGTAGTGATACTCTTTGTTGTAGTGATACTCTTTGTTGTAGTGATACTCTTTGTTGTAGTGATACTCTTTATTGTAGTGATACTCTTTGTTGTAGTGATACTCTTTGTTGTAGTGATACTCTTTGTTGTAGTGATACTCTTTGTTGTAGTGATACTCTTTGTTGTAGTGATACTCTTTGTTGTAGTGATACTCTTTGTTGTAGTGATACTCTTTGTTGTAGTGATACTCTTTGTTGTAGTGATACTCTTTGTTGTAGTGATACTCTTTATTGTAGTGATACTCTTTGTTGTAGTGATACTCTTTATTGTTGATACTCTTTGTTGTAGTGATACTCTTTGTTGTAGTGATACTCTTTATTGTAGTGATACTCTTTGTTGTAGTGATACTCTTTGTTGTAGTGATACTCTTTGTTGTAGTGATACTCTTTGTTGTAGTGATACTCTTTATTGTAGTGATACTGTTTTGATACTCTTTATTGTAGTGATACTCTTTTTGTAGTGTACTCTTTGTTGTAGTGATACTCTTTGTTGTAGTGATACTCTTTGTTGTAGTGATACTCTTTGTTGTAGTGATACTCTCTTTCTTTGTTGTAGTGATACTCTTTGTTGTAGTGATACTCTTTGTTGTAGTGATACTCTTTGTTGTAGTGATACTCTTTGTTGTAGTGATACTCTTTGTTGTAGTGATACTCTTTATTGTAGTGATACTCTTTGTTGTAGTGATACTCTTTGTTGTAGTGATACTCTTTATTTTACTCTTTGTTGTAGTGATACTCTTTATTGTAGTGATACTCTTTGTTTAGTGATACTCTTTATTGTAGTGATACTCTTTGTTGTAGTGATACTCTTTGTTGTAGTGATACTCTTTGTTGTAGTGATACTCTGTTGATACTCTTTATTGTAGTGATACTCTTTGTTGTAGTGATAGTTGTAGTGATACTCTTTGTTGTAGTGATACTCTTTGTTGTTGTAGTGATACTCTTTGTTGTAGTGATACTCTTTGTTGTAGTGATACTCTTTATTGTAGTGATACTCTTTGTTGTACTCTTTATTGTAGTGATACTCTTTGTTGTAGTGATCCTCTTTGTAGTGATACTCTTTATTGTAGTGATACTCTTTGTTGTAGTGATACTCTTTATTGTAGTGATACTCTTTGTTGTAGTGATACTCTTTGTTGTAGTGATACTCTTTCTTGTAGTGATACTCTTTGTTGTAGTGATACTCTTTATTGTAGTGATACTCTTGTAGTGATACTCTTTGTTGTAGTGATACTCTTTGTTGTAGTGATGATACTCTTACTCTTTGTAGTGATACTCTTTGTTGTAGTGATACTCTTTGTTGTAGTGATACTCTTTGTTGTAGTGATACTCTTTGTTGTAGTGATACTCTTTGTTGTAGTGATACTCTTTGTTGTAGTGATACTCTTTGTTGTAGTGATACTCTTTATTGTTGTGATACTCTTTGTTGTAGTGATACTCTTTTTGTTGTAGTGATACTCTTTATTGTAGTGATACTCTTTGTTGTAGTGATACTGTTTGTTGCAGTGATCCTCTTTGTTGTAGTGATACTCTTTGTTGTAGTGATACTCTTTGTTGTAGTGATACTCTTTATTGTAGTGATACTCTTTGTTGTAGTGATACTCTTTGTTGTAGTGATACTCTTTGTTGTAGTGATACTCTTTGTTGTAGTGATACTCTTTGTTGTAGTGATACTCTTTGTTGTAGTGATACTCTTTATTGTAGTGATACTCTTTGTTGTAGTGATAGTTGTAGTGATACTCTTTGTTGTAGTGATACTCTTTATTGTAGTGATACTCTTTATTGTAGTGATACTGTTTGTTGTAGTGATACTCTTTGTTGTAGTGATACTCTTTGTTGTAGTGATACTCTTTGTTGTAGTGATACTCTTTGTTGTAGTGATACTCTTTGTTGTAGTGATACTCTTTCTTGTAGTGATACTCTTTGTTGTAGTGATACTCTTTGTTGTAGTGATACTCTTTGTTGTAGTGATACTCTTTATTGTAGTGATACTCTTTGTTGTAGTGATACTCTTTGTTGTAGTGATACTCTTTGTTGTAGTGATACTCTTTTTGATACTCTTTGTTGTAGTGATACTCTTTGTTGTAGTGATACTCTTTGTTGTAGTGATACTCTTTATTGTGAGTGATACTCTTTGTTGTAGTGATACTCTTTGTTGTAGTGATACTCTTTATTGTAGTGATACTCTTTGTTGTAGTGATACTCTTTATTGTAGTGATACTCTTTGTTGTAGTGATACTCTTTGTTGTAGTGATACTCTTTGTTGTAGTGATACTCTTTGTTGTAGTGATACTCTTTGTTGTAGTGATACTCTTTGTTGTAGTGATACTCTTTATTGTAGTGATACTCTTTGTTGTAGTGATACTCTTTGTTGTAGTGATACTCTTTGTTTTGATACTTGTAGTGATACTCTTTGTTGTAGTGATACTCTTTGTTGTAGTGATACTCTTTGTTGTAGTGATACTCTTTATTGTAGTGATACTCTTTATTTTGTTGTAGTGATACTCTTTGTTGTAGTGATACTCTTTATTGTAGTGATTCTATTTCTTGTAGTGATACTCTTTATTTTTGTGATACTCTTTGATTGTTGTGATACTCTTTATTGTAGTGATACTCTTTGTTGTAGTGATACTCTTTATTGTAGTGATACTCTTTGTTGATGATACTCTTTATTGTAGTGATACTCTTTGTTGTAGTGATACTCTTTATTGTAGTGATACTCTTTGTTGTAGTGATACTCTTTATTTAGTGATACTCTTTGTTGTAGTGATACTCTTTGTTGTAGTGATACTCTTTGTTGTAGTGATACTCTTTGTTGTAGTGATACTCTTTGTTGTAGTGATACTCTTTATTGTAGTGATACTCTTTGTTGTAGTGATACTCTTTATTGTAGTGATACTCTTTGTTGTAGTGATACTCTTTGTTGTAGTGATACTCTTTGTTGTAGTGATACTCTTTGTTGTAGTGATACTCTTTATTGTAGTGATACTCTTTGTTGAGTGATACTCTTTGTTGTAGTGATACTCTTTGTTGTAGTGATACTCTTTGTTGTAGTGATACTCTTTGTTGTAGTGATACTCTTTGTTGTAGTGATACTCTTTATTGTAGTGATACTCTTTGTTGTAGTGATACTCTTTATTGTAGTGATACTCTTTGTTGTAGTGATACTCTTTGTTGTAGTGATACTCTTTGTTGTAGTGATACTCTTTGTTGTAGTGATACTCTTTGTTGTAGTGATACTCTTTGTTGTAGTGATACTCTTTATTGTAGTGATACTCTTTGTTGTAGTGATAGTGATACTCTTTGTTGTAGTGATACTCTTTATTGTAGTGATACTCTTTGTTGTAGTGATACTCTTTGTTGTAGTGATACTCTTTGTTGTAGTGATACTCTTTGTTGTAGTGATACTCTTTGTTGTAGTGATACTCTTTGTTGTAGTGATACTCATTCTTGTAGTGATAATCTTTGTTGTAATGATGCGCTTTGTTTAGTGATAATCTTTATTGTAGTGATACTCTTTGTTGTTGGGATACTCTTTGTTGTATCGATACTCTTTGTTGTAGTGATACTCTTTGTTGTAGTGATACTCTTTATTGTAGTGATACTCTTTGTTGTAGTGATACTCTTTATTGTAGTGATACTCTTTGTTATATCGATACTCTTTATTCTAGTGATACTCTTTGTTGTAGTGATACTCTTTGTTGTAGTGATACTCTTTGTTGTAGTGATACTCTTTACTCTTTGTAGTGATACTCTTTGTTGTAGTGATACTCTTTGTTGTAGTGATACTCTTTGTTGTAGTGATACTCTTTATTGTAGTGATACTCTGATACTCTTTGTTCTAGTGATACTCTTTGTTACAGTGACACTCTCTATTGTAGTGATACTCTTTGTTTCAGTGATACTCTTTGTTGTAGTGATACTCTTTATTGTAGTGATACTCTTTATTGTGGTGATACTTTTTGTTGTAGTGATACCCTTTGATGTAGTGATACTATTTCTTGTAGTGATACTTTTTGTTGTAGTGATACTCTTTGTTGTAGTGATACTCTTTGTTGTAGTGATACTCTTTGTTGTAGTGATACTGTTTGTTGTAGTGATACTCTTTGTTGTAGTGATACTCTTTGTTGTAGTGATACTCTTTATTGTAGTGATACTCTTTGTTGTAGTGATACTCTTTGTTGTAGTGATACTCTTTGTTGTAGTGATACTCTTTGTTGTAGTGATACTCTTTGTTGTAGTGATACTCTTTATTGTTTGTTGTAGTGATACTCTTTATTGTAGTGATACTCTTTGTTGTAGTGATACTCTTTGTTGTAGTGATACTCTTTGTTGTAGTGATACTCTTTGTTGTAGTGATACTCTTTGTTGTAGTGATACTCTTTGTTGTAGTGATACTCTTTGTTGTAGTGATACTCTTTGTTGAAGTGATACTCTTTGTTGTAGTGATACTCTTTATTGTAGTGATACTCTTTGTTGTAGTGATACTCTTTATTGTAGTGATACTCTTTGTTCTAGTGATACTCTTTATTGTAGTGATACTCTTTGTTGTAGTGATACTCTTTGTGTAGTGATACTCTTTATTGTAGTGATACTCTTTGTTGTAGTGATACTCTTTGTTGTAGTGATACTCTTTTTAGTGATACTCTTTATTGTAGTGATACTCTTTGTGTAGTGATACTCTTTGTTGTAGTGATACTCTTTGTTGTAGTGATACTCTTTTTTGTTGTAGTGATACTCTTTGTTGTAGTGATACTCTTTATTGTAGTGATACTCTCTTTGTTGTAGTGATACTTTTTGTTGTAGTGATACTCTTTGTTGTAATGATACTCTTTATTGTAGTGATACTCTTTATTGTAGTGATACTCTTTGTTGTAGTGATACTCTTTGATACTCTTTTGTAGTGATACTCTTTGTTGTAGTGATACTCTTTATTGTAGTGATACTCTTTGTTGTAGTGGTACTCTTTATCGTAGTGATACTCTTTATTGTTGTGATACTCTTTATTGTAGTGATACTCTTTGTTGTAGTGATACTCTTTATTGTAGTGATACTCTTTGTTGTAGAGATACTGTTTGTTATAGTAATACATTTGTTGTAGTGATACTCTTTGTTGCAGTGATACTCTTTGTTGTAGTGATACTCTTTGTTGTAGTGATACTCTTTGTAGTGATACTCTTTGTTGTAGTGATACTCTTTGTTGTAGTGATACTCTTTATTGTAGTGATACTCTTTGTTGTAGTGATACTCTTTGTTGTAGTGATACTCTTTGTTGTAGTGATACTCTTTGTTGTAGTGATACTCTTTGTTGTAGTGATACTCTTTGTTGTAGTGATACTCTTTGTTGTAGTGATACTCTTTATTGTAGTGATACTCTTTATTGTAGTGATACTCTTTGTTGTAGTGATACTCTTTATTGTAGTGATACTCTTTGTTGTAGTGATACTCTTTATTGTAGTGATACTCTTTGTTGTAGTGATACTCTTTATTGTAGTGATACTCTTTGTTGTAGTGATACTCTTTGTTGTAGTGATACTCTTTGTTGTAGTGATACTCTTTGTTGTAGTGATACTTTGTTCTTTCTTTTTGTAGTGATACTCTTTGTTGTTGTAGTGATACTCTTTGTTGTAGTGATACTCTTTGTTGTAGTGATACTCTTTATTGTAGTGATACTCTTTGTTGTAGTGATACTCTTTATTGTAGTGATACTCTTTGTTGTAGTGATACTCTTTATTGTAGTGATACTCTTTGTTGTAGTGATACTCTTTGTTGTAGTGATACTCTTTGTTGTAGTGATACTCTTTGTTGTAGTGATACGCTTTTTGTTGTAGTGATACTCTTTATTGTAGTGATACTCTTTGTTGTAGTGATACTCTTTGTTGTAGTGATACTCTTTGTTGTAGTGATACTCTTTGTTGTAGTGATACTCTTTGTTTTGTTGTAGTGATACTCTTTATTGTAGTGATACTCTTTGTTGTAGTGATACCTTTGTTGTAGTGATACTCTTTGTTGTAGTGATACTCTTTGTTGTAGTGATACTCTTTATTGTAGTGATACTCTTTGTTGTAGTGATACTCTTTATTGTAGTGATACTCTTTGTTTGTAGTGATACTCTTTATTGTAGTGATACTCTTTGTTGTAGTGATACTCTTTGTTGTAGTGATACTCTTTGTTGTAGTGATACTCTTTATTGTAGTGATACTCTTTGTTGTAGTGATACTCTTTGTTGTAGTGATACTCTTTGTTTGTAGTGATACTCTTTGTTGTAGTGATACTCTTTGTTGTAGTGATACTCTTTGTTGTAGTGATACTCTTTGTTGTAGTGATACTCTTTGTTGTAGTGATACTCTTTATTGTAGTGATACTCTTTGTTGTAGTGATACTCTTTGTTTTAGTGATTCTATTTCTTGTAGTGATACTCTTTGTTGTAGTAATATTCTTTGTTGTAGTGATACTCTTTGTTGTAGTGATACTCTTTGTTGTAGTGATACTCTTTGTTGTAGTGATACTCTTTGTTGTAGTGATACTCTTTGTTGTAGTGATACTCTTTGTTGTAGTGATACTCTTTATTGTAGTGATACTCTTTGTTGTAGTGATACTCTTTGTTGTAGTGATACTCTTTGTTGTAGTGATACTCTTTGTTGTAGTGATACTCTTTGTTGTAGTGATACTCTTTATTGTAGTGATACTCTTTGTTGTAGTGATACTCTTTGTTGTAGTGATACTCTTTGTTGTAGTGATACTCTTTGTTGTAGTGATACTCTTTGTTGTAGTGATACTATTTTCTTGTAGTGATACTCTTTGTTGTAGTGATACTCTTTGTTGTAGTGATACTCTTTATTGTAGTGATACTCTTTATTGTAGTGATACTCTTTGTTGTAGTGATACTCTTTGTTGTAGTGATACTCTTTATTTAGTGATACTCTTTGTTGTAGTGATACTCTTTATTGTAGTGATACTCTTTATTGTAGTGATACTCTTTATTGTAGTGATACTCTTTGTTGTAGTGATACTCTTTGTTGTAGTGATACTCTTTATTGTAGTGATACTCTTTGTTGTAGTGATACTCTTTGTTGTAGTGATACTCTTTGTTGTAGTGATACTCTTTATTGTAGTGATACTCTTTGTTGTAGTGATACTCTTTGTTGTAGTGATACTCTTTGTTGTAGTGATACTCTTTGTTGTAGTGATACTCTTTGTTGTAGTGATACTCTTTGTTGTAGTGATACTCTTTATTGTAGTGATACTCTTTGTTGTAGTGATACTCTTTATTGTAGTGATACTCTTTGTTGTAGTGATACTCTTTGTTGTAGTGATACTCTTTATTGTAGTGATACTCTTTGTTGTAGTGATACTCTTTGTTGTAGTGGTTCTATTTCTTGTAGTGATACTCTTTATTGTGAGTGATACTTTTTTTTAGTGATACTCTTTGTTGTAGTGATACTCTTTGTTGTAGTGATACTCTTTATTGTAGTGATGATCTTTGTTGTAGTGATACTTTTTGTTGTAGTGATACTCTTTGTTGTAGTGATACTCTTTGTTGTAGTGATACTCTTTATTGTAGTGATACTCTTTATTGTAGTGATACTCTTTGTTGTAGTGATACTCTTTGTTGTAGTGATACTCTTTATTGTAGTGATACTCTTTGTTGTAGTGATACTCTTTGTTGTAGTGATACTCTTTGTTGTAGTGATACTCTTTGTTGTAGTGATACTGTTTGTTGTAGTGATACTATTTGTTGTAGTGATACTCTTTGTTGTAGTGATACTCTTTGTTGTAGTGATACTCTTTATTGTAGTGATACTCTTTGTTGTAGTGATACTCTTTATTGTAGTGATACTCTTTGTTGTAGTGATACTCTTTGTTGTAGTGATACTCTTTGTTGTAGTGATACTCTTTGTTGTAGTGATACTCTTTGTTGTAGTGATACTCTTTGTTGTAGTGATACTCTTTGTTGTAGTGATACTCTTTGTTGTAGTGATACTCTTTGTTGTAGTGATACTCTTTGTTGTAGTGATACTCTTTATTGTAGTGATACTCTTTATTGTAGTGATACTCTTTGTTGTAGTGATACTCTTTGTTGTAGTGATACTCTTTGTTGTAGTGATACTCTTTGTTGTAGTGATACTCTTTGTTGTAGTGATACTCTTTGTTGTAGTGATACTCTTTTATTGTAGTGATACTCTTTGTTGTAGTGATACTCTTTGTTGTAGTGATACTCTTTGTTGTAGTGATACTCTTTATTGTAGTGATACTCTTTGTTGTAGTGATACTCTTTGTTGTAGTGATACTCTTTATTGTAGTGATACTCTTTGTTGTAGTGATACTCTTTATTGTAGTGATACTCTTTGTTGTAGTGATACTCTTTATTGTAGTGATACTCTTTGTTGTAGTGATACTTTTTGTAGTGATACTCTTTATTGTAGTGATACTCTTTATTTTGATACTCTTTGTTGTAGTGATACTCTTTATTGTAGTGATACTCTTTGTGATACTCTTTGTTGTAGTGATACTCTTTGTTGTAGTGATACTCTTTATTGTAGTGATACTCTTTGATAGTGATCTCTTTGTTGTAGTGATACTCTTTGTTGTAGTGATACTCTAGTTACTTTTGTTGTAGTGATACTCTTTGTTGTAGTGATACTCTTTATTGTAGTGATACTCTTTGTTGTAGTGATACTCTTTGTTGTAGTGATACTCTTTATTGTAGTGATAGTCTTTGTTGTAGTGATACTCTTTCTTTGTAGTGATACTCTTTGTTGTAGTGATACTCTTTGTTGTAGTGATACTCTTTGTTGTAGTGATACTCTTTGTTGTAGTGATACTCTTTGTTGTAGTGATACTCTTTGTTGTAGTGATACTCTTTGTTGTAGTGATACTCTTTGTTGTAGTGATACTCTTTGTTGTAGTGATACTCTTTATTGTAGTGATACTCTTTGTTGTAGTGATACTCTTTGTTGTAGTGATACTCTTTGTTGTAGTGATACTCTTTGTTGTAGTGATACTCTTTGTTGTAGTGATACTCTTTGTTGTAGTGATACTCTTTTTGTAGTGATACTCTTTGTTTGTGATACTCTTTGTTGTAGTGATACTCTTTGTTGTAGTGATACTCTTTGTTGTAGTGATACTCTTTGTTGTAGTGATACTCTTTGTTGTAGTGATACTCTTTATTGTAGTGATACTCTTTATTGTAGTGATACTCTTTGTTGTAGTGATACTCTTTGTTGTAGTGATACTCTTTATTGTAGTGATACTCTTTGTTGTAGTGATACTCTTTGTTGTAGTGATACTCTTTATTGTAGTGATACTGTTTGTTGTAGTGATACTCTTTGTTGTAGTGATACTCTTTGTTGTAGTGATACTCTTTGTTGTTGATACTCTTTGTTGTGATACTCTTTTTGTAGTGATACTCTTTATTGTGATACTCTTTGTTGTAGTGATACTCTTTGTTGTAGTGATACTCTTTGTTGTAGTGATACTCTTTATTGTAGTGATACTCTTTGTTGTAGTGATACTCTTTGTTGTAGTGATACTCTTTATTGTAGTGATACTCTTTGTTGTAGTTATACTGTTTGTTGAAGTGATACTCTTGATACTCTTTATTGTAGTGATACTCTTTGTTGTAGTGATACTCTTTATTGTAGTGATACTCTTTGTTGTAGTGATACTCTTTGTTGTAGTGATACTCTTTGTTGTAGTGATACTCTTTGTTGTAGTGATACTCTTTGTTGTAGTGATACTCTTTATTGTAGTGATACTCTTTGTTGTAGTGATACTCTTTATTGTAGTGATACTCTTTGTTGTAGTGATACTCTTTGTTGTAGTGATACTCTTTGTTGTAGTGATACTCTTTGTTGTAGTGATACTCTTTGTTGTAGTGATACTCTTTGTTGTAGTGATACTCTTTGTTGTAGTGATACTCTTTGTTGTAGTGATACTCTTTGTTGTAGTGATACTCTTTATTGTAGTGATACTCTTTGTTGTAGTGATACTCTTTATTGTAGTGATACTCTTTGTTGTAGTGATACTCTTTGTTGTAGTGATACTCTTTGTTGTAGTGATACTCTTTGTTGTAGTGATACTCTTTGTTGTAGTGATACTCTTTAGTGATACTCTTTGTAGTGATACTCTTTGTTGTAGTGATACTCTTTGTTGTAGTGATACTCTTTGTTTTAGTGATACTCTTTGTTGTAGTGATACTATTTGTTGTAGTGATACTCTTTGTTGTAGTGATACTCTTTGTTGTAGTGATACTCTTTGTTGTAGTGATACTCTTTGTTGTAGTGATACTCTTTATTTGTAGTGATACTCTTTGTTGTAGTGATACTCTTTGTTGTAGTGATACTCTTTGTTGTAGATACTCTTTGATACTCTTTGTTGTAGTGATACTCTTTGTTGTAGTGATACTCTTTATTGTAGTGATACTCTTTGTTGTAGTGATACTCTTTGTTGTAGTGATACTCTTTGTTGTAGTGATACTCTTTGTTGTAGTGATACTCTTTGTTGTAGTGATACTCTTTGTTGTAGTGATACTCTTTGTTTTGTTGTAGTGATACTCTTTATTGTAGTGATACTCTTTGTTGTAGTGATACTCTTTGTTGTAGTGATACTCTTTGTTGTAGTGATACTCTTTGTTGTAGTGATACTCTTTGTTGTAGTGATACTCTTTATTGTAGTGATACTCTTTGTTGTAGTGATACTCTTTGTTGATAGTGATACTCTTTATTGTAGTGATACTCTTTGTTGTAGTGATACTCTTTGTTGTAGTGATACTCTTTGTTGTAGTGATACTCTTTGTTGTAGTGATACTCTTTGTTGTAGTGATACTCTTTGTTGTAGTGATACTCTTTGTTGTAGTGATACTCTTTGTTGTAGTGATACTCTTTCTTGTAGTGATACTCTTTGTTGTAGTGATACTCTTTGTTTGTAGTGATACTCTTTGTTGTAGTGATACTCTTTATTGTAGTGATACTCTTTGTTGTAGTGATACTCTTTGTTGTAGTGATACTCTTTGTTGTAGTGATACTCTTTGTTGTAGTGATACTCTTTGTTGTAGTGATACTCTTTATTGTAGTGTGATACTCTTTATTGTAGTGATACTCTTTATTGTAGTGATACTCTTTGTTGTAGTGATACTCTTTGTTGTAGTGATATACTCTTTGTTGTAGTGATACTCTTTATTGTAGTGATTCTTTGTTGTAGTGATACTCTTTATTGTAGTGATACTCTTTGTTGTAGTGATACTCTTTGTTGTAGTGATACTCTTTGTTGTAGTGATACTCTTTGTTGTAGTTTATTGTAGTGATACTCTTTGTTGTAGTGATACTCTTTGTTGTAGTGATACTCTTTGTTGTAGTGATACTCTTTGTTGTAGTGATACTCTTTATTGTAGTGATACTCTTTATTGTAGTGATACTCTTTGTTGTAGTGATACTCTTTGTTGTAGTGATACTCTTTGTTGTAGTGATACTCTTTGTTGTAGTGATACTCTTTGTTGTGATACTCTTTATTGTAGTGATACTCTTTATTGTAGTTATACTCTTTGTTGTAGTGATACTGTTTGTTGTAGTGATCCTCTTTGTTGTAGTGATACTCTTTGTTGCAGTGATACTCTTTGTTGTAGTGATACTCTTTGTTGTAGTGATACTCTTTGTTGTAGTGATACTCTTTGTTGTAGTGATACTCTTTGTTGTAGTGATACTCTTTGTTGTAGTGATACTCTTTATTGTAGTGATACTCTTTGTTGTAGTGATACTCTTTGTTGTAGTGATACTCTTTGTTGTAGTGATACTCTTTGTTGTAGTGATACTCTTTGTTGTAGTGATACTCTTTATTGTTGATACTCTTGTAGTGATACTCTTTGTTGTAGTGATACTCTTTATTGTAGTGATACTCTTTGTTGTAGTGATACTCTTTATTCTAGTGATACTCTTTATTGTAGTGATACTCTTTGTTGTAGTGATACTCTTTATTGTAGTGATACTCTTTGTTGTATTGATACTCTTTGTTGTAGTGATACTCTTTGTTGTAGTGATACTCTTTGTTGTAGTGATACTCTTTGTTGTAGTGATACTCTTTGTTGTAGTGATACTCTTTGTTGTAGTGATACTCTTTATTGTAGTGATACTCTTTGTTGTAGTGATACTCTTTGTTGTAGTGATACTCTTTGTTGTAGTGATACTCTTTATTGTAGTGATACTCTTTGTTGTAGTGATACTCTTTGTTGTAGTGATACTCTTTGTTGTAGTGATACTCTTTGTTGTAGTGATACTCTTTGTTGTAGTGATACTCTTTATTGTAGTGATACTCTTTGTTCTAGTGATACTGTTTGTTGTAGTGATACTCTTTGTTGTAGTGATACTCTTTGTTGTAGTGATACTCTTTGTTGTAGTGATACTCTTTATTGTAGTGATACTCTTTGTTGTAGTGATACTCTTTATTGTAGTGATACTCTTTGTTGTAGTGATACTCTTTATTGTAGTGATACTCTTTGTTGTAGTGATACTCTTTATTGTAGTGATACTCTTTGTTGTAGTGATACTCTTTGTTGTAGTGATACTCTTTGTTGTAGTGATACTCTTTATTGTAGTGATACTCTTTATTGTAGTGATACTCTTTGTTGTAGTGATACTCTACTCTTTGTTGTAGTGATACTCTTTGTTGTAGTGATACTCTTTATTGTAGTGATAGTGATACTCTTTTTGTTGTGTTGTAGTGATACTCTTTGTTGTAGTGATACTCTTTGTTGTAGTGATACTCTAGTTACTCTTTGTTGTAGTGATACTCTTTTTTGTTGTAGTGATACTCTTTATTGTAGTGATACTCTTTGTTGTAGTGATACTCTTTATTGTAGTGATACTCTTTTTTGTAGTGATACTCTTTATTGTAGTGATACTCTTTGTTGTAGTGATACTCTTTGTTGTAGTGATACTCTTTGTTGTAGTGATACTCTTTGTTGTAGTGATACTCTTTATTGTAGTGATACTCTTTGTTTTGATACTCTTTATTGTAGTGATACTCTTTGTTGTAGTGATACTCTTTATTGTAGTGATACTCTTTATTGTAGTGATACTCTTTGTTGTAGTGATACTCTTTATTGTAGTGATACTCTTTGTTGTAGTGATACTCTTTATTGTAGTGATACTCTTTGTTGTAGTGATACTCTTTGTTGTAGTGATACTTTTTTTGTAGGGATACTCTTTGTTGTAGTGATACTCTTTGTTGTAGTGATACTCTTTGTTGTAGTGATACTCTTTGTTGTAGTGATACTCTTTATTGTAGTGATACTCTTTGTTGTAGTGATACTCTTTGTTGTAGTGATACTCTTTATTGTAGTGATACTCTTTGTTGTAGTGATACTCTTTACTCTTTGTTGTAGTGATACTCTTTGTTGTAGTGATACTCTTTATTGTAGTGATACTCTTTTTTTGTTGATACTCTTTATTGTAGTGATACTCTTTATTGTAGTGATACTCTTTGTTGTAGTGATACTCTTTGTTGTTGATACTCTTTATTGTAGTGATACTCTTTGTTGTAGTGATACTCTTTATTGTAGTGATACTCTTTGTTGTAGTGATACTCTTTGTTGTAGTGATACTCTTTGTTGTAGTGATACTCTTTATTGTAGTGATACTCTTTGTTGTAGTGATACTCTTTATTGTAGTGATACTCTTTGTTGTAGTGATACTCTTTGTTGTAGTGATACTCTTTATTTTAGTGATACTCTTTGTTGTAGTGATACTCTTTATTGTAGTGATACTCTTTGTTGTAGTGATACTCTTTATTGTAGTGATACTCTTTGTTGTAGTGATACTCTTTGTTGTAGTGATACTCTTTGTTGTAGTGATCTTTCTTTTGTTTAGTGATACTCTTTGTTGTAGTGATACTCTTTGTTGTAGTGATACTCTTTGTTGTAGTGATACTCTTTGTTGTAGTGATACTCTTTGTTGTTTGTTGTAGTGATACTCTTTGTTGTAGTGATACTCTTTGTTGTAGTGATACTCTTTATTGTAGTGATACTCTTTGTTGTAGTGATACTCTTTATTGTAGTGATACTCTTTATTGTAGTGATACTCTTTGTTGTAGTGATACTCTTTGTTGTAGTGATACTTTTTGTTGTAGTGATACTCTTTGTTGTAGTGATACTCTTTGTTGTAGTGATACTCTTTGTTGTAGTGATACTCTTTGTTGTAGTGATACTCTTTATTGTAGTGATACTCTTTGTTTGTGATACTCTTTATTGTAGTGATACTCTTTATTGTAGTGATACTCTTTGTTGTAGTGATACTCTTTATTGTAGTGATACTCTTTGTTGTAGTGATACTCTTTATTGTAGTGATACTCTTTGTTGTAGTGATACTCTTTGTTGTAGTGATACTTTTTGTTGTAGTGATACTCTTTGTTGTAGTGATACTCTTTATTGTAGTGATACTCTTTGTTGTAGTGATACTCTTTGTTGTAGTGATACTCTTTGTTGTAGTGATACTCTTTATTGTAGTGATACTCTTTTTGTAGTGATACTCTTTATTGTAGTGATACTCTTTATTGTAGTGATACTCTTTATTGTAGTGATACTCTTTGTTGTAGTGATACTCTTTGTTGTAGTGATACTCTTTGTTGTAGTGATACTCTTTGTTGTAGTGATACTCTTTGTTGTAGTGATACTCTTTGTTGTAGTGATACTCTTTATTGTAGTGATACTCTTTGTTGTAGTGATACTCTTTGTTGTAGTGATACTCTTCTTTAGTTGTAGTGATACTCTTTATTGTAGTGATACTCTTTATTGTAGTGATACTCTTTGTTGTAGTGATACTCTTTGTTGTAGTGATACTCTTTATTGTAGTGATACTCTTTATTGTAGTGATACTCTTTGTTGTAGTGATACTCTTTGTTGTAGTGATACTCTTTGTTGTAGTGATACTCTTTGTTGTAGTGATACTCTTTGTTGTAGTGATACTCTTTATTGTAGTGATACTCTTTATTGTAGTGATACTCTTTTTGTTGTAGTGATACTCTTTGTTGTAGTGATACTCTTTGTTGTAGTGATACTCTTTTTGTTGTGATAGTGATACTCTTTGTTGTAGTGATACTCTTTGTTGTAGTGATACTCTTTGTTGTAGTGATACTCTTTGTTGTAGTGATACTCTTACTCTTTTTAGTGATACTCTTTATTGTAGTGATACTCTTTGTTGTAGTGATACTCTTTATTGTAGTGATACTCTTTGTTGTAGTGATACTCTTTGTTGTAGTGATACTCTTTATTGTAGTGATACTCTTTATTGTAGTGATACTCTTTATTGTAGTGATACTCTTTGTTGTAGTGATACTCTTTGTTGTAGTGATAGTGATACTCTTTATTGTAGTGATACTCTTTGTTGTAGTGATACTCTTTATTGTAGTGATACTCTTTATTGTAGTGATACTCTTTGTTGTAGTGATACTCTTTGTTGTAGTGATACTCTTTGTTGTAGTGATACTCTTTGTTGTAGTGATACTCTTTGTTGTAGTGATACTCTTTGTTGTAGTGATACTCTTTATTGTAGTGATACTCTTTTTGTTGATACTCTTTAGTGATACTCTTTGTTGTAGTGATACTCTTTGTTGCAGTGATACTCTTTGTTGTAGTGATACTCTTTATTGTAGTGATACTCTTTATTGTAGTGATACTCTTTGTTGTAGTGATACTCTTTGTTGTAGTGATACTCTTTATTGTAGTGATACTCTTTGTTGTAGTGATACTCTTTGTTGTAGTGATACTCTTTATTGTAGTGATACTCTTTGTTGTAGTGATACTCTTTATTGTAGTGATACTCTTTATTGTAGTGATACTCTTTGTTGTAGTGATACTCTTTGTTGTTGATACTCTTTGTTAGTGATACTCTTTGTTGTAGTGATACTCTTTGTTGTAGTGATACTTTTTGTTGTAGTGATACTCTTTGTTGTAGTGATACTCTTTATTGTAGTGATACTCTTTGTTGTAATGATACTCTTTATTGTAGTGATAGTGATACTCTTTATTGTAGTGATACTCTTTGTTGTAGTGATACTCTTTGTTGTAGTGATACTCTTTGTTGTAGTGATACTCTTTGTTGTAGTGATACTCTTTGTTGTAGTGATACTCTTTGTTGTAGTGATACTCTTTATTGTAGTGATACTCTTTGTTGTAGTGATACTCTTTATTGTAGTGATACTCTTTGTTGTAGTGATACTCTTTGTTGTAGTGATACTCTTTGTTGTAGTGATACTCTTTGTTGTAGTGATACTCTTTGTTGTAGTGATACTCTTTATTGTAGTGATACTCTTTGTTGTAGTGATACTCTTTGTTGTAGTGATACTCTTTATTGTAGTGATACTCTTTGTTGTAGTGATACTCTTTGTTGTAGTGATACTCTTTGTTGTAGTGATACTCTTTGTTGTAGTGATACTCTTTGTTGTAGTGATACTCTTTATTGTAGTGATACTCTTTGTTGTAGTGATACTCTTTATTGTAGTGATACTCTTTGTTGTAGTGATACTCTTTGTTGTAGTGATACTCTTTGTTGTAGTGATACTCTTTGTTGTAGTGATACTCTTTGTTGTAGTGATACTCTTTGTTGTAGTGATACTCTTTGTTGTAGTGATACTCTTTATTGTAGTGATACTCTTTTAGTGATACTCTTTATGATACTCTTTGTTGTAGTGATACTCTTTGTTGTAGTGATACTCTTTGTTGTAGTGATACTCTTTGTTGTAGATACTCTTTATTGTAGTGATACTCTTTGTTGTAGTGATACTCTTTATTGTAGTGATACTCTTTATTGTAGTGATACTCTTTTTGTAGTGTAGTGATACTCTTTGTTGTAGTGATACTCTTTGTTGTAGTGATACTCTTTATTGTAGTGATACTCTTTGTTGTAGTGATACTCTTTATTGTAGTGATACTCTTTGTTGTAGTGATACTCTTTGTTGTAGTGATACTCTTTGTTGTAGTGATACTCTTTCTTTTGTAGTGATACTCTTTGTTGTAGTGATACTCTTTATTGTAGTAGTGATACTCTTTATTGTAGTGATACTCTTTGTTGTAGTGATACTCTTTATTGTAGTGATACTCTTTGTTGTAGTGATACTCTTTATTGTAGTGATACTCTTTATTGTAGTGATACTCTTTGTTGTAGTGATACTCTTTATTGTAGTGATACTCTTTGTTGTAGTGATACTCTTTGTTGTAGTGATACTCTTTATTGTAGTGATACTCTTTGTTCTAGTGATACTCTTTGTTGTAGTGATACTCTTTGTTGTAGTGATACTCTTCTTTGTTGTAGTGATACTCTTTATTGTAGTGATACTCTTTGTTGTAGTGATACTCTTTGTTTGTATTGTAGTGATACTCTTTGTTGTAGTGATACTCTTTATTGTAGTGATACTCTTTGTTGTAGTGATACTCTTTATTGTAGTGATACTCTTTGTTGTAGTGATACTCTTTGATACTCTTTGTAGTGATACTCTTTGTTGTAGTGATACTCTTTATTGTAGTGATACTCTTTATTGTAGTGATACTCTTTATTGTAGTGATACTCTTTGTTGTAGTGATACTCTTTGTTGTACTCTTTATTGATACTCTTTGTTGTAGTGATACTCTTTTTGTAGTGATACTCTTTATTGTTGTGATACTCTTTATTGTAGTGATACTCTTTATTGTAGTGATACTGTTTGTTGTAGTGATACTCTTTGTTGTAGTGATACTCTTTGTTGTAGTGATACTCTTTATTGTAGTGATACTCTTTTTTGTAGTGATACTCTTTATTGTAGTTATACTCTTTGTTGTAGTGATACTCTTTATTGTAGTGATACTCTTTGTTGTAGTGATACTCTTTGTTTGTAGTGATACTCTTTGTTGTAGTGATACTCTTTATTGTAGTGATACTCTTTGTTGTAGTGATACTCTTTGTTGTAGTGATACTCTTTATTGTAGTGATACTCTTTGTTGTAGTGATACTCTTTGTTGTAGTGATACTCTTTGTTGTAGTGATACTCTTTGTTGTAGTGATACTCTTTGTTGTAGTGATACTCTTTGTTGTAGTGATACTCTTTGTTGTAGTGATACTCTTTGTTGTAGTGATACTCTTTGTTGTAGTGATACTCTTTGTTGTAGTGATACTCTTTGTTGTAGTGATACTCTTTATTGTAGTGATACTCTTTGTTGTAGTGGTACTTTTTTTGTAGTGATACTCTTTATTGTAGTGATACTCTTTGTTGTAGTGATACTATTTCTTGTAGTGATACTCTTTGTTGTAGTGATACTCTTTGTTGTAGTGATACTCTTTATTGTAGTGTAGTGATACTCTTTGTTGTAGTGATGATACTCTTTGTTGTAGTGATACTCTTTGTTGTAGTGATACTCTTTGTTGCAGTGATACTCTTTGTTGTAGTGATACTCTCTATTGTTGTGATACTCTTTGTTCTAGTGATACTCTTTGTTGTAGTGATACTCTTTGTTGTAGTGATACTCTTTGTTGTAGTGATACTCTTTGTTGTAGTGATACTCTTTGTTGTAGTGATACTCTTTGTTGTAGTGATACTCTTTGTTGTAGTGATACTCTTTATTGTAGTGATACTCTTTGTTTAGTGATACTCTTTGTTGTAGTGATACTCTTTGTTGTAGTGATACTCTTTGTTGTAGTGATACTCTTTATTGTAGTGATACTCTTTATTGTAGTGATACTCTTTATTGTAGTGATACTCTTTTTGTAGTGATACTCTTTATTGATGATACTCTTTGTTGTAGTGATACTCTTTATTGTAGTGATACTCTTTGTTGTAGTGATACTCTTTGTTGTAGTGATACTCTTTGTTGTAGTGATACTCTTTGTTGTAGTGATACTCTTTGTTGTAGTGATACTCTTTATTGTAGTGATACTCTTTGTTGTAGTGATACTCTTTCTTTAGTGATACTCTTTTTGTAGTGATACTCTTTGTTGTAGTGATACTCTTTGTTGTAGTGATACTCTTTATTGTAGTGATACTCTTTGTTGTAGTGATACTCTTTGTTGTAGTGATATACTCTTTGTTGTAGTGATACTCTTTGTTGTAGTGATACTCTTTGTTGTAGTGATACTTTTTCTTTATTGTAGTGATACTCTTTGTTGTAGTGATACTCTTTTTGTAGTGATACTTCTTTTGTTGTAGTGATACTCTTTGTTGTAGTGATACTCTTTGTTGTAGTGATACTCTTTGTTGTAGTGATACTCTTTGTTGTAGTGATACTCTTTATTGTAGTGATACTCTTTGTTGTAGTGATACTCTTTGTTGTAGTGATACTCTTTGTTGTAGTGATACTCTTTGTTGTAGTGATACTCTTTATTGTAGTGATACTCTTTGTTGTAGTGATACTCTTTGTTGTAGTGATACTCTTTATTGTAGTGATACTCTTTATTGTAGTGATACTCTTTGTTGTAGTGATATTCTTTTTGTTGTAGTGATACTCTTTGTTGTAGTGATACTCTTTATTGTAGTGATACTCTTTATTGTAGTGATACTCTTTGTTGTAGTGATACTCTTTGTTGTAGTGATACTCTTTGTTGTAGTGATACTCTTTATTGTAGTGATACTCTTTGTTGTAGTGATACTCTTTATTGTAGTGATACTCTTTGTTGTAGTGATACTCTTTATTGTAGTGATACTCTTTGTTGTAGTGATACTCTTTGTTGTAGTGATACTCTTTATTGTAGTGATACTCTTTATTGTAGTGACATGATACTCTTTATTGTAGTGATACTCTTTGTTGTAGTGATACTCTTTGTTGTAGTGATACTCTTTATTGTAGTGATACTCTTTGTTGTAGTGATACTCTTTATTGTAGTGATACTCTTTGTTGTAGTGATACTCTTTGTTGTAGTGATACTCTTTATTGTAGTGATACTCTCTTTGTTGTAGTGATACTCTTTATTGTAGTGATACTCTTTGTTGTAGTGATACTTTTTATTGTAGTGATACTCTTTGTTGTAGTGATACTCTTTGTTGTAGTGATACTCTTTGTTGTAGTGATACTCTTTATTGTAGTGATACTCTTTGTTGTAGTGATACTCTTTGTTGTAGTGATACTCTTTATTGTAGTGATACTCTTTGTTGTAGTGATACTCTTTTTATTGTAGTGATACTCTTTGTTTGTACTCTTTTATTGTAGTGATACTCTTTCTTGTAGTGATACTCTTTAGTGTTGTAGTGATACTCTTTGTTGTAGTGATACTCTTTGTTGTAGTGATACTCTTTGTTGTAGTGATACTCTTTGTTATAGTGATACTCTTTATTGTAGTGATACTCTTTATTGTAGTGATACTCTTTGTTGTAGTGATACTCTTTATTGTAGTGATACTCTTTATTGTAGTGATACTCTGTTGATACTTTTTATTGTAAGAATACTCTTTGTTCTAGTGGTACTCTTTATTGTAGTGATACTGTTTGTTGTAGTGATACTGTTTCTTGTAGTGATACTGTTTGTTGTAGTGATACTGTTTTTTGTAGTGATACTGTTTGTTGTAGTGATACTGTTTCTTGTAGTGATACTCTTTGTTGTAGTGATACTGTTTCTTGTAGTGATACTCTTTGTTGTAGTGATACTGTTTACCAATAAATCCCACCATATATTGCCAATAAACAAAGACCAGTAACTAGCAGTCATCCAGTGAATAAAGCCCTACAGTTTTCGGTCATCCAATAAGCAAAGGTCAGTAATTAACACTCATCCAGTAAATAAAAGCCTACAGTTGTCTATTATCTAATAAACAAAGACCAGTAATTAGCAGTCATCCAGTGAATAAAGCCCTACAGTTGTCGGTCATCCAATAAACAAAGGCCAGTAATTAACATTCATCCAGTAAATAAAAACCTACAGTTGTCGGTCATCCAATAAACAAAGAACGGTAATTAGCAGTCATCCAGTGAATAAAGCCCTACAGATGTCGGTCATCCAATAAACAAAGATCAGTAATTAGCAGTCATCCAGAGAATAAAGCCCTACAGTTGTCGGTCATCCAATAATCAAAGGCCAGTAATTAACACTCATCCAGTAAATAAAAGCCTACAGTTGTCGATTATCTAATAAACAAAGACCAGTAATTAGCAGTCATCCAGTGAATAAAGCCCTACAGTTGTCGGTCATCCAATAAACAAAGGCCAGTAATTAACACTCATCCAGTAAATAAAACCCTACAGTTGTCGGTCATCCAATAAACAAAGAACGGTAATTAGCAGTCATCCAGTGAATAAAGCCCTCTAGTTGTCGGTCATCCAATAAACAAAGGCCAGTAATTAACATTCATCCAGTAAATAAAAACCTACAGTTGTCGGTCATCCAATAAACAAAGGCCAGTAATTAACATTCATCCAGTAAATAAAAACCTACAGTTGTCGATTATCTAATAAACAAGGACCACTAATTAGCAGTCATCCAGTGAATAAAACCCTACAGTTGTCGGTCATCCAATAAACAAAGAACGGTAATTAGCAGTCATCCAGTGAATAAAGCCCTACAGATGTCGGTCATCCAATAAACAAACACCAGTAATTAGCAGTCATCCAGCGATAAAGACGCTACATTAGACGGTCACCCAAAGCAGAAGAATCTACAGGTATAGAACATTCAGTAAAACAACTGTACAACCTTTTAACCGTTCAACAAACAAACAATCAAACTGTATAACTATTTGTCATCCAATAGGTAAACCTCTTGGGCTGTTGGTCATCGAATAAAAAACTGTAAAGTTATTGGTCACCTCGCACAAATATTTGCCAATATCGGTCATACTTCCTTTTCATCAAGAGAATATTGTTAGAAATACTATGTAGTAAGCATGTACCGACAAATTTAATGTTAAAAAATACATATATGTAATATGCATGCAGCTCAACTATTTCTTATGCTTGTGCGAATAACGTTCTAATAGCTATAATACTATTTTTAGCATAGTTTCATTTCCGCAGTTGAACAATGTTTATGGTATTACTAGTTAAGTGTGGGTGTATTTCTTGGAATTGTCATCGTAGTCTATCTGGAATTTTGGCCAATAGGAAAACTTTATACATTTCTAATATTTTCTTCCTAAGAAACTGAATCGGTGAGTGGCCATTGGAAGACGAAAGATAAGGAGAAACTTTGGTTTTATCATTCATTTTATCTGTTGTCAAAAGGTATAACTTAATTCTGAGCTACTTTAAAATTCGCTATTCATAACATTACACCCTATTCTTTAACATTAGTGAGTGAAACAAAGAGCAAATCATTGTATACTGTATCTCTCTCTCATGTTTTTTCTGCTCTGTTACACCCTGGATGCATAGGGTTATTATTTACACCTGTGTAGCGTACACGTGCAGCACAGTATGATCAGTTGATTAGCTTTGTGTGGAAACGAAACCATACATTTTCTAATTTAGTTGTGTTTGTTTGTTTGTTTTGGATTTGGCGCAAAGCTACACCAGGGCTATTTGCGCTAGCCTTCCTAATTTAACAGTGTAAGACTAGAGGGAAGGCAGCTAGTCATCATCACCCACCGCCAACTGTTGGACTACTTTTTTACCAACGAATAATGGGATTGACCGTTACATTATAACGCCCCGCTGCTGAAATGAAGAGCATGTTTAGTGAGGCGGGGATTCGAACCCGTGACCCTCAGATTACGAGTCGAGCGTTTTAGCTACCTGGCCATACTGGGCCAATTTAGTTGTGAAACATTTTAATTAGTTTTAGTTTTGATTTCATTAACTTATTTATTGTTCTCATTTTTCTCTTCAATTTTTATTAACTAAAACACACCGGTCAGGATACAATATTTTAGTTGACCTCGAACCGTTAATGAAATGATATAGTGTGTTCCAGAACTTCCACTTTGTTCGTTTTTCGGTGGGAGTACTAGACTGATTTTTGAAGAAGATAAAAGTAAACACTTGAATACACATTCATTGTTTTGATTTAGATTTCTTTAATCAAGAAATCATTGATTTAGGTCTGTTTGCCATTGTGTTAAATAATATATCTCTACCAATAGGATTTTTGCGTATTCCAATAGCTGATCGTGAAGTCAAGATGTTCCGTAATATGGGAAAGTAGGGTCTCGTGGGGGTGCTATTCGAGTGTATTGGTCAAATATCACTATTCCGCCAAATATGGACCCGGCATGGCAAGGCAGTTAAGGCACTCGACTCATAATCTGAGGAGCGCGGGTTCGTATCCCGGTCATACCAAACATGCTCGCCCTTTTAGCCGTGGTGACGTTATAATGTGACGCTTAATCCCACTATTCGTTGGTAAAAGAGTAGCCCAACAGTTGGCGGTGGGTCTTGATGACTAGCTGCCTTCCATCTAGTCTTACACTGCTAAATTAGAGACGGTTAGCTCGAATAAACCTCGTGTAACTTTGCGCGAAATTCAAAACAAACCAAAGCGTCAAATAAGAGTTGGCGGAGGATAGCAGCCGCCTTATGTTTAGTCTATCATCTCAAACATGGGGACACTTATATCTGCAGGTATAACACGATGTATCTTTGCGTGAAATTCTGTAAAAAACAAACATTGTATCACTCTACCAGTAAAGACGGAGCAAAGAAAATTCGAAACACTTTCTCACAGCTCCCCCCAGCGGTACTTCTGTGGACTTACTCCAAAATAAACAAAAAAAAGTACTTTACGAAGTGTTCTTTTACGTTTCGGCTTAAAATGTTGACTAATAATAATATATAAGTTTAGAAATGTTTTGGGACACGTCGAGCCTGTTAAGAGAACTTTGCCATTGTAAGTAAAAAAAATCGTGTCCCTTTATTTACACAATGGACAACTGTGAACAAACTACAACAATACAGATCTGAGGCTAGTGGTGAGTGGGTGAAACACTTAAGTAATATAAACGTGTTTGTTTTAACCTGCTAATTACCAGAAAGCTACAAGCTTAATTTGAAAGTAAGATAAGCTTCGTGAAACATACTCAGTGCAATGTGACACTGTCCTTCCGGTATTGATTTGAAACTATGATTACTCTAAATATAGGCGTAGAAAGCTACAGTTAATTATTTATATTTCCTACATTGAGGATAAACATTCAGTACAGATTTACATACGGTTTATTTACATATCCTAAAACACTGAAACTAGGCCTAATTTTAGTTCCTTTCTATTTCTTTGTTGTAACTTTCGTATTAATGTAATATTTAAGTCATGTCTAAGTTTCATCAGGTCAAAAGGACCTTTCTCTAAAGATGATATAAAACCTGGTCAGTCAACTAAGATATTTTATGGATATTTCATTATATTATTGTATTTCACTATAAACATTTTTTCTTGTTATTAATATAAATAATGTTTTTATTTACATAAATAAACTTAATATACACATATTAGAAAACGATAAATGAAGTAACTATTCTATGAACAAACAAATTTGTTCGATTTATTAAAAAGCATTCATAAAAAACGATATTTCTGAAGCACAGTTACATAAATAAGTTAAACAGCATGTTGTAGTAACACTCTTTATCTTTGAATTCACAGTTACATAAGTGAGTTAAACATTATATTGTAGTTTCACTATTTACCCTTAAAGTCACAGTTACATAAATAAGTTAAACAGTATGTTGTAGTGCCACTATTTATTATTAAAGTCACAGTTACATAAATAAGTTAAACAGTATGTTGCAGTGCCACTATTTATTATTAAAGTCACAGTTACATAAATAAGTTAAACAGTATGTTGTACTGGCACTCTTTACCCTTGAAGTCACAGCTACATAAATAAGTCAAACAGTTTGTTGTAGTGACATTCTTTATCTTCGAAGTCACAGTTACATAAATAAGTTGAATAGTGTATTGTGCTGGCACTCATCTTAAAGGCACAGCTACATGAATAAGTTAAGTATTATACTGTACTGGCACTCTTTATCTTTGAAGTCACAATTACATAAGTAAGTTAAACCGGATACTGTAGTGGCGCTCTGTATCTTTGAAGTCACAGCTACATAAATAAGTTGTAACAGAGATGCTAAGATAGTTTCTTTTTACTAGAGAAGAGATTACCCTCCAAGTTATTTGCTACTGAGAGAGAATACAATTACTTTCTCCTAGATAGAATACCCGTCAACTTATTTGCTACTAAAGATCATACCCACCAAGTTTCTTGCTATTACAAGAGGAAATACTCTCAAAGTTATTTGCTACTAAAGAGATAATACCCATCAACTTAGTGGCTACTAGACAGAATAACCATCAAGTTACTTGTTACTAGAGAAAATACCCGTCAACTTTCTTCCTACTAGAAATAATATCTACAAGTTACTTGCTACTATAAGAGAGAATACCCACCAAGTTACTTGCTAGTAAAGAGCATATCCACCAAGTTACTTGATACTACAAGAAAGAATACTTATCGGGTTAGTTTCTAGTAAAAGAGGGAATACCCACCACGTTAGTTGCTACTAGAATAGAGAATACCCGTCAAGCTATTTGCTACAAGAGAAAATACCCACCAAGTTACTTGCTACTAAAAGAGAGCATACCCACAAAGTTACTTGCGACTACAGAGAATACCCACCTAGTTACTTACTATTGCAAGAGAGAATACCCTCCTTGTCATTTGCAACTAGAAAATAGGCCATCCACCGTGTAACTTGAGGCCATCCACCGTGTAACTTGAGGCCATCCACCGTATAACTTGAGGCCATCCACCGTGTAACTTGCTACTCGAAAAGACGCTACACACCAAGTTACTTGCTACGAGAAGAAAGGGTTCCCTCCGAGCGACTTTTTGATGACCATCAAACTCTATGATGCGTGAGATACTTAAGGTTTTGACTGATTGAACGTGAAGTGAGTGAGATGTGCATTCCGGATCGTGAGAGGAAGTGATATATCGTGAGAAGAAGTGATATATCGTGAGAATTGACGTCTGTGAAGTAAACCTCTTTTAACTACAAAAAATAAACTTTGTTTCCTTGCTTGCTATTGAGTTATTACATAATATAAAACTAAAGTTGATTTTCTTCGAAATTTAAAATTACAAGTTCGCAAAGCTAATGTTTTCACGTGACATATTTCGTATAAAAATTATAAATCTCACGTGAGATTTATGTGCTTTATCGTTCACATAACCGGACGTCTACGTAAAGCTATGACAAATCTTATTGGTTCAGTTACTGGCAAGTCCTTTTAGTTCAGTAATATTATTTGATCTTATCAGAACGGTAACCACAACTCGTTCATCCTAAAGAAGTAATCGCGAACATCCATTCATCTGTTCGTCTGATAAAAATAACTGTTTATGAAGTAATTATTATACCAATTATTTAACATGCGTTAAAAGCGATACTAAGTTCAATCAATTTACGAGAGTGTGGTTTATGTGTTTATTTGATCTCACACAGCGTAGCTACACTTATCAGAGATGCCTAACCTATCTCCAACCCAGTTCCACATTCACTTCCATAGTTCTTATCGATCAGGGCCTGGCATGGCCAAGTGGGTTAAGGCGTTCGCCTCGTAATCTGAGGGTCGCGGGTTCGAATCCCCATCGCAACAAAACAAGCTCGCCCTATCAGCCATGGGGGCGTTATAATATGACGGCCAATCCCACTATTCGTTGGTAAAAGAGTAGCCCAAGAGTTGGCCGTGGGTGATGATGACTAGCTGCCTTTCCTTTTGTCTTACATTGCTAATTTAGGGACGGCTAGCGCAGATAGCCCTGGAGCAGCTTTACGCGAAATTCCAAATAAAACAAACTTAGCGATTATGACACTTGGTGTTTCAGCCTAGTGATTTGAACATAACATGCTAAGTTCATTGATATGCTGCTACCGAGGTTTTTATTCCTCGAGGAACCTAACCAAATCACATTACCATCTTGACAAATTATCAGTGATTTTGTTAGGTTAAAATGTAAAGGCAAATGCCTCAAGTAACCTGACAAACATCGGTAATACATGGCCAAAATAATAAAGTGGTTATTTCAAGTAAGTCGTCACAGTGACGGCTTCTTTTAATGTGCAAAAATCATTAAGATGGATCGACAAATAAGACACAGCGTAACTATAACAAAGTTTCAGACACCTACTGACACCTACTATGTCAGACCTAAAATGTGGTGGTGGAAATATATTCCCTGAGAAAGGAGTAAATGCCATTAATTCAAATTTCCTTTCACAATAGTGTAACATATTCCGTTATATTATCAACTGTTTTTTTTCAGCATTAAAAATACTGATAGAATACCAGATACTTATATAAACATTTCAGGGTTAATAGTCAGCTGGCATTCAGATATCTTACTAACCTCAATATTAAAGGTGTGTCTCTTTCTGATGTACCGAGAGGTAATTGTTACAGCATGAAAAAAATGTAAATTTATACAGTATAACATAAGTGTGACCTTTGTTAACCTGAAGATGACCTAAGAAGGTCGAAACGTTGTTCTGTTCTTTATTTTGGTAAAAGTGTCAATATCCATACCAGTGGTCTTGAGATACAAAAGTGTGACCTCTTACAACATGAGAAAAGTACGAGTTGTTGCGACATTAGAGATGTGTGAGCTGTTACAACGTGACAGTGTTGTTAGTTGTTACAACATGACGGAAGTGAGAGTTATTACAACGTGACAGTATTGTTAGTTGTTATAACATGACGGAAGTGTGAGCTGTTACAACGTGACAGTATTGTTAGTTGTTATAACATGACGGAAGTGCGAGTTATTACAACGTGACAGTATTGTTAGTTGTTACAACATGAAAGAAGTGTGAGCTGTTACAACATGACAGAAATATAAGTTGTTACAACATGAGAGAACTATGAGCATGACACAATGTTATCTATTAGTTCTTAGTCCGGGTTAATTTATTCACTTTCGTCACTCTTGTAAGTGTTTGTGTTTTCTTATAGCAAAGCCATATCGGGCTATCTGCTGTGTTCACCGAGAGGAATCGAACCCCTGATTTGTAAATCCGTAGACTTACCGATGTACCAATGGAGACCCTTCACTCTTTTATCTAGCACGTCTCTTGCTGTTTCTTCCTCATACGCCCAACGTAACTCCGTGAGTAGGTTCATATATCTGCTATCCAGATCTTTTGACATTGTCACGTAACTCTGTGAATAGGTCCACATACCTGCTACTCATAGTTTTTTAAAATTGTCACGTAACTCCGTGAGTAGGTCCATATACGTAGTACCCTACCAAGACTTTTTAACCCTCCGAGTAACGCACTGCCCTAAATCATTAGGACTGGTTTACATCTTTAACATCTCACACGAGAACAAAACATTTTGATGTTTATTTTTTGTTCCACGTATGCCTAATAAATAATTAAATTTTTTCGTGTACGCTAACAATTCCTCTTCCAGCGATTCAAACAATTAGCGGTCGATAACTTTCAAGCGACAAGCGTGATTTCTTTTCTTGAGATAAAGTGCTATTTTAAATTGCTACTGGAATGCCGAAATCTCACAAAAATATAAGCAGGGGTTTAAGATTTTCTGGGTTTTTTTTTCTTCGCGGAAGCATTCACATTCCATTCTGCTAACAGTTCTCATCACTCACGCGCTCGAGTTTCAACCGTAGGCATTGCAATAATAAATAATATATCTCATTAGTAAATATGCATGTTTCTGATAATGAGATATATTATTTGGTATCAAAATACTACATATGTTATATGTGCTATGCCCACCAAGGGTGTCGAAACCCGGATTCCAGCTGTGCCACTGGGAGATATGACGTACTTAAATCATTTTCACCACGCGGCAGAGCCAAATGAAACTGTAAATGAATGACGTGTTACAGATATTAAAAAAAAAAACAATCAGTGGGTTTATTAAAGGCATATTAAGGTGAGTTGCCCGACAATGATGGGTCGTGTATGTCCTAATTGTTAGCGTGCGTATATTATGAATCCGAGGGTCCAAGTCACGCGTCCCGTTTCAGCGAAGTCACGTCGCTCGACGTTTTGAGACCCTCTATAATTTACAAGATTGATTGGAAAATCCCACTGTTCACTTATAGACGAGTTGACTGTGAGTACTGCCGACTAGCTGTCTATTAGCTCAAAATTACGGAACGCTATACGCATATTTCGTCTGGTTGTGTCCTAATAGCCGTAAATGTTCGTAATTACACAGTGGAAGATTTGTTAATCTTTCAATAAAACATAATCGTCATCTAGCTGATTTTTTTAATTTCAGAAGATTGATTCACGATAAGGAAAATCATCGGATCCAACATTGAGTGGAAATACATCTTTCACTCACAAGACAATAAGTGTTTCAAGATGTGCATTCAGCGAAAAATGAAGCGAGGAGAATCGAACCCCGTACTTTAGCGTCGTACGTCCGTAAACTTATCACTGCCCACGTGGGATACATTGGGTGTCAGTGATCTCACAGGGAGTCATTACCTTAAAAATAAAAATAAAACACCAACTCAATCAATCAATCGTCAGTGGACAACAACGTCAACAGTCTCACGTGTAGTGATAAATGTTTGACAAGTTTGTTTGTTTGTTTTGAATTTCGCGCAAAGCTACACGACGGCTATCTGTGCTAACCATCCCTAATTTAGCAGTGAAAGACTAGAGGTGAGAGAGCTAGACATCACCACCCACCGCCAACTCTTGGGCTAATCTTTAACCAATGAATAGAAGGATTGACCGTCGCATTATTACGCGCCCAAGGCTGAAAAGACGAGGATATTTGGCGTGACGGGGATTCGAAACCTCGACCCTAATATTACGCATCCCCTAATCACCTGGCCACGCCGCACATATCTGACAAGAGAACCTAGCAATCCAAACAGACGGAGATTAGTTGTTCAGTACAGATCCGTGGATGTACAACACGATGTACTGGAAACCTACTATGGAAAAGGAGATACCCTGGAACCCTCTTTTTCGTTTTCTTCTTGCATCTCCTGATGCCAACCTTCCTCATAGGAAGCGCACCTTTTTTTTTCTTTTCTGTTATCCCGGTCGCACCAAACATGCTCGCCCTTGCAGCCGTGGAGACTATATAATGTGATGGTCAATCCCACTATTCGTTGGTAAAAGAGTAGCCCAAGAGTTGGCTGCGCGAAAACTTTCTATCACGGATGTTTATGGCTCAAAGAAAAAAAAATACTGCCACATTCTTGGCAAGCTTACTCGCAGTGCATCGTATATTAAGGTGTAGAAACATAAGCGAACTACTAAAGTTTTGCTGTTGCGTTTTAACGCATTAAACAAGATATAACCTGGAAATCATCTTCCACGCTCAGCATGACCAGGTGAATTAAGGCGTTCGACTCGTAATCTGAGGGTCGCGGGTTCGAATCCCCATCGCACCAAACATGCTCGCCCTTACAGCCGTGGGGGCATTATAATGTGACGGTCAATCCCACTATTCGTTGGTTAAAGAGTAGCCCAAGAGTTCTCTCTGGGTGGTGATTACTAGCTGCCTTCCCTCTAGTCTTACACTGCTAAATTAGGGACGGTTAGCGCAGTAGCTTTGCGCGAAATTTAAAATAACAATTCTTTTCTTTCCTTCACAGTCCTCACTTGAAACGTGGTCTTTCTCGCTTCCAACCCAATGCTTTTAATTCCATTTTAACATACTGAAAAAAAAAAACAAATTCCACTGCAATTGCTTTCTGACAAATGAAGTAGCCGATAACTTTAGAACGTTAATATGAACCAATCACGCGCATCGTCCTTACGGTTGGGAGAAATTTACAGCCCGTTATTCTTAACTTTAGAATTCTGTTTCTGTCAAAATCACCCTAACATGGCACTACGCACCGTACATCTATATATGAGGACAACCAACAGCCACCGATATATTTATCTCTCTATTTCACCGTTTCCACTGTAAAGGAGCAGGAACACCGCTGCTTATAACTTCAAATATTATTGAATCTTAACTGTTGTTCGATATCGTACAAGGACGCTTGTTTCTTCATACGACGTAATACACCGAAGTAAATACTAAACACATTAAAACTGAAACAGATTTCTGTTTTTATTATACAATCTTCATACCATTAACAACATTTTGTTCTTCTTTTTTTTCTAATTGTATAATTCCGCAACACATCGTTAGGTGGCGCTGGCAGGAGACGGACGGTATTTTTTTGTTCCACCTCTCTATATCAGTATAAATCTGTGAAACTCTTAAATCTGCATTTTTATAAGTATTATAATAACGAGTTGAATAAAATGGAAATTGAAAAAAATTATGAAATTCTAAAATATCAGAAATCATGTGATGTATATATATATATTTTGTATATATAAATATTGTATGTATATATATATATATTATGTGTATGTATATATTTATGTATATATATAAATATTGTGTATGTATATATATATATATATATATGTATGTATGTATATATATATGTATATATAAATATTGTATGTATATATATATATTATGTGTATGTATATATTGTGTATATATAAATATTGTATGTATATATATATATATTATGTGTATGTATATATTGTGTATATATATAAATATTATATGTATATATATATATTATGTGTATGTATATATGTGTATATATAAATATTGTATGTATATATATATATATTATATGTGTATATATATATATATGTGTATATATAAATATTGTATGTATATATATATATATATTATGTGTATGTATATATTGTGTATATATAAATATTGTATGTATATATATATATTATGTGTATGTATATATTGTGTATATATAAATATTGTATGTATATATATATATATTATGTGTATGTATATATTGTGTATATATAAATATTGTATGTATATATACTAATCTCATTTTTACAATACGGTGTGTTCACTGAGTAACATATATATCCATATACAACGTCAAACATAACCGATGAGAATTCGGTTTGTTGACTGAGTGACGTATACGTCTGTGTTTAGTATTAAACACATCCAATACGAGTACGGTGTGTTGTTTGAAATGTATTAAATTCACCGTGAATACTGCAACAACAAAAAGAAGTGAGTTATGCGAAGACAATAAAACATTACCACCCCGTGTAGATAGATCATTATAAGTAAGTCAACTTACCGGAGATAGACCAACGTCTAGAAAAGTCGGATTACGAGTTTTGATGTGAGAATGAACTCTCTTCAACATTCTAAACCTCTTACTACCCCACGACGGCTGCATGAAACAATGTTTAGGGTAGAATAAATTGTTCTCAGCTCGGAGGTCATCTGGCTACTCCCTCATCTTCCATTTTCAACCAAAGATTTGAAACGGCAGTGAAATCGCTCTGGATTCGAGACTACTCTCCAGGGTAAGACATTTAGTGGATAAGTCATGTACACTACATACTAGTCACGGAAACCTGCTTTATTTTACGTCAACAAACAGACCAGCAAAATAACTTTTTTAAACTCTTGACGGAAGAAGCGATGTTAAGTTTACGAAACCTGAACTAATAAACCAGCTATAAACGATAAAGCGCGTGCCCGTCGATAGCTCACAACTACGGAATGGAAAGTCAACGCGTTCTCATCGAAGCTGGTGTTGGTCGAGTCTGACAAGAAACGACAGCTGTGATTGGTGTGCAGGTTAAGACGGGCGTTTTGTGCGAAAGCTTTGTGAAAAGGCTGGCTGGTCATGAACCACAACAATAATAATAATAGTTCCAAGGACTTTACAAAAGGTTGAGGTTTTAGGCTTCAGAACATTGTTCATCTTCAATATATTGAAAGATTACATTATTTCTGAATTTTCGAACAAAACTACGTTAGTAATTTTGCAGTGATAGACTAGAGAGAAGATGGCTAGTTAACAACACCCACCGCCAACCCTTGGACTACTCTAATCGAATAGAGGGATTTGACCATCGCTTTTATAACGTACCCGCTGCACCAAAGTGCATAGCGCTCTACCCAATGGTTGTTGGGATATTCAAACTATAACAAGATGGAAAATAAAATACAACATGGGACAACAATTCAGTGCTAAGTTAGTAACTATTTACAACATGTGACAACAATTCAGTGCTAATTTAGTACCTCTTTACAACATGGGACAACAATTCAGTGCTGATGTAGTACCTCTTTTCAACATGGGACAACAATTCAGTGCTAATGTAGTACCTCTTTACAACATGAAGCAACAATTCAGTGCTAATGTAGTACCTCTTTACAACATGGGACAACAATTCAGTGCTAATGTAGTACCTCTTTACAACATGGGACAACAATTCAGTGCTAATGTAGTACCTCTTTACAACATGGGACAACAATTCAGTGCTAATGTAGTACCTCTTTACAACATGGGACAACAATTCAGTGCTAATGTAGTACCTCTTTACAACATGGGGCGACAGTTCAGTGCTAATGTAGTACCTCTTTACAACATGGGGCGACAGTTCAGTACTAATGTAGTACTTCTTTACAACATGAAGCAACAATTCAGTGCTAATGTAGTACCTCTTTACAACATGGGACAACAATTCAGTGCTAATGTAGTACCTCTTTACAACATGGGACAACACTTCAGTGCTAATGTAGTACCTCTTCACAACATGGGACAACAATTCAGTGCTAAGGTAGTACCTATTTACAACATGGGACAACAATTCAGTGCTAATGTAGTACCTCTTTACAACATGGGACAACAATTCAGTGCTAATGTAGTACCTCTTTACAATATGGGACAACAATTCAGTGCTAATGTAGTACCTCTTTACAATATGGGGCGACAGTTCAGTGTTAATGTAGTACCTCTTTATATCATGGGACAACAATTCAGCGCTAATGCAGTACTTCTTTACAACATGGGACAACAATTCAGTGCTAATGTAGTACCTCTTTACAACATGGGGCGACAGTTCAGTGCTAATGTAGTACCTCTTTACAACATGAGGCGACAGTTCAGTACTAATGTAGTACTTCTTTACAACATGTGACAACAATTCAGTGCTAATGTAGTACTTTTTTACATCATGGGACAACAATTCAGTGCTAATTTAGTACCTCTTTACAACATGGGGCAACAATTCAGTGCTAATGTAGTACTTCTTTACAACATGGGACAACAATTCAGTGCTAATTTAGTACCTCTTTACGACATGGGGCAACAATTCAGTGCTAATGTAGTACTTCTTTACAACATGGGACAACAATTCAGTGCTAATTTAGTACATCTTTACAACATGGGACAACAATTCAGTGCTAATGTAGTACCTCTTTACACATGGTGCAACAATTCAGTGCTAATGCCGGCCTTAATTCACTGAGCAACATCAGCACTCGACTGGCGGAATAAAGAGACATTCTGTCGATGTCATCAAAAGTTGGTAATATATGGACTTGCTATATTTAGCTTATTTGTATCATCAGCATTATGGAAATAAATCAATAGAGGTCGCTTCTTTTCGAAGATATGCTTAAAGTTTCCTCATGGTAGTTGTCTGTAATTTTAGTTATATCACTGTAAAACAGACTGTTATTGCTTATTGTAGTTACAGTTTTTAAGGAAATAATATCTATAACTAGTTATATCACTGTAAAACAGACTGTTATTGTTTATTGAAATCACAGTTTTTAACTGACAGCTAGTATTAAAGAATACTATCTTATATCTTAAAGATAATTTCTAATTACCAGTGTCTCACTTCAAAGAAGAAAGGACTACCTGATTTTTTCATGACAGAGTACAGGAGTTTTGACTGTTAAGGTGTTTTGGCTTGTTTGGAATTACGCAAAAAGCAACACAAGTGATTATCTGTGCTCTGCTCAACACGGGTATCGAAATCTGGTTTCTTGCAGTGTGAGTCTACGGACATACCGCTGTACAGCTGGAATCTATTGTGTTCTAGACCAATTTTTTGAAGAAATATATATTTCTCATTAACCGAAACTTTCCCTGGCTTACAAGAAACTATTATTAAATCAGTAAAGAACTTCTTTACTATTTTTCTCTATCCTTCCTGAATTTATTTATATATCGAACATCCTTTTTAGAAGAAAAAAACACTGATTTATTTATTTTATTTTGAGTTTCGTGCAAAGCTACACGAGGGCTGTCTGCGCTAGCCATCCCTAATTTAGCAGTGTAATACTAGAGGGAAGGCAGATAGTCATCACTACCCACTGCCAACTATTGGGCTACTCTTTTACCAACGAATATTGGGATTGATCGCACTTTATAATACCCCCACAGCTGAAAAGGCGAACATGTTTGATATGATGAGGATTCGAACCCGTTGCCCTCAGATTACGAGTCGAACGCCTTAACTCACCTGGCCATGCCGAGCCTACTGGTTTGTCATGATCAGTCTTGCGAATTTGTATACACCTGAAGGCCCGGCATGGCCAGGTGATCAAGACGCTCGACTCGTATTCTGAGGGTCACGGGTTCTAATCCCCGTCACACCAAACATGCTCGCCCTTTCAGCCGTGGGTGCCGTTATAACGTCACGGTTAATCCCGCTATTCGTTAGTAAAAAGTAGCCCAAGAATTGTCAGTAGGTGGTGATAACTTGCTGTCTTTTCTCTAGTAAGTACTAAATTAGAAACGACTAGCGCATATAGCCCTCGTGCAGTTTTGCGCAAAATTCAAAAACCAAAAGTTGTTTACATCTCTTATTATTCATCTCCAGTGATTGATATCTTTCTTCAAAATCTTAATGTTCGAAAGAAAATTAAAATAAGGCTAAAACGATTTAAGAAAAACACCTGTAACTTGTGTTTAAAGTATTGAAGTCGCGGTAAAGCTAGTTTCTTTTTTGTCGTTGTGATGTTGTTGTTTTTTCAAACGAAACTTACTAATATATCTGACGATCTTCGATTATTGAAAAGATTCTGTTAAATAAACAAAATGTCAAAGAAATAATTACGTCTTTAAAGCAGATAAACACGTCGCTAAAAACTATCTCTAAACCAATCAACATGTGCTTAATCTCACGTGGATCATGGATGTGCAGTCAGAATGAGATATCTCGTCGACTTAATTCTCAGCAAGTTCTTTAAAACCTTGTCAAAAAGCGGATTATGTAAGGTAACACAGAATACAGCTATAACAGTATCCCGCTGTATGTTAGAAGTGTACGGCTCGGTACCCTCGAAAGCAGCTAAACTACGTTCCAAGAAAATCGTTTCAAAATGTTTCCGTTCAACAGCATGTAACAAGAAACAAATTTTGAAAGATAAATAAAAAATACTACACGGGCACGTAAGCTTGTAATAAAATGAAGACAGACCGACGAAGTTAGGACTCAACTAGCTAAAAAAAATTTATTCATTTTAATCGAAGCGATGAACGAAATGGAATTGGTATTAATATTTTAAGCATGAGCGGTATATTTTGTTTGTTTAAAGTTAAGCCCAAAGCTACACAATCGGCTATCTGCGCTCACACCACCACGGATACCGAAACCCGGTTTATAGCGTTGTACCACTGGGACAGGAACTAAACTCCCTTGAAAGCGTCTCTTGTCAAATCGATAACGTGTTCGTTTCTTATATCCCAGCTGTCTTTTACACCTTTAACCCTTCGAGTGGCCTTTAAGTTTATAACACCGAAAACGAATTTTCGATACTCATGATGAACATAACACAGACATATAGTTTTGAACTTCACAATAAACAAAATTACACCTTTAAAAATGTTTAATATTTATTTAAAAAATTCTTATCAAGAAAGTCAAATTACTACACGAATCGCTCGACATTTGACAGAAATATACAAGTGTTCTTTCTTACAATTACACTATGCAGGACGCGAGCGTTCCACAGTGTTCAGGCCTTACAAACGGTTTATGTCCGAAGCTGAAACATTTAACGTCAAAGTTGAGTTTGAGGACCACACGGGTTTCCGCATTATGATCTTCGTGTTAGGAATTCGATATCAGTAAATACGAATGTAAGTATTCAGTTTAATCACCTTGTTTAGTGAAGGATTTTGGCCCATACTCAGAGAACAGTCACAATTCGATGGCTTTTGATACAAAACACGTCGTGAGCAGAGCAACAAAAATAGTACAATGTGTAGGTTGAAGAGAGACTTGTGCACTGCTACCCTCTAATTAGTAATACTGTTGCTAGGTGCAATAACTAAACGTATACTATTACTAAGTGTTGGTACTAAACTTATAATATTACTAGATACGTGTACTAAATCTATACGAATCCTAGGTGTAGCTACAACTAAACACATACTGACTATAGATAAAGACAATAATATACTGTTGCTACGTGCATGTACTAAATCTACGGTCTGGCATAGCCAGGTGGTTAGGGCGCTCGACTCGTAATCTGAGGGTCACGGGTTCGAAGAGCCGTCACATTAAAAATGCTCGTTCTACCAGCCATGGCGGGGTTATAATGTGTAAATCAATCCCACTATTCGTCAGTAAAAAAGTAACCCAAGAACTGGCGGTGGGTGGTGATAACTAGTCTTACATTGCTGAATTACGGACGGCTAGAACAGGTAGCCCTCGTGTAGTGTTGAGCGAAATTAAAAAAAACAAACTGACCAAATCTGTGCTGTTACAAGGTGCTGGTACTAAATATATACTGTTACTGGGTGCTAGTACTAAACTTATATTGTTACTAGGTGCTGATACTAAGTCTATGCTCTTACTAGGTGCTGTTACTAAATATGTACTATTAATAGGTGCTGATACTAAGTCTATACTGTTAGTATGTGCTGGTACTAAGTCTATACTGCTACTAGGTGCTGATACTACATATATGCTGTTACTAGGTGTTGTTACTAAATATGTACTATTAATAGGTGCTGATACTAAGTCTATACTGTTAGTATGTGCTGATACTAAATATATACTGTAACTAGGTGCTGATACTGACTAAACTTATATTGTTACTAGGTGCTAATACTAAGTCTATGCTGTTACTAAATATGTACTGTTACTAGGTGCTGAATCTAAGTCTATACTGTTAGTAGGTGCTGATACTAAATATATCCTGTTACTGAGTGCTGGTACAGACTAAACTTATACTGTTACTAGGTGCTGATAGTAAGTATATATTGTTACTAGGTGCTGATAGTAAGTATATATTGTTACTAGGTGCTGATAGTAAGTATATACTGTTACTAGATCCTGACAGTAAGTATATATTGTTACTAGGTGCTGATAGTAAGTATATATTGTTACTAGGTGCTGATAGTAAGTATATACTGTTACTAGGTCCTGATAGTAAGTATATACTGTTACTAGGTGCTGATAGTAAGTATATATTGTTACTAGGTGCTGATAGTAAGTATATACTGTTACTAGGTCCTGATAGTAAGTATATATTGTTACTAGGTGCTGATAGTAAGTATATATTGTTACTAGGTGCTGATAGTAAGTATATACTGTTACTAGGTCCTGATAGTAAGTATATACTGTTACTAGGTGCTGATAGTAAGTATATATTGTTACTAGGTGCTGATAGTAAGTATATACTGTTACTAGGTCCTGATAGTAAGTATATATTGTTACTAGGTGCTGATAGTAAGTATATATTGTTACTAGGTGCTGATAGTAAGTATATACTGTTACTAGGTCCTGATAGTAAGTATATACTGTTACTAGGTCCTGATAGTAAGTATATACTGTTACTAGGTCCTGATAGTAAGTATATAATGTTACTAGGTCCTGATAGTGAGTATATACTGTTACTAGGTCCTGATAGTAAGTATATACTGTTACTAGGTCCTGATAGTAAGTATATACTGTTACTAGGTCCTGATAGTAAGTATATAATGTTACTAGGTCCTGATAGTAAGTATATACTGTTACTAGGTCCTGATAGTAAGTATATACTGTTCCTAGGTGCTGGTTCTAAATATATAATGTTACTAGGTGCTGATAGTAAGTATATACTGTTACTAGGTGCTGATAGTAAGTATATACTGTTACTAGGTGCTGATAGTAAGTATATACTGTTCCTAGGTGCTGGTTCTAAATATATACTGTTACTAGGTGCCGATACTAAGTATATACTGTTACTAGGTCCTGATAGTAAGTATATACTGTTACTAGGTCCTGATAGTAAGTATATAATGTTACTAGGTCCTGATACTAAGTATATACTGTTACTAGGTCCTGATAGTAAGTATATACTGTTACTAGGTCCTGATAGTAAGTATATACTGTTCCTAGGTGCTGGTTCTAAATATATAATGTTACTAGGTGCTGATAGTAAGTATATACTGTTACTAGGTGCTGATAGTAAGTATATACTGTTACTAGGTGCTGATAGTAAGTATATACTGTTCCTAGGTGCTGGTTCTAAATATATACTGTTACTAGGTGCCGATACTAAGTACATAATGTTACTAGGTCCTGATACTAAATATATACTGTTACTAGGTGCTGATAGTAAGTATATACTGTTACTAGGTGCTGATAGTAAGTATATACTGTTCCTAGGTGCTGGTTCTAAATATATACTGTTACTAGGTGCCGATACTAAGTACATAATGTTACTAGGTCCTGATACTAAGTCTATACTGTTACTAGGTGCTGATAGTAAGTATATACTGTTACTAGGTGCTGATAGTAAGTATATACTGTTACTAGGTGCTGATAGTAAGTATATACTGTCCCTAGGTGCTGGTTCTAAATATATACTGTTACTAGGTGCCGATAGTAAGTATATACTGTTAATAGGTGCCGATACTAAGTATATATTGTTACTAGGTCCTGATACTAAGTCTATACTGTTACTAGGTGCTGATAGTAAGTATATACTGTTACTAGGTCCTGATAGTAAGTATATACTGTTACTAGGTCCTGATAGTAAGTATATACTGTTACTAGGTCCTGATAGTAAGTATATAATGTTACTAGGTCCTGATAGTAAGTATATACTGTTACTAGGTCCTGATAGTAAGTATATACTGTTCCTAGGTGCTGGTTCTAAATATATAATGTTACTAGGTGCTGATAGTAAGTATATACTGTTACTAGGTGCTGATAGTAAGTATATACTGTTACTAGGTGCTGATAGTAAGTATATACTGTTCCTAGGTGCTGGTTCTAAATATATACTGTTACTAGGTGCCGATACTAAGTATATACTGTTACTAGGTCCTGATAGTAAGTATATACTGTTACTAGGTCCTGATAGTAAGTATATAATGTTACTAGGTCCTGATAGTAAGTATATACTGTTACTAGGTCCTGATAGTAAGTATATACTGTTCCTAGGTGCTGGTTCTAAATATATAATGTTACTAGGTGCTGATAGTAAGTATATACTGTTACTAGGTGCTGATAGTAAGTATATACTGTTACTAGGTGCTGATAGTAAGTATATACTGTTCCTAGGTGCTGGTTCTAAATATATACTGTTACTAGGTGCCGATACTAAGTACATAATGTTACTAGGTCCTGATACTAAATATATACTGTTACTAGGTGCTGATAGTAAGTATATACTGTTACTAGGTGCTGATAGTAAGTATATACTGTTCCTAGGTGCTGGTTCTAAATATATACTGTTACTAGGTGCCGATACTAAGTACATAATGTTACTAGGTCCTGATACTAAGTAAATACTGTTACTAGGTGATGACTGTAAGTTATATTTACTGTTACTAGGTGCTGATAGTAAGTATATACTGTTACTAGGTGCTGATAGTAAGTATATACTGTTCCTCGGTGCTGGTTCTAAATTTATACTGTTACTAGGTGCCGATAGTAAGTATATACTGTTAATAGGTGCCGATACTAAGTATATATTGTTACTAGGTCCTGATACTAAGTCTATACTGTTACTAGGTGCTGATAGTAAGTATATACTGTTACTAGGTCCTGATAGTAAGTATATACTGTTAATAGGTGCCGATACTAAGTATATATTGTTACTAGGTGCTGATAGTAAGTATATACTGTTACTAGGTGCTAATTCTAAATATATAATGTTACTAGGTGCTGGTTCTAAGTATATACTGTTACTAGGTGCTGATAGTAAGTGTATACTGTTACTAGGTGCTGATAGTAAGTATATACTGTTAATAGGTGCCGATACTAAGTATATATTGTTACTAGGTGCTGATAGTAAGTATATACTGTTACTAGGTGCTGGTTCTAAATATATAATGTTACTAGGTGCTGGTTCTAAGTATATACTGTTACTAGGTGCTGATAGTAAGTGTATACTGTTACTAGGTGCTGATAGTAAGTATATACTGTTAATAGGTGCCGATACTAAGTATATATTGTTACTAGGTGCTGATAGTAAGTATATACTGTTACTAGGTGCTGGTTCTAAATATATAATGTTACTAGGTGCTGGTTCTAAGTATATACTGTACCTAGGTGCTGATAGTAAGTATATACTGTTACTAGGTGTTGATAGTAAGTATATACTGTTACTAGGTGCTGGTTCTAAATATATAATGTTACTAGGTGCTGGTTCTAAGTATATACTGTTACTAGGTGTTGATAGTAAGTATATACTGTTACTAGGTGTTGATAGTAAGTATATACTGTTACTAGGTGCTAGTTCTAAATATATACTGTTACTAGGTGCTGGTACTAAGTATATACTGTTACTAGGTGCTGATAGTAAATATATACTGTTACTAGGTGCTGATAGTAAATATATACTGTTACTAGGTGCTGATAGTAAATATATACTGTTACTAGGTGCTGGTACTAAATATATACTGTTACTAGGTGCTGATAGTAAATATATACTGTTACTAGGTGCTGATACTAAGTATATACTGTTACTAGGTGCTGGTTCTAAATATATACTGTTACTAGGTGCTGATAGTAAATATATACTGTTACTAGGTGCTGGTTCTAAGTATATACTGTTACTAGGTGCTGATACTAAGTATATACTGTTACTAGGTGCTGATACTAAGTATATACTGTTACTAGGTGCTGGTTCTAAGTATATACTGTTACTAGGTGCTGATACTAAGTATATACTGTTACTAGGTGCTGATAGTAAATATATACTGTTACTAGGTGCTGATACTAAGTATATACTGTTACTAGGTGCTGGTTCTAAGTATATACTGTTACTAGGTGCTGATACTAAGTATATACTGTTACTAGGTGCTGATACTAAGTATATACTGTTACTAGGTGCTGGTTCTAAGTATATACTGTTACTAGGTGCTGATACTAAGTATATACTGTTACTAGGTGCTGATAGTAAATATATACTGTTACTAGGTGCTGATACTAAGTATATACTGTTACTAGGTGCTGGTTCTAAGTATATACTGTTACTAGGTGCTGATACTAAGTATATACTGTTACTAGGTGCTGATAGTATGTATATACTGTTACTAGGTGCTGATAGTAAGTATATACTGTTACTAGGTGCTGGTTCTAAGTATATACTGTTACTAGGTGCTGGTTCTAAGTATATACTGTTACTAGGTGCTGATAGTAAATATATACTGTTACTAGGTGCTGATACTAAGTATATACTGTTACTAGGTGCTGGTTCTAAGTATATACTGTTACTAGGTGCTGATACTAAGTATATACTGTTACTAGGTGCTGATACTAAGTATATACTGTTACTAGGTGCTGGTTCTAAGTATATACTGTTACTAGGTGCTGATACTAAGTATATACTGTTACTAGGTGCTGATAGTAAATATATACTGTTACTAGGTGCTGATACTAAGTATATACTGTTACTAGGTGCTGGTTCTAAGTATATACTGTTACTAGGTGCTGATACTAAGTATATACTGTTACTAGGTGCTGATAGTAAATATATACTGTTACTAGGTGCTGATACTAAGTATATACCGTTACTAGGTGCTGGTTCTAAGTATATACTGTTACTAGGTGCTGATACTAAGTATATACTGTTACTAGGTGCTGATACTAAGTGTATACTGTTACTAGGTGCTGGTTCTAAGTATATACTGTTACTAGGTGCTGATACTAAGTATATACTGTTACTAGGTGCTGATAGTAAATATATACTGTTACTAGGTGCTGATACTAAGTATATACTGTTACTAGGTGCTGGTTCTAAGTATATACTGTTACTAGGTGCTGATACTAAGTATATACTGTTACTAGGTGCTGATACTAAGTGTATACTGTTACTAGGTGCTGGTTCTAAGTATATACTGTTACTAGGTGCTGATACTAAGTATATACTGTTACTAGGTGCTGATAGTAAATATATACTGTTACTAGTTGCTGATACTAAGTATATACTGTTAGTAGGTGCTGGTTCTAAGTATATACTGTTACTAGGTGCTGATACTAAGTATATACTGTTACTAGGTGCTGGTTCTAAGTATATACTGTTACTAGGTGCTGATACTAAGTATATACTGTTACTAGGTGCTGATAGTAAATATATACTGTTACTAGGTGCTGATACTAAGTATATACTGTTACTAGGTGCTGGTTCTAAGTATATACTGTTACTAGGCGCTGATACTAAGTATATACTGTTAGTAGGTGCTGGTTCTAAGTATATACTGTTACTAGGTGCTGATACTAAGTATATACTGTTACTAGGTGCTGATAGTAAGTATATACTGTTACTAGGTGCTGATAGTAAGTATATACTGTTACTAGGTGCTGGTTCTAAGTATATACTGTTACTAGGTGCTGGTTCTAAGTATATACTGTTACTAGGTGCTGATACTAAGTATATACTGTTACTAGGTGCTGATACTAAGTATATACTGTTACTAGGTGCTGGTTCTAAGTATATACTGTTACTAGGTGCTGATACTAAGTATATACTGTTACTAGGTGCTGATAGTAAATATATACTGTTACTAGGTGCTGATACTAAGTATATACTGTTACTAGGTGCTGGTTCTAAGTATATACTGTTACTAGGTGCTGATACTAAGTATATACTGTTAATAGGTGCCGATACTAAGTATATATTGTTACTAGGTCCTGATACTAAGTCTATACTGTTACTAGGTGCTGATAGTAAGTATATACTGTTACTAGGTCCTGATAGTAAGTATATACTGTTAATAGGTGCCGATACTAAGTATATATTGTTACTAGGTGCTGATAGTAAGTATATACTGTTACTAGGTGCTGGTTCTAAATATATAATGTTACTAGGTGCTGGTTCTAAGTATATACTGTTACTAGGTGCTGATAGTAAGTATATACTGTTACTAGGTGCTGATAGTAAGTATATACTGTTAATAGGTGCCGATACTAAGTATATATTGTTACTAGGTGCTGATAGTAAGTATATACTGTTACTAGGTGCTGGTTCTAAATATATAATGTTACTAGGTGCTGGTTCTAAGTATATACTGTTACTAGGTGCTGATAGTAAGTGTATACTGTTACTAGGTGCTGATAGTAAGTATATACTGTTAATAGGTGCCGATACTAAGTATATATTGTTACTAGGTGCTGATAGTAAGTATATACTGTTACTAGGTGCTGGTTCTAAATATATAATGTTACTAGGTGCTGGTTCTAAGTATATACTGTACCTAGGTGCTGATAGTAAGTATATACTGTTACTAGGTGTTGATAGTAAGTATATACTGTTACTAGGTGCTAGTTCTAAATATATACTGTTAATAGGTGCTGATAGTAAGTATATACTGTTACTAGGTGCTGGTTCTAAATATATAATGTTACTAGGTGCTGGTTCTAAGTATATACTGTTACTAGGTGTTGATAGTAAGTATATACTGTTACTAGGTGTTGATAGTAAGTATATACTGTTACTAGGTGCTAGTTCTAAATATATACTGTTACTAGGTGATGGTACTAAGTATATACTGTTACTAGGTGCTGATAGTAAATATATACTGTTACTAGGTGCTGATAGTAAATATATACTGTTACTAGGTGCTGATACTAAGTATATACTGTTACTAGGTGCTGGTTCTAAGTATATACTGTTACTAGGTGCTGATACTAAGTATATACTGTTAGTAGGTGCTGGTTCTAAGTATATACTGTTACTAGGTGCTGATACTAAGTATATACTGTTACTAGGTGCTGATAGTAAGTATATACTGTTACTAGGTGCTGATAGTAAATATATACTGTTACTAGGTGCTGATACTAAGTATATACTGTTACTAGGTGCTGATACTAAGTATATACTGTTACTAGGTGCTGATAGTAAGTATATACTGTTACTAGGTGCTGATAGTAAGTATATACTGTTACTAGGTGCTGGTTCTAAGTATATACTGTTACTAGGTGCTGGTTCTAAGTATATACTGTTACTAGGTGCTGATAGTAAATATATACTGTTACTAGGTGCTGATACTAAGTATATACTGTTACTAGGTGCTGGTTCTAAGTATATACTGTTACTAGGTGCTGATACTAAGTATATACTGTTACTAGGTGCTGATAGTAAGTATATACTGTTACTAGGTGCTGATAGTAAGTATATACTGTTACTAGGTGCTGGTTCTAAGTATATACTGTTACTAGGTGCTGGTTCTAAGTATATACTGTTACTAGGTGCTGATAGTAAATATATACTGTTACTAGGTGCTGATACTAAGTATATACTGTTACTAGGTGCTGGTTCTAAGTATATACTGTTACTAGGTGCTGATACTAAGTATATACTGTTACTAGGTGCTGATACTAAGTATATACTGTTACTAGGTGCTGATAGTAAATATATACTGTTACTAGGTGCTGATACTAAGTATATACTGTTACTAGGTGCTGGTTCTAAGTATATACTGTTACTAGGTGCTGATACTAAGTATATACTGTTACTAGGTGCTGATACTAAGTGTATACTGTTACTAGTTGCTGATACTAAGTATATACTGTTACTAGGTGCTGGTTCTAAGTATATACTGTTACTAGGTGCTGATACTAAGTATATACTGTTACTAGGTGCTGATAGTAAATATATACTGTTACTAGGTGCTGATACTAAGTATATACTGTTAGTAGGTGCTGGTTCTAAGTATATACTGTTACTAGGTGCTGATACTAAGTATATACTGTTACTAGGTGCTGGTTCTAAGTATATACTGTTACTAGGTGCTGATACTAAGTATATACTGTTACTAGGTGCTGATAGTAAATATATACTGTTACTAGGTGCTGATACTAAGTATATACTGTTACTAGGTGCTGGTTCTAAGTATATACTGTTACTAGGTGCTGATACTAAGTATATACTGTTAGTAGGTGCTGGTTCTAAGTATATACTGTTACTAGGTGCTGATACTAAGTATATACTGTTACTAGGTGCTGATAGTAAGTATATACTGTTACTAGGTGCTGATAGTAAGTATATACTGTTACTAGGTGCTGGTTCTAAGTATATACTGTTACTAGGTGCTGGTTCTAAGTATATACTGTTACTAGGTGCTGATACTAAGTATATACTGTTACTAGGTGCTGATACTAAGTATATACTGTTACTAGGTGCTGGTTCTAAGTATATACTGTTACTAGGTGCTGATACTAAGTATATACTGTTACTAGGTGCTGATAGTAAATATCTACTGTTACTAGGTGCTGATACTAAGTATATACTGTTACTAGGTGCTGGTTCTAAGTATATACTGTTACTAGGTGCTGATACTAAGTATATACTGTTAGTAGGTGCTGGTTCTAAGTATATACTGTTACTAGGTGCTGATACTAAGTATATACTGTTACTAGGTGCTGATAGTAAGTATATACTGTTACTAGGTGCTGATAGTAAGTATATACTGTTACTAGGTGCTGGTTCTAAGTATATACTGTTACTAGGTGCTGGTTCTAAGTATATACTGTTACTAGGTGCTGATACTAAGTATATACTGTTACTAGGTGCTGATACTAAGTGTATACTGTTACTAGGTGCTGGTTCTAAGTATATACTGTTACTAGGTGCTGATACTAAGTATATACTGTTACTAGGTGCTGATAGTAAATATATACTGTTACTAGGTACTGATAGTAAGTATATACTGTTACTAGGTGCTGATAGTAAGTATATACTGTTAGTAGGTGCTGGTAGTAAGTATATACTGTTACTAGGTGCTGGTTCTAAGTATATACTGTTACTAGGTGCTGATAGCAAGTATATACTGTTACTAGGTGCTGATAGTAAGTATATATTGTTACTAGGTGCTGATAGTAAGTATATACTGTTGCTAGGTGCTGGTTCTAAGTATATACTGTTACTAGGTACTGATAGTAAGTATATACTGTTACTAGGTGCTGATAGTAAGTATATACTGTTAGTAGGTGCTGGTAGTAAGTATATACTGTTACTAGGTGCTGGTTCTAAGTATATACTGTTAGTAGGTGCTGGTTCTCAGTATATACTGTTACTAGGTGCTGGTTCTGAGTATATACTGTTAGTAGGTGCTGATAGTAAATATATACTGTTACTAGGTGCTGATAGTAAATATATACTGTTACTAGGTGCTGATAGTAAATATATACTGTTACTAGGTGCTGATACTAAGTATATACTGTTACTAGGTGCTGATAGTAAGTCTATACTGTTACTAGGTGCTGATAGTAAGTCTATACTGTTACTAGGTGCTGATACTAAGTCTATACTGTTACTAGGTGCTGGTTCTAAGTATATACTGTTACTAGGTGCTGATACTAAGTATATACTGTTACTAGGTGCTGATAGTAAATATATACTGTTACTAGGTGCTGATACTAAGTATATACTGTTACTAGGTGCTGGTTCTAAGTATATACTGTTACTAGGTGCTGATAGTAAGTATATACTGTTACTAGGTGCTGATAGTAAGTATATACTGTTACTAGGTGCTGATAGTAAGTATATACTGTTAGTAGGTGCTGGTTCTAAGTATATACTGTTACTAGGTGCTGATAGTAAGTATATATTGTTACTAGGTGCTGATAGTAAGTATATACTGTTACTAGGTGCTGATAGTAAGTATATACTGTTGCTAGGTGCTGATACTAAGTATATACTGTTACTAGGTGCTGGTTCTAAGTATATACTGTTACTAGGTGCTGATAGTAAGTATATACTGTTACTAGGTGCTGATAGTAAGTATATACTGTTACTAGGTGCTGATAGTAAGTATATACTGTTAGTAGGTGCTGGTTCTAAGTATATACTGTTAGTAGGTGCTGGTTCTAAGTATATACTGTTACTAGGTGCTGATAGTAAATATATACTGTTACTAGGTGCTGATACTAAGTATATACTGTTACTAGGTGCTGGTTCTAAGTATATACTGTTACTAGGTGCTGATACTAAGTATATACTGTTACTAGGTGCTGATAGTAAGTATATACTGTTAGTAGGTGCTGGTTCTCAGTTTTTAGTATTGTCAAAGCTTGTTTTCCTCAATATCTCTGGAAGGTTTATGTATCTGATTTTTGTTCCGATAAATTGAAATAAAAACCTATATACTCATTTAACAATATCACTTGATAAGTTTTTTGTGAAATCGTATTTGTTCGATTTACATAAAGTATTTCAACTTTCTACTTGGTAGAACAAAGACTTCCAGACTCCTTATTAAAAAACAAGACCAAAACAAGTCGTTTATTATCTATTACGATTTGTTACCGATACCCACATTATTTTAACTTGTAAATGCTTACCACATGAAAGACTACCAATCATCAGCATCCTATCATCTACGCTAATGGACTGACTGACCCACTTATAACGCACTCGCCCAGCAGTGGTAGAGTGATATATCTATGGACTTAAAGCGCTAGAAATCGGAATTCGATACCTGTCGTGGGCAAAGCACAGGTAGCCTTTTGCGTAGCTTTATGACTAACTACAAGAACAATCTCTATTACAAGGGGCTAATCCGAGCCCACAACAGCCCGGCATGGCCAAGCGTGTTAAGGCGTGTGACTCGTAATCTGAGGGTTGCGTGTTTGCATCCCCGTCACGCCAAACATGCTCGCCCTTTCAGCCGTGGGGCGTTATAATGTGACGGTCAATCCCATTATTCGTTGGTAAAAGAGCAGCCCAAGAGTTGGCGGTGGGTGGTTATGACTAAATTAGGGACGGCTAGCGCTAGGACACCCTGCGTCCTATACATCGAAGGTAAAAAACTTTACGTCTTTCTAGGCGTATCTTAAAGGGGTTTATGGCAAGTAAGCAGTTTTTTTCGTTTCCTCAACTTTTAAAAGTACCAAATCATTTTTTCTTCTTCAAAGTGTGGAAACTGTAATAGAGGCATTTAAAAAATTTGATGTGAACAAAACTGCCTTAGTGACACTAAACATGATATTGTTTAAGAACAAGTGAAAATAAACTTTCATAACTTGTTTTCAGTGATGCAGAAGAAGGAAGTTTTCATGGTGAATGAACAATGTTTTGATGTAGGTTCATCAAACAACCATATTTTATTTTATTATGGACACTACTTCTAAAGAATAATGAAAGATTTATGCCGATGTTGAACAAATAACGAAATGATAACTGTGAAAAATATTCTTTTTCCTAAAGATAGCCTTGAACATAAGGGTCCGTCTTATACACCGAAAAATACGATAATATACAACTAAGCCTAAACAAGTAACTACTTCGAGAGAGAATTGCTTTAATGATACCCTAATAACTAGCAACTGGAACTGAGATTCCTGGATCCTTTGAGGTATTATATATATCACATTTAGCTAGGAGTAATATTTAGCTTGTAATCAATTCGTTGCCAGAAATGAAATAAAACTCTCAGCTCTCAGTATTAATAATGGAGCGAAAACATCTACTGTTACATTTTACATAGGGTACATTAAAACTAGAAGAAACCAATCTTCTAACACTCTATTGACGAATCTTCATACAGTTATTTGTACGAATAACAATGTTGCTCAAGGCATGCATCACTTTAAAAGGATTGACTTCGTGCAAGGTTGAGAAAATTAAAAAAAAAATCCACTGCAGATAAATTATTTTCAACTCATTGCAATTAAGAATTTGTTATAAAGTACAACAGAGGTGTTTTTATAATGTAGTTTTAGTAAATACATACAATCGTAAACCTATAAAAAATGCACATTTATATTATTTCATTTAAATATCCTGTTCTCACAGCTGCATTTAAAACGAACACACACACACACAAAAGAGATCCATACACAAGTTTTGCACTAACTCAGTGGTAAATCTGAAGGCTTGTGAAGCTAAAAACCTGGGCACAACACAGACAGTCCATTGCATTGTATAGCTCTGCGCTTAACAATAACTAAACAAACAAAACACGAATTTATGTTTCGTTCGTTTCCTTAGGGCTATGACATGGCCTTTAACAAGCGTTGAATTAGCAAATGGTGGCTATTTTCTTTTTGAATCTAGTGGGTAAGATGGTTCGATATGCAAAAAAAAAAACACGTTTACATTAATTAGCATCTCCCGGTGCGTCAGTGACAACTTACGGACTTGCAATGCTAAATTCCGGGGTTCGATTCCCCGCAGCGAACATAGCAGATAGCGCAATATTTAAAATTACTGAAGTTTCAATACTAGTTAATAAATTTTATTACTTTTTATGTTAATAGTTTGTTTGTTTGTTTTGAATTTCACACAAAGCTACACGAGGGCTATCTGCACTAGCCGTCGCTAATTTAACAGTGTAAGACTAGAGGGAAGACAGCTAGTCGTCACCACCCACTGCCAACTCTTAAGCTACTCTTTTACCAACGAATAGTGGGATTGACCGTCACATTATAACGCCCCCATGGCTGAAAGGGTGAGCATGTTTGGTGCGACCGGGATTCGAACCCGTGATCCTCGGATTACGAGTCGAATGCCTTAACACGCTTGGTCATTTATGTTAATAAGAATTCTTATTATCTTAAACAAGATCACGTGGCATAATGTTTCTTATTTTAAACTAGGTCACGTGGCATAATGTTTCTTATCTTAAACTAGGTCACGTGGCATAATGTTTCTTATTTTAAACTAGGTCACGTGGCATAATGTTTCTTATTTTAAACTAGGTCACGTGGCATAATGTTTCTTATCTTAAACTAGGTCACGTGGCATAATGTTTCTCAAACTTTTTGGGTCCTTCTCCACTTTTTCTCTATAGTTCACTTTACCCACACAAAAAAGTTCAATTCATTTAAACCAATATATATATACATATGCAGCCATTGCTGAAAATAATAAATATAGCTTTACAAAATGGCAGACGAAACGTTTTCCTGACACATCTTAAGCCCCTCCCCTCAGAGGCATGTTCCATAGTTTGAGAACTACTGATATAACAAACCCAAACAAAGTGTGCCTTGTCACAATTAAACCAGTTCATTGTGAACTACCTGTCCATTCAGGAGAAGTAACCCTAATACATCATTGTGTTCACTTTAGCGAATAATAACAAGACCTCAGCTTGGTTGCAGTCATATGTTAATAACTTTTTCTTGGTTGTTGCGCTAAGATGGTTGATGGTTGTTTTGAATAACGGATATGTTTGTAAAGGTAAAACTGGATCATTACATTTCGTTTTTTTACGTGTACTTTGCTCAGACTCATAATTAAAGTTTTCGTATTTTTTTGATTTACAAAATTACGCTTTTTGAATATTTCGTTATCACTACACACATCCGACTCAGTATTTACCTAAACGATTGTTCCTGAACCTGAACACCATATGCATACAATAGGCTAAGTGTGCGGTAAAAAAACAACTAAAGAAAAATGGTTTTGGTTTCGATGTTTCCTGTTTTCATCTGTTGACCACAGGACAGATGACCAGTTGGCGAGATTCGCTACTTGAAGCGATATCGAAAACAAAGTGTTAGAGCGTCGTCAGTACAAAAGAAGACATGGCGAAAAACAAAGATTCTTATAAAATCGCGCCCCAGATTTTAACGTTATAAGCCCAGAAATTTACCGCTGTTCCAATCCACACCGAACCTTTATAGGTTTGACAACAGTAAATAATCATAATTCGTAATATCGATATTTTGAAGTCAAGTTGAGCATCTTCGGATTTTCAGAGGTTTTTTTCACACTCTTTTTTATGTTTTCAAGTATTTTCTAAGCTATCTTCAATTAATATTTGAATGGGTGTTATCTAATAGTTAAAATATAGGGCTGTGGATCCGATGGCCCCATTTACAAGACAGTATTTGTTTATTTAGAATTAAGCACAAAGCTACACCATGGGCTATCTGTGCTCTGTCCACCCCAGGTGCCGAAATCGTTGTGTCACTGGGAGGTTACCACTATAATAAACATTTCTTTCCTGCCTTAAGTGCGTTATTTGATCAACCTAAAAGTTGACGTGGAGAATGCTGACTACGTGTCTCTCTAATCTACCAGTTTTAAATCAGGATATCCAAGCATTTATCAAGAATATACGAAATAAACAAGTGTGTGTGTGTGATTTCTCATAGCAAAGCTACATTAGGCTATCTGCTGAATCCACCGAGGAGAATCGAGCCCCTGATCTTAGCGTTGTAAATTCGTAGACTTACTGCTGTACCAGCGGAGGATCCGAAAAAACAAACCCACGAAAATACTTCCTCTGTAAAATAGATAATTAAAAAGCTTTTGTTGTACTCTAGATTGAGCTGAGCATTTCCGTTAGAACATACACATTTTTAACCGAATACAAACAGCACTTTAAAAATGAAACTACAGGTCATTTTACTGTATCTTAAATACTAAAAATACTAGTGTATACAATAAATACGATAGATTAAAGACTAGTATCATACAATTAAAAAATATTTCTCTAATAAACAAGACGATTTTATTAGCAGTTATCAAGAATGAAAACTAAAAAAATTTGTTACAGTATTGTAGAATATGATTGCATTGGCTTTAAAATACGGATATTAGAAAAACACTAGTATAATGGCTGACAGATGAATTTTTTTAGATGTTGTTCAACATAAAAACGACATCGTATAAAAATAAAATGCCAACTCATAACAACTTAATGGAACTTTGCTCCATTTTTGCCCTATTTTTATGCTAAATCCCCCCATCTAAAAAAACAGGGTACACCAGTAAATCTTAAAGATTTTGTGTGTATATATGCGTGTGTATATTCGACATTCGTTTCAGATATATATATATTTAACAGATTATCTACCATTGACAATAAATTACATACCTTATATAATCTTTATTATTTAGAAGACACCTGCGGGTTCGAATCCCCGTTGCACCAAACATGCTCGCCCTTTCAGCCGTGGTGGCGTTATAATGTGACGGTCAATCCCATTATTCGTTGGTAAAAGAGTAGCCCAAGAGTTGGCGGTGAGTGGTGATGACTAGCTGCCTCCCCTCTAGTCTTACACTGCTAAATTAGGGACGGCTAGCGCAGATAGCCCTCGTGTAGCTTTACGCGAAATTCCAAAAAAAAACAAATAAACAACAAAAGCGCCTCTTTCCTGGACTGGAAGGTGGCACATTACACGTTTATTCAGCTGTTGAATGTATTTCCTTTTCATTAAACAACTGCTTCGAAAACCTTTTAAAAAGCCTAATGAAACATCAAATTGTCTTTCTGCACCAGAAATACTTTGAAAACCTTTTAAAATAGTTTAACCAGCTCTTCTTTCACCGGCTATACAGGTTTAATTAGACGACTAAGTGTAATGGAAGTGGTGTCTTACAAGCGAGTGATTAAACATCAGTTATTTTCTAGTTACCGATCTGAAGAAAATTGTCTTTTTAATTATGTTTAGAAAGAAAAACGAACGGTGAAACCCTATACGATTACAGACCTGTACATTCAAAGAAAATATACATTTCATGTTACTTTAAGCACTCACTCTTGAAACATAAGGAAAATAACTGATAACTTAGTTCTTGTGAAGAGCTTCTGATATAAAGATTCGATATTAGGACTGTACCACAGACAACGTCGGATTTTAAAAAATTAGAATTATACCATTGACAACGTCGGATTTAAAAAATTAGAATTATACCATTGACAACGTCGTATTAAAACGATTAGGACTGTACCATAGACAACGTTTGATTAAAAACATTGGGACTGTACCACAGACAACGTCGGATTAAAAAAAATGGAACTATATCACAGACAACGTCGGTTGAAAATATTAGAATTATATCACAGACAACGTCGGATTGAAAATATTAGGACTGTACCATAGACAACGTCGTATTAAAAAGATTAGAATTATATCACAGACAACGTCGGATTGAAAATATTAGGACTGTACCATAGACAACGTCGTATTAAAAAGATTAGAATTATATCACAGACCACGTATGATTGAGGGCAAATGAGGGAGAATTTTTAAAATATTTGTTTGTGTTTTACCACAAGAATCGAATCCCAGACAACCGCTAAACTGAGAGAGGGGTTAGATTTCTAAACTGACAGAAGCACAAACGTTTTCGTATAGATGACTATTCTTCTTCAAGAATGAAGCATGAATAGGGTTGGGTCGTTTTGAATTTTGCACAAAGCCATACGAGAGCTATCTATACTAACTGTCCCTAATTTAGTAGTGATAGACTAGAAGAAAAGGAGCTAATCAACACCACCCACCGCCAACTTTAGGGTTACTCTTATCGAAGAATAGTGAGATTGGCCGTTACTTGATAACTTCCCCACGGCTGAAAAGGCGAGTATGTTTGATGGGATGGAGATTTGAACCAGTGACCATCGGGTTTCGACTTGAACACCCTAAACATCAGACCACGCAATGTAAGAATAGCAGTCAACCATTCAGAAGCTCGAAACTTGAACTGCTGAATGTTATGAGGCCCCGGCATGGCCAGGTGATTGGGGCGCTCTACCCGCAATATAAAGGTTGCGGGTTCAAAGCCCCATCCCACCAAACATTCTCGCCCTTTCAATTGTGAAGACATTTTGTGGGCAAAGAGCAACTCAAGAGTTGGCGGTGGGTGGTGACGACTAGCTGCGTTCCTTCGTGTCTTTTCACTGCTAAATTTAAGACGGCTAGCCATCGTGTAGCTTTGCACTAAATTCAAAACAAACTGAATGTTATGAAAACCTACTTACGTTTTTAGCAAAGCAACATTGAAATATCTGATGTGTTCATCGCAGCCAATCGAACCCTGAATTTTAGCGGTGTAATTCTGATGATTTACCGCTGTCCCATCAGAGAACTTTTGATACATTAATCCATTAATTTTAAAGTACTGATTTAAGTTCCACGTGTTTAAATAATTTACCCAATTAATTGTAAAGTACTGATTCAAGTGCCATATGTTTAGATACTTTACTCAGTTAATTTTAGAGTACTGATTCAAGTGCCACGTGTTTAGATAATTTACCCAATTAATTGTAAAGCACTACTATACGTTTACGTAATTTACACAATTTTAAACCAGTCTTGATACAAAATGTTGAACGACTCCAACACATGAAGCCTTTTTTTTTTCTGGTAAATAAAGTTTGTTGTTTGCAAATCAATCAAAAATATAAAAGCTTTGACTTTCACAGAGTGGCCACCAGTTTTAACTTTTCTATGACGACAGAGGGCTAGCCCTCACCAACGCTAGGTTTGTTTGTTTGTTTTTTGCACAAAGCTACTCGAGGGCTATCTGTGCTAGCCGTCCCTAATTTAGCAGTGTAAGACTAGAGGGAAGGCAGCTAGTCATCACCACCCACCGCCAACTCTTGGGCTACTATTTTACCAACGAATAGTGGGATTGACCGTCACATTATAACGCCCCCACGGCTGGGAGGGCGAGCATGTTTGGCGCGACTCGGGCGCGAATCCGCGACCCTCAGAGTACGAAGCGCACGCCTTAACGCGCTAGGCCATGCCGGGGCCCAACGCTAGGTAAGCATGCTAAATAAACTTTGATTAACCAAAATCAAACCTTGATATCGCGAAGGGATTAGTCCAAAGTTTGTGAAGAAATGGTGATATTACCATGACAGCCTAACGTTTTAAACAAAAGTCTAGTTTTCGCAGTGTCAATCAGAGATGGTCAAATCGCTTTTCACATTCTAACCGGTATCCTAACAATGTAACTATTTAATACGTTATATAAAATACATCTGAAAACATGAAACACGCAATAACAAAGTGGTTGATAGAAAGGGTTAAATTAATATTTTTCAACAGTTAGTAATTCCGTTTTAATATGAAAACAAATGTATCAATTACTTTTGTCGTGTGCAATATAAGCTATAAAATGGCCATATCGTACCTAAGGTAAAAATAGACATACTCTAAAACAGTCGTCCTGGATTACGTTTATAAATGTTAACAAACACAGCAGAAGTATGGTAGGGTGGCAAATGCGGGTTACATCGAACGTGAGAACTTGTGGTTAGCATTTCTGGATGCGGATCGAAAGGTCCAAAATTTGAGCCTGTGATATACCGCTGAAGAGATTCCACGTTTTCAGCTGCTAAAAGTTCCCCGCTAGTACAACAGTAAGTCTAGGGATTTACAACGCTAAAATCAGGAGTTCGATTCCACTCGGTGGGCTCAGCAGATATCCCAATGTGGTTTTGCTATAAGAAAACACACACACACTCTCTCTTTCCCAAAGTTCAGCCCTCATGTTTTATCAGACTACTCTTGGAAAATGCATACAGACATCTCTGATGAACGAAATGTCGGAATACAACGTTCACAGGTTAATAATAGAATCATCTTTGTAAAGAACGTCTCTCTCTTCAACAGATGTGAAGTATTTTAACATAGATCATAGTGTCAGTTATGGCTTCATAAAAATGTTTTCGTAACTACTTTTAATTACTGAAAACAAAAACAAAAGACCTAATTAAAACATTTAGTTTTCAGAGTAATAACTCACACACATATATATATATATATTATTATTACAAAAACAGGGAACAGAGTTAATTAGCTTGCATCAGCAACTATTCCAATGAAGTTCATTTTCCGGTTAATTTGTGATTAACATCGACCCTAATGAAACTGGTTTATAATTACTTCTCGAAGTTGTAAATTCTGTCGTAACTAAAATAGGAGGATACCTATTTCCTTATTTCTATTTTTGTTAAGCGTAAAATTACGCAAAGCGATATGTGCTCTGCCCACGGCGGGTATCGAAATCCGATTTTAGTGTTATTAGTCCTCAGCCACCGGTGGGAAAGAACAAGATTGTCAAACTTGTATTGTATCGTATCGTATTGTATTGTATTTAATGATATAAATGTTTTCTTCGTCTTCTGTGCATTTACTTTCTAATAGTTTATTCTGAAACGTTTTGAAGACAGTAAATGTGCACTTTTGTTTAACAATTTAACGACATTGCAGCGAAATACTTATTCGTTTCACATCTTTCTCGCAACAGTAGTGTGTTGTCTGTAAGTCAGTCAGTAGACACTAAAGTGGCGTCATATAATAAATGTCTTACGTTTCAGTCTGTACTGCCGTGACGTCAGTAAAACGTGCGCATGCCGTGAATCACGAGAAGATTAGAACACAGCATGACACGTGAACTTGAAAAGCAAGAAATAAAATTATATGTTACTCTTAATTTTGATTCTATGCATTCTTGAAACAGAACATTTTCGGAGAACCTGCGGAAGAATATCTTGCATAATTATATATATATCTAAACCAATCAGAAAATCTTCGACAAATTTGACGTATCATCTCGAAGACTCTTAGCGACTTCTAAATAGAGGCTCGTGGCTCTGAATTTCAGTTGAAAGAGCTTTTTAGAACTTATTTCATCCAAAAGAAGAAAACAGCTTTATACTTCTAGAACCTGGACATTCAGTTCTACATTCATCAAGAAGGAAATGTTGTACGCTGATTTAAAACACGAACTTTAGTTATGATGACCTAGTTTTTCTATAACTTAATATAATTCTAACTGTAATCCTCTAGCAACGTTTGATTAGTTTTTTGTAAAGATCACGTTAAACTCAAATATCTTTGCTAAATTACAACGATTAAAAAAATATACAAACTGTATGTCTTTTATATAAACTTTCAACTGCCACTAAGATCAAAAAAATAAAGGTTATTTCCACTAACCTATTATGCTACACGATTTTAATATGTTAAATTCTCAGCGAATAATTTTATTTTATGGATCGAGCGTGGCCTAACGGTTAGCATGACGTATAAGGACTGAAGGGTCCAAGGTTCGAAACCTGTACTGCTGAACACGTTCCACAGTTTCAACTGTGAACGTATTATGAAGTTTACAATTTAAAATAAAAATCGTGTCACACTCCATGTTGCGACGGGTGTAGCTGGGTGACTGCCTGTCATCAAATTGATCAGTAGTCCAAAATTATTGACCACTATACCTGAACTCTAAGGGTTTCTGACCTAACCATTTAATGTTTCCAGACAATGTTTGTCTGGATAAGAAAAGTAGCATCACATGATCCGGGAAACCTGACACACACATCCTTCCCTGTGAGATCCATAACTTCCGTAAAATACACGTTAGTAGAATATATTTTCCTTTTTTACGTTTATCTTAACTCAGGTTTCTTTTCCATCATCGTTTTATTGTTCTTGTTTCTTGCACTTAATATAACAGTATAACTCTTTATAAGTTTGTAAGAAACATTGCACAGATAGAAAACAAAATTCTCTCTATCAGTAGAAATAAATATCACACACGTAAGCAGAAGTACAAATTTATGACGCAGGTGAAAACACAAAATATCGAGTTTTAATTTACGTATTACAAAACACAAAGCATAGAAATATGGTTCAACTCACTATGCACTTTTCATTGTACTTCTAAGTGTGTATTTCTAATAGTAGTGTTATAATATAATAAACGTAAACTGTCTAATCGTAAAGTCTAAGTTCGTGTTCAAACAATACTTTGATCAACGTTTGTTAAGAAGTTTAATCTTGAAATCTAAGTTCATGGAATGTTTTCCAAAAGTGTCTTTGTAATAGGAAAACGAAATTCATTATTCTAATTTAGACATTATGTTTATAAATAATTATAAGGTGTCACGTTTCACAATAGATTTCGCTAACTAAAATGTGTCACGTTTCGTGTAACTGAATCGAGATGTATTCCACTGAACACACTGATTACTTTCTATAGAGGGCGCTTTATAAAAATTATAATAATTCTTTTTCTTTGTGTTTTTCTCAAAGCAAAGCTACATTAGGTTATCTGCTGAGTCCAGCGAGGAGAATCGAATCCCTGATCTTAGCGTTGTGAATCTGAAGACCTACCGCTGGACCAGCAGGTGACTTTTATTTGTTTCGAAAAGCTGGACAAAGCCCTTATAAAAATAAAAGCTAATTGTTGGCTGATCAGTTCTTAAAAATTAGATATACCTTAATCATACGAGTCTTTTAGTACATGCGTTTAAGATGTTGTTTAGGTTAAAAATTTCCAGTTCTAATTTCTTTAATGTACTAATATTATGATACTCAAAATAGATTGTTCTATCTGATTTCTCCACCGACAGGATCGAACCCCGAAGTTTAGAATTATAAGCAATCAAATTGATTCTGAGCCATCGAAGAGCCTATAAGAAAAACGTGTCAAACGTCACTGAAGGACCTTATTAGAAGATAGAGTTTCATATAACACGCTTATTTCTGCTTGAAATATAGGATACATCTACAACGGCTACAGTAGCTCCCTCTTTTGGAAAATGGGAACATGAATGAGAAATCAATCTTCTTTACCCTCTACACACCTCTTGAATATTCATTAGCAATGCCTCAATACAGTTTAGCTATTATATGCTCCTGAAAGGAGACGTTAAGTATTGTCACTTTGGACACTTTGGTGACTGAGTTATGTCACTTGCTTTCGAATGTGTTCTTGAAGTGTTCGATAGCGCATATTTCTCAGTTTAAAAGAACGCGAACAAAAGGAAGAAAGGTTAAACAAAATGTGACTGGAATAGGTTTCCGTTTAAGATCTCCTTTAACACCACTGGGCACTTGACTCTCAATCTGAGAGTCGCGAGTTCGAATCCCCGCCACCCCCCTTCAGTCGTGGGGGTGTTATATTGTGACGGCCAGTTCCACTCTTCGTTGGTAAAAGAATAGTCCAAGAGTTGGCGGTCGATGGTGATGACTAGTTGCCTTATCTCTACTATATTAGGCGTGGCTAGCGAAGATAGCCCTCGTGCAGCTTTGCGGGAAATTCAAAACAAGCCAAATCAAACTTTACATCATCGATAACTTAATTATGTTAATAAGATTTAATTCTCCATATTTCACAAAAAATACAAAAGGCTTCGTTTTATTTGAAACAAATAAAAATGTTTCTTTGTTCTTACTCCAGTTGTTTAAAAGCACCGAAGTGTATAACTTACATTGTTGTTGTAAATTGTTTGAAAACGAACCCCTTTAAACGTACTTCCCTGTCAAGCTAGACATGCGTGCATGTTGCCATTTTGTCGCGATGATGAGAAACCCACTTAAAGTACAAATATATCTCAAGACGGCTGATTAGCCTGAAAATGTCCCAAGAAGATCGAAACGCTGTTTTCTACTTTATTTTAATACCCTATCAGCCATCTTGAGATACACTGTTACCAGTTTTATTTCCTAACCACACACACGTTCCGAAAATACAAACTTATATTCCCGAAAATATTTCTAGACATAGATTAATCAACTACATGTCTCTCTTATCGATTCGCGAAAAGACAAGCCTATTTTGTTACATATATATATTCTGAATCCTATGTTTTAATTTGGTTTGAACTTATAACCCGAAGAAGGTTGGTCAATGTTCTATCGAAACATGTAGCATGTTCAACCATCAATAAAAGTTGTCCTTATGTTTATAAATCGTCACTTATTGCTATATTAACATAATGTGCTTCCATACTCAAGTTATAACGACAGTTATTACTACTACTGCCTCAACAATAATATGTTGTTTGAATGACTAAATATCGTACTGTTCAAAATTTACACAACATGCTGTTTGAATTATTTTGAATTGTGTTATAAGTTATTTGAATTATCGTGTAATTTGTGTTTGAACAACTGAATAATATGTTATGTGTAAGTTCAATGTTTACTTAACTTACTGTTTAAAAGCTGTGTATCGTTCTGTTTGAGCAATAACGTAAAGTGTTGGTTTACAACAGAGTTTCTAAGTTACGTGCACCAATGTAGAGGATTAGATATGTTATATCAAAACGAGTTTAAACATGCAATTCAGAAAGTTATATAACAACAACAGCCGATACAAATTCACGTCGAAGTGGCAGGTATCAAATGTACACTTGAACATTGTTTGGAAATTCTTGGCTAGTGTAATGGCACCGAAAAGTAGTCGCTTTTAGAAAGGTTATGCAGTAAGTATTTCCGGTGCAAAATATTAAAACGCTCGAATAGTCAAGACGTGTTCAGATCAAGAGCTTAAATTTGCCACGACGAGAATATCCCTTGTAAGTAATGGCACTGGAAAACGAAGGAATATGGATCAACGTGGGGTACCAGAACCACCCAGAAAGAGACCTGCAACTAGTCGTATCCCAGATGTGGTAAGACGAATACGGCTTCTTTCAACAAGTGAAAATCCACGTACATAAGGATTAGTGTCGTAAAGACGTCACTGTGTCTCAGGGAACAGTAAGCAGCATAATCAAGAAGGAACTTCATCTGGATTATGAAAAGCATACGTGGAGAAGTGGTTTGCTTTGTAGATAACAGCCTTCCGACTGAGCCTTTTTCAATGAAAACTACACTGATGGGGTTGTTGTCAGTATGTTAGAAAAAAGCTACACAAAAGGCTATCTGTGCTCGAACCACCATGAATATCGAAACCACGTTTCTAGCGCTGTAAATCAGCAAACATATCGCTGTGTCACTGTGATGAGGGGCGTATCAGATTAAGTATGGTTGGACATTGCGACATGGACTGTAACGACGTGGTGAAGCTCCAAATTCGTTTTAACGTAGTCCGCCTCTTCATATTTGTATTTTACGTATTTTCTGACAATTAATCTCAGAATATAAGACTAGCGTACATACGTATAAGAATATTTTATTTATTTTAACAAAACAAAGTACTTTAGAACAAATTAGTGGATTTTTTTTGATAGATAAGAATAATACTCTATCAGTCACTCTTTCTAATTTTGGTTACCAATAATCTAAAACTTTCATTGTCAGCTTAGTATAAAAACGGTCATTAAAAATGGGTTTGAAAACATCTGTTTCATCTCATTTGACTTTCAGCATATTTCCCGTTTTGGGTTTTAAAGTTATTAGTTTATGGGTCTTCCTCAGTTGTTGTTTCTTTTCCTTTTTGCTGCTTAACTTCGCGTCGTTAAAGAGTAATTATGCTTATAGGATTTCTATTAGACACAAGTTTCCAATTTAGGGCTAATACGCTTATCAGTGTATATTAGTAACAGATTAATCAATTTAAGGTATAAAAGAGAGTTCAAAAGCAATTCATCTTAAGTCATTAGAATGCTTATAGCGAGCTTCGTGTAACTTAATACGTACAGCAACGTTGAGGTTTAATTACATTTCTACTTAGGGATATTATTAGAAGTAACACGATGTAACGAAAATCTTCAGCTACACCCTCTACGATCGAGATCACTTTTGAAGAGTGTACACCTGCTTCTTACCAACAAAAAGTTATCAGGATGTCACACTTTTTGATTTCATTTCTCTTGTTAATTTGGCGTGAAAAATGTTGCTTTAAACCTAATTCAGATCGTTGCAATCAGTATTCATTACCTTTGGAGTTTGTTTATAGTACTTACATTGTTTGGCTAAATGAATGCTCTCCCTCCTCCCTCCCCCCCATCACCACGGATGGCAGAGTGGTTTGTATGCGGACTTATACTACTAAAATTCGGATTTAGATTCCCGTTGTGGTGGGCAGAGCAGATAGTTCTTTGCGTGGCTTTGTGCGTAACAAAAACAAACAAAGATAAATGGATTGTTTTTTAATCTTGCAATGTTTATTATGACTTTGATAACTGTTTATTTTGTTTCATGATGTTTATTTAATAAAACACTAAAAATGTTTCAAATAGGAAGACATAACAATTAAACAGTGTTAATTTGTTGTTTTAATTAAAAGCGACATATTTAAGACAAGTTTTATTCGTTTTTTTTTAATATGGTTATAATTTACTTACACTCACACACGTAAGGCCTGACATGACCAGGTGGTTAATGCATTCGACTCGTAATCTGAGGGTCGCGAGTTCTAATCCCCATTGCAACAAACATGCTCGCCCTTTCCTCCGTGGAGGTGTTATAATGTTACGGGCAATCCCACCATTCTTGATAAAAGAGTAGCCCAAGAGTTGACGGTGGGTGGGAATGACTAGCTGCCTTTCCTCTAGTCTTACACTTCTAAATTAGGGACGGCTAACGCAGATAGCCCTCGTTTAGCTTTGCGCGAAATTCAAAACAAACAAGATAGATGATTGTATGGCTTTTCGCTTATAAAACAAACAAGCAGGATGTTCGAAATTTCATACCTTTATTAATTGTAAGATAATTCAATTTACAGGAATGTAAATGTTTTATCTCAGAACAGCAAATGAAACAAGTATTTTCTATCTTTGTTCATACGTTGTACCTAAACTTAAATCAATTCTTCTGGCTGGTTTCTATATATAGAACATTGATCAACATATATATAGATCTGATGGTCTGGCAATCACTTTCTGCGAAAGAAGAAAAAAAAAACTGGTATTAAAAGTACATGTTATTCATCCTAGGCTAGCAACTCCTATTGGTCGCACTAATAAGACAGTATAGAGCCGCCTTAATCAGTTTCAACAATACTGCGCTTTGTCGTCACCAATCATTTGTCAAAGTCGTTCTGTCGAAACCACGGTTTTTCGTCCTAACAGCAGGTGATAATAGTGCAGTAGAAACCCAAACATGAAATATTCCATTATAACAAACCGTAATATTGATATACGGAAAGAATTAGCAAAATCGAAATACTTAAAAAAAAATGTAACTTACGTAAACAAAACTGAAATTTTTCACTTATATACAAAAGATAGAACAATAAAAGCTATTAACAATGCTGTTCATTCCAGTGTTTCGCCACAACAATGAAAGTAAATGTTGAATTTTGTTTATAAAACGTAGATAGAAAGAACTGTTATTTTAGCTTGGCACTAAGATTTACAAGACAGATTACAAGCATATTTTAAGTGCAAAGACGCACAGTGAGGTAGGTGCGCTGTGTCCGACGCAACAATCGAACCCCGAGTTTGAGTGGTATAAGTCCTAAAGACACTGAGCCACTGTGGGGCATATAACACTTCCCTGAGACTGTATGCCTTATATATGATATCATGAACCATGATAGTAGTTCATAATAGGAATCGTACAAGAATTTGTTCAAAACTCTAAAGAACATTCAAGTAAAAACCACCTTAAAAAAAAAAAAGACTTGCTCTTGAAACAGCACCTAAAACCTGCGATAGCCGTCTCTAATTTAGCAGTGTAAGACTAGAGGGAAGGCAGTTAGCCATCATAACCCAACATCAACTCTTAGGCTACTCTTTTACCTACAAATATTGGGATTGACTGTAACATTAACGCCCCCACGGTTGATAGGACGAGCATATTGGGTGTGACGGGGATTCGAACTTGTAGCCCTCGGATTATGAGTCGAGTACCTTAACCACCTGGCCATGCCGGGCCTAGTCTGTTGAGAAGTAATCCAAATACCAAATTGATGCTTTCTGGACTGCATTGTTTCCCAATTTGAACTCACACAAAAATTATCCTAAATTATTTTGAAAACATCATCTTGTATAGGGTTCCAAAGAAACACAAAAACAATAGAACACAATTTGGCTTGACAGACAAATGAAAAGCACAGAATTCTCGTGAATGCCGAATATCATATTGCTCAACGTATTCTAGTCACAGTCTCTCTTCAAGCAAGCGAAAGTCAACCATCTTATACGAAAAGAACCATATATAAATATTTCAAAACTGATCCACAATAAACGTTTTTAAAAGGTTTAAGTGCATGATACTAATAGCTTCAACTAACATAATTGCTTTCATCATACAGTTAATATACAGATGTGCTAATCGAATCATTTCTGAATGCACTAAGTTTACAATTTGTGACGTCTTTAATATTTCCTTCTATTGTATGCTCTCAATACAGAGAAAACTACTTCGAAAGTTACTTTGTTTTGTAAGAACTCATTCGCTGAGCCAGTATGTAACGCAAGACACTGCTAGCAACGTACAAGAAAGACGAGTCAATCAAATGTTTGGTGGGAAAGTGAATAGTTAGCTGTCAGTACGAGACGGAAGAAAAGGTTTATAATTCCCAGCAAAGTAATGTAAAAAACATTTATACAAAAGACGCACCCATAACTTGAATTAACAGTTTGATATATGGATAGTCGATCTCGTGACACGTGTAAATATTATTTACTGACGTCCAATAATAACGAATGGGTGATCATTCATCCAACGTCTAGGCTGTTGTAAGCTCTTTCTAAAACGTTTAAAATGAGGCTGATAGAAAATTGACTATCAGAAAAAAAAAACATTAATCTAAGTGAACTGTCAAATTAGTTCCACTTGACGTTTGTTTGTTTGTTTTTGAATATCGCGAAAAACTATACGAGGGCTATCTGCGCTAGCCGTCCTTAATTTAGCAGTGTAAGACTAGAGGGAAGGTAGCTTAGCTGGTCATCACCACCCATCGCCAACACTTGGGCTACTATTTTACCAACGAATGGTGGGATTGACCGTCGCATTATAACGCCCCCACGGCTGAAAGGGAGAACACATTTGGTGCGACGGGGATTCGAACCCACGACACAAAAATAAAATATATATATTCTTAATATAAAAAAAAACTGTCACGTATATTCCTGAAAACGAGATTTAAAAAAATAGTAAAAAGAAACGATTCCAGATTATTAATACACACCAAAAAAATATCTCCCATACTTTACTTTGTGAAGACGTTATAAGCGTGACAGTCAATCCCTTACCACGGATGGTGAATGGTAGGGTGTTGCTGATTGGCTGCCGTCACTCTGGTCAGTAGCTCAAAATTATGTGTTGTCGCACATAACCTTAGTAGGTTCGCCATAATTACAAAATAAGTTATTTATACCCTTTCAAAAGACCTATATAATAGCTATATTCATGAGATCGTATATAAAACTTAAGGTGTTTACCCCTAGCGATTGATAAGGGCATTAACAGGAGCACTGAAGGAAACATAAATGAATACTGTCATGGTGATAAAGGTCATGAGTTCGTTATTAATACTTCATTTTCTCTTCACAACTCTCTCAAAATGAAAGATAGATGAAAAATTGTATTCTGCACTTTGAGACTGGGGGGGGGTTGTTATTAGAACAGCTGTTGAATCTCTCTATTCGAGTAAAGTAGCCTGAGAGTTGACGGTGTGTGTCATTGTCTAGTTGCCTTTTCTCTACTCTATCAGCTGAAAATTAGGGACAACTAGTACAGGTAGCCCCTGTGTGAATATTCAACAGAAATAAACCAATGTAAATACTTTCTATATAACTCCCCCCCTAAGTGGCACAGGGGTATGTCTACGGACTCTCAGCGCTAAATAACGGGTTTCGCTACCCATTATAAGCAGAGCACAGATAGCCTTTCTGTTCCTTTTTGGTTAACTTCAAAACAAACTTCCCATATAAAATCGATGTTAAATACGTAACCAAAAGGCTTTTGATGTAAACTTGATTTATCATAACACATAAATTGACCGGCAGTGCTAACGAACGTATATTAATTTTCAGTAATGTTCGTTTCTTTGCATACACTGTTACAGAAGACTGTTTTGCCTTGTTGCTATGCCATTTTCTCTTATTTGTATTGTACTTACACAGATAAATACCTGTTGTTGTTTTCTTTAACGTTCTAGATCTTTGCATATCGACCTGGGCGTGCCTGAAAAGTTTGATCAAGATACGAGAATCGAATGTGCCACAGAGGAAAATCAATGAATCCTTCTCACGACACGCGCGTGTGTACAGGTACAAGCATGTTTAATCACGTGCAAGTATTTTTGGTCAATTATTGATCAATTGCGCCCCATTACTCTCGCTTCTGTGACCTGGTGGTATTTCTCGATTAGAGACTTTATACATGATTTTCAGAGGGAAGGTGAATGGTTTTACGTGAACCGAGCCAGAGGTGCTTAACCCTAAATATTAAATACAAAGGAAGTATAACAATGAATTCCGGATTGCCTGTAAATATGGTTAATTTTTTTTCACATAAAAAGTGTTATTGGTTGCTTCTTGTGGTTATTTAGCGAAACCTATACATTGGGCTATCTGTGGCTTGCGCATCACAGGTATCGAAACACGATTTCTAGCATTCGTAAGTTTGCAGACTTGGGGCTTTACGTTAAATGTGTGTATTTCTTAGAGCAAAGCCACATTGGGCTATCTGCTGAATCCACCGAGGAGAATCGAACCTCTAATTTTAGCGTTGTAAATCCGTAGACTTCCCGCTGTACCAGCGGGGTACTTACGTTAAAAAAGGTTAAATTTTCGTTTCAATAGATTTTTCGTGGGAAAAAAAAAACCTTAGGTTGAAAAACATTTGAAAATTTTCAATGGAAATCCAAAGGATGAAGGAAATAGTGAGAAACATTCTCGAAAGTTCTCATTTCCGGTTTTGACCAGCAGTTTAAAATGAAAGTGCGTAAGTTGTGAATTTTATATCATTAAGTTGCATTTATAAAAACAAAAAGAAAAAATTACTTCACGAAATACATGTTGCTTGTGTGTGCATGTCTGAGAACCATATGTTTGTATTTTTCATTCTTACAATTATTAACGCCCTCTACATAAAGTTGCGATTTCAAAACCATGCTCACGGTTCAGCGGAACTTGTGAGATTGTGATGACAAGAAAGCCACTTGAAGTAAAAATGTATCTCAAGACAGCTGGTGTAAATATTAAAATAAAGTAGAGAACAACCTTTTAACCTCACCTCTTAAAACATCAAATCAATTTTCATAATAAATAGAAAAATACATATAACATTTGCTACTATTATTTGATTGGTTATCATATTGCTACTATTATTTGATTGGTTATCATATTGCTACTATTATTTGATTGGTTATCATAAATTCCTTAAACACAGTACTACCAACTTTTGAAACAACTGTCGGCAGTTAATTTACGTCATGCTAAAAACTAACTTATTCTTTGTTAAGTGTCTCCCCGCTGAGACAGCGATAAATCTTCGGGTTTACAACTCTAAAACAAGGGGTTTGATTCCTCTCGGTGGACATAGCAGATAGCCCGATATGGTTTTGCTATAAGAAGCTACAAATACACACAAGCAATTTGTTAGGCTACACAACAATCTATCTACACTGCACCCCTCGTGGGTATTGAACTCCGGATTTTAGGGTTATAAGTCTTCAGACTTACCACTTAGCCAACTTGTTAAAAATAATAGAGAATCGTAATATGTTTTTATGTAAAAATCTAATCCATGTCGCTTCTTATTCAATTCTACATGTACAACATAACTTTGTGACTGACTTAATGTGCTCCCACACACACACACACACACCAATATATGTCTGCGAAATTATACTGCAAGAAACTGGGTTTCGATACTCGTGCTGAACAGAACACAAATAGCCCATTTTCTAGCTTTGATCTTACCTACAAACAAACCCTTGCATTATAACTACACCATTATCATCTGTTAATACACCTATATATGTATATATACATAGAGTACTTCTTCCAAAATCTACGTTCTTGGATTTGGTTTGGTTTAATTTTGGATTTCGCGCAAAGCTAAACGAGGGCTACCTGCGCTAGCCGTCCCTAATTTAGCAGTGTAAGATTAGAGGAAAAGCAGCTTTTCATCACTATCCACTACCAACCCTTGGGCTACTCTTTTACCAACGCATATTGGGATTTATCGTCATATTATAATGTCACCAAGGCTGAAAGGGCGAGCGTGTTTGGTGCGACAGGGATTCGAACCCGCGACCCACCTGTATGACTATAAACATTTCTCTCTACACCCGCGACCCTTGGAGTCGAGTGCTTTAACCACCTGGCCATGCCCGGCCTGTCAAATTATGGAAGTCGTCATTTCCTTACATTCTCTCTTTTTCTCTGCTGTAACGTACAAACGTACAGAAAGAAACGCTTTGGTGATTAACTTCTTAAGACTAGTATCTTTATTCATGCGTTTTTCTATGTGCTGCGAAATTCTATAGTCGAAATCTGCGAGAAAATACGCAAAATTCCACAGAAATATATAAATATCTGTAGAGAAATTATGAAATTCTGTGTGACACTGGGAAGCATATTTTATGTTTAGCATTCGTAGTATATAAAAAAATTAAATCAAGAAGACACAATCACGTCTTCAATTTAAATATAAAAATTTCAATTTAATATATGACATTTTGTTAATGAAATAAATATACAGAAATGTACGTACTAATATACTAATATACGAAGTCCCAGCATGGCCAGGTGGGTTAAGGTGTTCGACTCGTAATCTGTGGGTCGCGAGTTCGAATCCTCATCGCACCAAATATGCTCGCCTTCTCAACCACGGGGACGTTATAATGTAACGGTCAATCCCACTATTCGTTGGTAAAGGAGTAGCCCAAGAGTTGGCGATGGCTGGTGATGGCTAGCTGCCTTCCCTCTCGTCTTACACTGCTAAATTAGGGACGGCTAGCACAGATAGCCCTCTTGTAGCTTTGCGCGAAATTGGAAAACAAACAAACAAACAATAATAATAGTTTATTTCCAAAAATACGAATTGTCGTTTATTTATAAAATTATCGAAATATAATTTATATGTACATTACAAATAATGTTATACAAATCTGTAGCAAATAATAGACTTTTTCATTACGTCTATCATAAGAATAATTTTTTCATTACAAATTTTGCAACTGCTTAACTCACACTCTCGTATTATCTCTCTCAGAGAGCGATAAGTTTATTGACTTACAAAGACGTAATGAACGCTTTGCTTTAAATAAAACAAACAAGCAAAATCTGAGCTCGTCACTCGCACATACCCCTTGTCACAGCAAGCTATAATGTGACTGACCTCGCCAGTTTATTTTCCATAAACAATCTCTGTTTTTCAGGGGTTTTCGTCCCTTTATCTCTATCCCCAAAATCAAACAAAATTCATTCTCATTTCACATTTAACTCCCTCATTCCGTGGTGACCCCCGATATTTAAGCGCATGCGCTATATCAGTAGCAACGTCATCTAATACAGATAGAAAAACGATTAATTTTAAAATTTAGACAAATAGAACAAATCAGTATTTCATTTTCATTTACCTTTTCATTTCCGCTTACAAAACATTTAAAAAGTTTTCAATAATTAACAACAAAATTATAAACTACTAAAATATAACAACTAAGTTTTAAATATTGAATAAAGGAAGAGCTAAGCGGGTTTCTACAGATAGTGTCCATACAAGTAGTGATAAAACCTTTTATAATTCTTAACACTGTATTCACTATCACGTACCAGCCACGCTACTTTCACCGAATTCATTAATTATCGACGACGCATTTAATTCAGCACAGAGATCATTAAGCTGACTAGAACATAACAAACACAAGTGGCCGGAATACTATTAGTTAATAAAATTAATTTATTTATTTCAATAAAAACTGTTATGAAGTGAACGTCTTTTCCAAGTTGACAAAGCACGATTATAATTAATTTGCCTATCATAATACATTATTATTAATCCTATTTTATTAATCGCGGCCTAGCGACTAATTCAATACCTAAGAGTTTTTTTTTAAAAAAGTACAAACTTTTAGATCGCAGCTCTGCCATCTCTTAACCGATTTGAGATGTAATTACAGTTTTGGACTCAGGAGGTCAAACACTTTCGATTGATGTGTTAGATGACGTCCAAGGTTTCGAAGATTAGTTTGTTCTAATCGCGTCCAAAATAATTTCAGTGTAAAGATAGGCTGGTAGAGATCCTGATGAGGTTGATATAGTAAACAAAAAAAGTCTCATTCTTTAAGTTACGATAATTTAGCCTAAAAAATTTAACTGCCGCGGCTATTGAGGATTCCATCTTTTTTTACCTAAAAAAAACTTTAAGTGTCGCGGCTATTGAGGATTTCCTATTTTCTTTTTTACTCGTACTATTTAGCACCAGATGTATTGTTGTTTATTTCTAACTTTAATTTTGTTTATTGTTTTGAAGACCACACTTCTCAATCTAGACTTTAAACTTATACCTGGATAAACGGGTATTTAACTCTACCACCTGAATATGTGGTGTTATCCATGGTGTTACTTAACCAACACGTATTTAGTTCTCAATCAATTAAAATTTTAATAGCTACGTCTGTTGACTCTTCAATACTTATGAACAGGTGTGTCATTAAGCATGTAATCAATGAACATATTTTCACGGTCCACATGGCACTCCTCACGAGACGTGACACTCGTCTTACAGATATCATAATTTCTCATACAGTAAAGCCCGACATGATTAAGGGATTGCGGCACTCTACTCGTAATCTGAGGGTCGCGGATTCGAATCTTCGTCACACCAGTTATGCTCGCCTTTTCAACCATGGGGGCGTTATAAAGTTACGATCAATCCCACTATTCGTTGGTAAAAGAGTAAGTAGCCCAAGAGTTGGCGGTGGGTGATGATGACTAGCTGCCTTTCCTCTTGTCTTACACTGCTAAATTAGGGACGGCTAGCGCAGATAGCCCTTGTGTAAGTTGTGCAAAATCCAAAACAAAACAAACAGTAAAAATTCATCACAGCCAAAATTCCTCTTCAGTTGATCATCTTCCAGAGTTATAAACTTTTGGTTTTCAAATCAGTAGTTAAAAATGTTAAAAGATGTGAAATGAATGCGGGATAGTAATTCTTTTTTACATCTTAGGCATTTGCTTACCTCGACTCTCTATTAAAACTAAGCCTCATTAACCTTTGAAGACAGGTGTCTTAATATAAACAATACCGTTTATTGTTAGATTTTGTGTTATTCATATAAAGACATAATGTATACAACATTTTTATTTTGTACTAATTGGAATCCAAATTAAAACCTCTTGCAAGCCTGAAGAGTGATACACCAAACTAAGTAAAATATTAAACAAAATAAAAGTTTCTAATAAGGTGTTTTTAAAAAAAAAAATTCAAAATACCACGTTCTTCCTATTCCTCACAATAAAAACCTGTCCTCAAATCTCAAGACTAAAAACTAAAAAAGACTGGGTTTAGTGACACTTGGTGGGCAGCATATCTGAGGCTGTGAACACGCTGTATATCTATGTGACACACACGGTGCTCAAATACTTTTCAATAAAAGCTTGTCGTTAAGTTACATAATGGGTTATCAATGTATTGTCCATTCCAGGTATCGAAACCCTATTTTTAGCGCTATAAGTTATCAGATTTACTGTTAAGCCAAGGGGAGGGCTTTTCAATGATATGTAATTATTCCACTTTCACTTATGTCTCCCTATAAGGGAGGGAGACCAAGAAGGTTAAGATACGGAACTTAATTTTTCGCGGGTTCGAATACCCGTCACACCGAGTATCCTTCCCCGTTTAGCTGTGGGTGCGCATGATACAAGGGTCACTGTTACACGTTACATCTTAAGCAAGACCTTCCTCCTGTCTATTTCAGTGGCCAATTTACCAAACAAAGCAGTGAGGTTGGTTCTTCTTAATCAGGCGAATCACAAAATGGTAGCATGGAGGTCAAGGCACTACCACAAAATGATGTCTTAAAGGTCAAGACATTACCACAAAATGATGTCCTAAAGGTCAAGACATTACCACAAAATGATGTCTTAAAGGTCAAGACATTACCACAAAATGATGTCTTAAAGGTCAAAGCATTACCACAAAATAATGTCTTAAAGGTCAAGACATTACCGCAAAATGATGTCTCAAAGGTCAAGAAGTTATCATTTTTCAATGATAAGAATTAACAATAAATATGGATCCTACTGAGCATGCGCGACACAACTTTGCAAAAGGGCCAATTTCTATTGACAACTTTATCTGAGTTATTTCCAGGCGAAAGATTCAGCCCTACAGGCAGAAGTTCAAATATTTTAGATAAAACCTGTTACAGCGTTTCTCCCTCAAACATGGTAAAGGGCAGATTCACCAAACACTAATTCTAACGTTGTGTGCTTTGTTTCATGTTTGTTCATTTAATAAGACGAAATGCTTTCCAATAATCGATGCCTATTTACTTCCTGTCAAGCTTTGTAGGTACGGATCACTCCACCAAAAGGCGGAAACTTACACGTTGCGTTATTTATTTCTATCAAATGTAAACGTAAAAGAATCCTACCATTGGCATGAAATCTTTCAAATGTGAGCCGCGCGTGAATTAGTGATTAAAGAGTCGGAATGCAGATTAAAGAGTCCAGGGTTCGAGACATGATGCAGCCTAACATTCTACTTTATGATCAATCTAGGTGACATTTCATTTTCTCATTCGGTTCAAAGAGCCAGATGAAGTCCTTGTGTTGTTGGTTGGCTGCTTTCTTTGCCAATAATTCAAAATCAAGGACGGTTATTACTTGAAGCCTACGGGTCTCTGACGCGCCCCTTTGGTCCAAGTGTAGCACAAGGCAACGTCCAGGTGAATGATTCTGATTCCGTTAAAGGAATATTAACCTTTAATTATAATTTTATCTCCAGTTTTAGTGACTGATAATTAGTGTCAGACCCTAAAACCGGAGATAAAATAAAATAACTAGTTAATGAACCAGAATGTATGTCAGAGGATTTATTGTTTGCGTCACGCTGCTACAAAATCACGTTCAGCAGTTTGGGGACCTGGGTGCACTATGACAGTGACAGTTAAATTCCACATTTCGATCAGACAAGAGATGCCCAACAGATGGCGTAATGTGCTGTTTGACTTCGTGTCTTCCCTTTATCTGTCCAAATTTAACAACGGTAGTGCAGATAGCTCTTGTACAAATACCTCCAACAAACCTATAAATCTATCTTATAGGATACAATGTAGTAACATTGACCAAAGAACTGTACACGTTAAAAATAAAACATGTACTTCTGACCGAGCTTAAGCTATAACAATCGTTTGAAATATTGCATCGAAAACAAAGGAGAGAGGTTCGATTGTTCTGTTGTCGTTGTTAAGCGTAAAACTCCACTATCAGCTCTCTAAGCTGTACCCACAGTAGAAGTCAAACTCCGAATTTTAGCTTTGTAAACAATTGAGCTAACCACTGGTTAAAGATGGAAGTAAAAACAAATAACGGTGTCTTCTTTTATACTTTTTTGTTATCAATTTATTATTTGTGGTTTTAAACTGATTTCATGAAAACAAGTAATAAATTTACAAGCACTTATAAGTCAGAAACTCTATATCAAAAGAATATATGATCCAGGATGTCTGACTTATAAGTGCTTGTAAACTGAAAATAGGTAATAGTAAAATAATATAACGTCTCTCAAATAGACGTTTGAATATATATCATATCATAGTTAGCAGTCTGATGTGTGTGTGTTTTCATATAGCAAAGCCACATCGGGCTATCTGCTGAGTCCAGCGAATGGACTTGAACCCCTAATTTTAGCGGAATAAATCTGAAACTTTATCGCTATACCAGCGGGAGCCTAGCAGTCTCAAAAAATATTTATATAGTAAAGTAAGCTAACATAAATAAAATTACACCGTGTAAGTTCAATTTAAATATATATATATATATACAATAGCTTTAGGTAAAGTTTTGAGCTTTTATTCTGTAGATGTTTCAATGAGATGTGGGTTATACTTTAAACAGATCTTATAACTGTTTTAATACGCATTTAGGATAAAATTATAAAAGGTGTTGTAAGAGTTTTGACAGCTGTTAGGACACAAGATCAGTACATTTTATGTGTATTATGGTGAGCATTTATAGTCATATTTTTATAGATTTTTAACGTTTTTCTCATTACATATTTCTAATTATTTTTTGACACATCAAATTGATGCAGAAGAAAACAATAAGAAGAAATAAAAACGAGATGCCGATTTGGTCACTAGTACGTGTTAAGACGAAACTGAATCCGAAATGAACGATTATTGTGTGTCAAACAGTGACGTAATTACTTCAGGTTAGTCGATCCAACGAGATGTACTTTTGAATAATAAAGGAACAGAAGGATTTTCTAATCCATTTCCACTTCACGGAAATGTTTGAGAAACAGTATATTTGTGTTCCGCTAACCCTTCTTTGCGCTTTTTTTGTAAGTGTCAAAGGTCTTTCAGTGAGTATTATGAGGAATATTGACCTCTCTGAGACCTTTAGAATAAGATGTTTTGCTTATGTCACTTTCCTCTTGCCAACAATTATTATGGAAGGACATTCCGTTTGATTTGAGTGGAAGACCATTTTGATACTTCTGGTTCGGTCAGTACTTGGTAGCATATCAGTCTTTGGTTACTACTTTGTCTTTGCGTACCATCCTCTTATTGATGCTTCTTTGTTCTACTACTAAGTTTCCATTTATAATACCATCATAAGAGATATATTCCTAAAAAAAACCTGTAGGATCATAAAGACTGTTAATGTTGCACTTTATCTTTTGGGAACATTTCCGGTGGCCTTGTCTATTACTTTATTTGGAGGTGGAAATACCTATATAAACTTATATAACAATATTAGAGACACAACTAAAGACGTAACTGGAGGTTTTAGTGAGGGCAAATTGCTCAAGCTGTCACTTTTGTCATTTCACGCAAAGTGACCAATATAACTGCATTTGTAGTCAGTTTCTGGTGGTCAGCGGTTCGTATCATAGCATGTGTTGAGGAAAAATTCCTGCTGGGACATTTAAATTATTGGAGTTGTGGCTCAGAGAGCGTTTTTTATTGTTTCAATTAGTATAACTGATTTGGCCAGTGAAGAAGTCTTGTTGGCTTTCTTTATTTGGAACAGGCTAGAGAAGTGTCATTGGCATTAACATCTGAGGTTTTGTGGGCTTTTGCAGATCTATATACAAAATGAAATACTAAGTTTGTTTAATACTGTTATATCAGTAACTATATAAAAAAGATTAAACAACAGTTACAAGGACAAATATCATTTGTGAAATATTTTTAGTATGGAAGGTGAGAAAAGCTTGTATAAAACAAAACAAATAGGCTAAGTTATAATACAGAAATATGAATAAAACTGTACAATGAAAGCAAATCTAGTTATATAATAAGATTCTTTTTTAATTATTGAGCAGAGCTACACGAGGGATATTTACGCTGGCCGTCTCTAGTTTAACAGTTAAAGACTATTTTACTAGTAAATCGTTCTGATTCATTGTTTGTTTTTGAATTTCGCGTAAAGCTACATGAGGGCTATTTGCGCCAGCCGTCCCTAATTTAGCAATGTAAGACTAGAGGGAAGGCAGCTAGTCATCACCACCCAGCGTTAACTCTTGGGCTACTCTTTTACCAACGAATAGTGGGATCGACTGTCACATTATAATACCTTCAGGGCTGAAAGGGCGAGAATGTTTGGTGCGACGGGGATTCGAACCCACGCCTCTCAGATTACGAGTCAAGCGCTAAGCTTAACCCACGTGGTTATGCCGGGCCACGTAATAAAGAAACTTAAAAAGTAATTTTGTAATGCATAACGTCAAAAAATTATACAAATTTGTAACATGAAAAAAATAAAATGACATAATTAGCAAAGAAAAAAATATAAAGTGTAAAAAAACTTGCAAAATTAATCAAGTAATGCCGAGAAAAGTGAGCAACATTTTGTAATGAAACATGAATATATGTACAAAACTTTAAACTAATTAATTAATGCCAAGGAAACTAAAGAATATTTGTAATGAAACATGAATATATATACAAAACATTAAACTAATTAATTAATGCCAAGGAAACTAAAGAATATTTGTAATGAAACATGAATATATATACAAAACATTAAACTAATTAATTAATGCCAAGGAAACTAAACACTATTTGTAATGAAACATGAATATATGTACAAAACTTTAAACTAATTAATTAATGCCAAGGAAACTAAACACTATTTGTAATGAAACATGAATATATGTACAAAACTTTAAACTAATTAATTAATGCCAAGTAAACTAAAGAATATTTGTAATGAAACATGAATATATGTACAAAACATTAAACTAATTAATTAATGCCAAGGAAACTAAAGAATATTTGTAATGAAACATGAATATATGTACAAAACTTTAAACTAATTAATTAATGTCAAGGAAACTAAAGAATATTTGTAATGAAACATGAATATATGTACAAAACATTAAACTAATTAATTAATGCCAAGGAAACTAAAGGATATTTGTAATGAAACATGAATATATGTTCAAAACTTTAAACTAATTAATTAATGCCAAGGAAACTAAAGAATATTTGTAATGAAACATGAATATATGTACAAAACATTAAACTAATTAATTAATGCCAAGTAAACTAAAGAATATTTGTAATGAAACATGAATATGCTTATAAAATATTTATGATAAAAAATACGTGAATAATGTAAGTCATATATCAAGCTGTTGCACATGAAATGTGGGATTTACATGTGCAAATTTGAAACTCGATTTTTAGTGGCTGAAAGAGAAGCATTATCGTAATTATGTCAGAATATTATAATATATTATATTGTTTATCGTAATTATGTCAGAATATTATAATATATTATATTGTTTATCGTAATTATGTCAGAATATTATAATATATTATATTGTTTATCGTAATTTTGTCAGAATATTATAATATATTATATTGTTTATCGTAATTATGTCAGAATATTATAATATATTATATTGTTTATCGTAATTATGTCAGAATATTATAATATATTATATTGTTTATCGTAATTATGTCAGAATATTATAATATATTATATTGTTTATCGTAATTATGTCAGAATATTATAATATATTATATTGTTTATCGTAATTATGTCAGAATATTATAATATATTATATTGTTTATCGTAATTATGTCAGAATATTATAATATATTATATTGTTTATCGTAATTATGTCAGAATATTATAATATATTATATTGTTTATCGTAATTATGTCAGAATATTATAATATATTATATTGTTTATCGTAATTATGTCAGAATATTATAATATATTATATTGTTTATCGTAATTATGTCAGAATATTATAATATATTATATTGTTTATCGTAATTATGTCGGAATATTATAATATATTATATTGTTTATCGTAATTTTGTCGGAATATTATAATATATTATATTGTTTATCGTAATTATGTCAGAATATTATAATATATTATATTGTTTATCGTAATTTTCTCAGAATATTACAATATATTATATTGTTTATCGTAATTATGTCAGAATATTATAATATATTATATTGTTTATCGTAATTATGTCGGAATATTATAATATATTATATTGTTTATCGTAATATTGCCAGAATATTATAATATATTATATTGTTTATCGTAATATTGCCAGAATATTATAATATATTATATTGTTTATTGTAATTATGTCAGAATATTATAATATATTATATTGTTTATCGTAATTATGTCAGAATATTATAATATATTATATTGTTTATCGTAATTATGTCAGAATATTATAATATATTATATTGTTTATCGTAATTATGTCAGAATATTATAATATATTATATTGTTTATCGTAATTATGTCAGAATATTATAATATATTATATTGTTTATCGTAATTATGTCCGAATATTATAATATATTATATTGTTTATCGTAATTATGTCAGAATATTATAATATATTATATTGTTTATCGTAATTATGTCAGAATATTATAATATATTATATTGTTTATCGTAATTATGTCAGAATATTATAATATATTATATTGTTTATCGTAATTATGTCGGAATATTATAATATATTATATTGTTTATCGTAATATTGCCAGAATATTATAATATATTATATTGTTTATCGTAATATTGCCAGAATATTATAATATATTATATTGTTTATTGTAATTATGTCAGAATATTATAATATATTATATTGTTTATCGTAATTATGTCAGAATATTATAATATATTATATTGTTTATCGTAATTATGTCAGAATATTATAATATATTATATTGTTTATCGTAATTATGTCAGAATATTACAATATATTATATTGTTTATCGTAATTATGTCGGAATATTATAATATATTATATTGTTTATCGTAATTATGTCGGAATATTATAATATATTATATTGTTTATCGTAATTATGTCAGAATATTATAATATATTATATTGTTTATCGTAATTATGTCGGAATATTATAATATATTATATTGTTTATCGTAATTATGTCAGAATATTACAATATATTATATTGTTTATCGTAATTATGTCGGAATATTATAATATATTATATTGTTTATCGTAATTATGTCGGAATATTATAATATATTATATTGTTTATCGTAATTATGTCAGAATATTATAATATATTATATTGTTTATCGTAATTATGTCGGAATATTATAATATATTATATTGTTTATCGTAATTTTGTCAGAATATTATAATATATTATATTGTTTATCGTAATTTTGTCAGAATATTATAATATATTATATTGTTTATCGTAATTTTGTCAGAATATTATAATATATTATATTGTTTATCGTAATTTTGTCAGAATATTATAATATATTATATTGTTTATGGTAATTTTGTCAGAATATTATAATATATTATATTGTTTATCGTAATTTTGTCAGAATATTACAATATATTATATTGTTTATCGTAATTTTGTCAGAATATTACAATATATTATATTGTTTATCGTAATTTTGTCAGAATATTACAATATATTATATTGTTTATCGTAATTTTGTCAGAATATTATAATATATTATATTGTTTATCGTAATTTTGTCGGAATATTATAATATATTATATTGTTTATCGTAATTTTGTCGGAATATTATAATATATTATATTGTTTATCGTAATTTTGTCGGAATATTATAATATATTATATTGTTTATCGTAATTATGTCGGAATATTATAATATATTATATTGTTTATCGTAATTTTGTCAGAATATTATAATATATTATATTGTTTATCGTAATTATGTCAGAATATTATAATATATTATATTGTTTATCGTAATTTTGTCAGAATATTATAATATATTATATTGTTTATCGTAATTTTGTCAGAATATTATAATATATTATATTGTTTATCGTAATTTTGTCAGAATATTATAATATATTATATTGTTTATCGTAATTTTGTCAGAATATTACAATATATTATATTGTTTATCGTAATTTTGTCAGAATATTACAATATATTATATTGTCTATCGTAATTTTGTCAGAATATTATAATATATTATATTGTTTATCGTAATTTTGTCAGAATATTATAATATATTATATTGTTTATCGTAATTTTGTCAGAATATTATAATATATTATATTGTTTATCGTAATTTTGTCAGAATATTATAATATATTATATTGTTTATCGTAATTTTGTCAGAATATTATAATATATTATATTGTTTATCGTAATTTTGTCAGAATATTATAATATATTATATTATCTGGTTCATTTCAAGCACACTTTATTTTTCTTATTTCAGAAACTAAATCACATGTATAATGATTTTTGTCAGCATGGATAAAATTAATATTCATGTACTTTTCTTGTACGAGTTCAATCTTGGTCAACAGCGGCTCGTAATACCAACCATGCATTTCGTGATGGCACAGCTGATGGGTGCACAGCACAGCATTGGTTGAGATTTCACTCCCGTGACAGAAGCCTTCAAAATGACCCATGGGCTGCCCTCAGACAGCCATAAATGAGGAAGAACTAAAGACCTTAGTTGAATCAAATACCCACCAAACCATGAGAGAACTTGCTGACAAACTTAATGTTCATTCATTATTCAATAGTTTTCCGATATCTTAAAGCAATTGGTAAGGCGAAAAAGCTCGATAGATGGATGCCTCACGAAATGAGTGAAAACCATCAAACAAGACGAGTTGAAAGTTGATCATCCAGACACTGACTTTGTTTTTAAGAAGTACCAAAGCATATGTCAAAACCAGCTCTTCACTATAAGAAGCTTATGGTCAGCACTTGGTGGTCGTCAGCAGGTGTGATCCATTATTCATTCTTAAAACGGAGAAAAGATCCCAGCAGATAAACATTGTTGTGAACTTGAAATTATACACCGAAAGTTGTCACGAAAACATCCAGCAATACCAAATTGCAATGGTCCTATACTGCTTCATAACAATGCTCGACCTCGTGTCTCACGTGTTACTATACAAAAACTAAAAAACTTAATTATGAAACTTTACCTCATTCACCATATTCACCAGATATTTCCCCTACAGATTATTAACTTTTCAAACATTTAGACATTTTTTAAGGAAAAAAAACGTTTCAAACCAAATATCAATTGAAAATGCCTTCAAAGAGTTTAATGCATAAAAGGACACCCGGTTCTTTAAAGATGGTATTTATAAACTTACAACTCATTGGCAGATGTGTGTTGGGTCGGAGGGGGCTTGTTTTGATTAAATAAATTAAACAACAAAAGGCGTATGTGTTTCACATTTTCTTTTAAAAATCCCACATTTCATTGTAACAATCTAATAGTTACAAATTTGAGACTGACTGCAATATATCGAAATAACTCAAGTAAATCATAAAGACTGGACTATGTTTACATAAATGCATGAGAAATACTTTAGTATAAGGCCCGGCATGGCCAGGTGGATAAGGCAATCGACTCGTAACTCGAGGGCCACGGGTTTGTATCCCTGTTATACCAAACATACTCGCCCTTTCAGCCATGGGGCGTTATAATGTGACCATCAATCTCATTATTCGTTGATAATAGAGTAGCCCAAGAGTTGGGTGTGGGTGGTGATGACTAGCTGCTATCCTTCTAGTCTTAAACTGCTAAATTAGGGACAGATAGCGCAGATAGCCCTCGTGTAGCTTTGCGCGAAATTCAAAAACAAACAAACTTTAGTATATAATGAATTTGTCTTTATGTGCGTTATTGGCTTGAAATATTTCTTTTATAATAACTTAAAATATTATATACATGACTGTTACATTGACTGATAACACAGGTCAACAAATTTTTTCGAAATCTCAGTTGCATAAGATTTTTTTACTTATTCTTACCCTTTGTGACCTGCTAAATTCAAATATGAAAACGGTTCAGCTCTACATGCTCTAGTTTTAATGCAATTTTAAGTTTTTCATTCTAGCCGTTTGTGGTCAAATTAACACGTTTCCTGCGATGCCTATATTGGCAAACCGGCAACTGCTGCGATGCTCTTGTACATCTGTCAGCTTCAGTGCTGCATGAGCTATGATAACGTGAGGTTGTCGTTACACTTGTCTCTTGCCTGCAACTTAGTTAAAGGTAAGACAATAGTGGGACACCGGTGGGTCCCATCGCAGGAAACGTGTTAATTACTTACACGTTTATGTTATCAACAGAGATATTAAAATTGTTTAGATTTTGTTTCAGATCTGATCATGGCTACAAGGAGACGTCAATGTGAGAACAAGCCGGACGCTTTCTGTTATATTTGTGGATGCTTCACGCTTATTCGTCAAAGGCGTAATATAACATCATTTCTGAGGCGTGCTTATAAAGCGTACTTTGGACTTGCTCTTGGTGACCAAGACAAGAAATGGGCCCCACATATTGTGTGTCATAACTGCGAGGAAATGCTGCGTGACTGGACAAAAGGGAAACGTAAGGGTTTACCTTTCGGAATTCCCATGACCTGGCGAGAACCGATGGACCACACAACTGACTGCTATTTTTGTCTGGTCAATACAAGGGCATTGGCAAGAAAAACAGACACAAAATCTCATATCCTAGTATCCCTCAGCAATCCGACCTATTCTGCACTCTGATGAGCTCCCAATCCCAGTTTTTAAAGGATTTCTTCCATCTGAAGATGTGGGTAGTGACCAAGAGCAAGAGACTGCTGATGAAACTCAAGAAATACTTTCAGAATCTGGCGATCCTTCTTATGAGACCCCACAGTTATTAACTCCTCAACAGTTTAGCCAGCCAGAGTTGAATGACCTTGTGCGTGATTTGGGTCTCTCAAAAATGCAGCTGAAGTGTTAGCTTCCAGGATGCAAGAAAAGAATCAGCTGAGCCATACAACTAAAGTGTCATACTTCCGAAATCGGGAGCAGGCTTTTGTGCCATATTTTACAGAGGAGAATATGTTTGTTTATTGTCATAATATCTCAGGTCTTCTCCAGGAATTAGGGATGCCAGTATACCATCCAAATGACTGGCGATTATTTCTAGATTGTTCTAAGCAAAGTTTGAAGTGCGTTCTACTTCATAATGACAATGTCTATGCAGCTGTTCCAATTGGACACTCTGTGTATTTACGAGAGGAATATAATGTCATTAAGACTGTGACTGACCTACTAAAATACCACGAGCACAACTGGACAATTTGTGTGGACCTCAAAATGGTTACTTTCCTCCTAGGTCAACAAAGAGGATTTACAAAGTACCCCTGCTATCTTTGCATGTGGGACAGCCGAGCTCGAGAAAAGCACTGGAACCAGAAGGAGTGGCCCATACGTGAGACTCTGAAGGCAGGTATGCCAAATATTGTCAACAATCCAATTGTCTGTCATTTGAGGAAAAGATCATATTTCCTCCTCTCCATATCATGCTGGGCTTGATGAAACAGTTTGTGTAAAATATTTTCTCAACCCAAACGAGCCGTTTTGCATATAAAGTTTATGAAGGCGTTGAATACTGACGGTGAATGCTTCCAACACATATTTTCTGTGCTCCTGGTTTGTCCTTCGAGAAGATCAAGACAGGTGTTTTTGATGGACCACAGATTCGTGCACTTGTGCGTGATCAAGAATTTGCCAGAAAGATGAACGACAAGGAAAGGACTGCATGGCTTTCATTTGTGGCGGTGATGGCAAACTTTCTCGGTAATAAAAAAGCTGACAACTATGAAACCCTTGTAACGAATATGTTGTCAGCTTTTCGCGACCTTGGATGTAACATGAGTGTCAAACTCCATTACCTGTACAGTCATCTTGATAGATTCCCTGAGAACCCAGGAGCTATAAGTGACGAGCAAGGCGAGCGGTTCCATCAGGACCTCAAGACCATGGAAGAGCGTTACCAAGGGAGATGGGACAAACATATGATGGCAGATTACTGCTGGATCATTAAACGAGAATGCCCTGAGACAGTCCACAAACGCAAGAGCTACAAGCGGAAATTCATGCCTGAGTAGACTGCAATTGAGCTTTCCCTCCTCATAGTAGCAAATGTCTTATCTACTAATCAGTTTTATATAAATAAATTGAATTAATATAAATAACTTGAATACATTTATACTATCTTGCATTTTCTTTTTTATTGCCCAGCTATATTAAAGAGTTTTATAACATATTTTATCACATATTTTTCATGATAGACTACGACGTCAATGTGATGATGACGAAATTTTGAGATTTTCAAATACCTTGATTGCAAAAAAAGTAGAGCACTGAGGAAAAAACTAACTTCAGATCTGAAATCAGGGCAAGAAATTATGTAATACCAATTGTTTGATATAAATGCAACAAAAATTTTGTTGACCAGTGTAATCATTGCCATGTAAAAATGGAATTTTTTTTATTTAAAACATTTGTTTCTCGTTTAAAACACATTCTATTCAGATCTGTAGCTCTGGTTCTCCAGTCATTCTAAATGATGATTAGATTTAATTACTGTATAATAAATTATTGATACGATGTCAAAAAATGTACCCTGGTTGTGAGACGTAGTAACATGAATAACATTAACAAAAAATATGCTTCAACTTGCTAATTCGGTTGCGGTTTGTTTGTGATTAAGTACAATGCTATACAAAAGCTACCTGTTCTATACTTGACACAGGTATCGAAAGCCGGTTTCTAGTGTTGAAAGTCTGCACACATACCGCTGTGCCACTGGGGAAATCGGTTTTTTTTAAACACTTTGCTAATACAAATAGTCTCATTTACTACCAAGCCAGTTTTTTACAACCGCTTGTTAGAGTCTTAGCATTAACCAAAGGCCTCGTCGGCACGCGATACAGCTGATACGGCATGGTTGATGTATTATTATACACTGTTCGTTTATTTCACTCAGAAGTCTTATTCTCTTTTGAATTTTACAAATATCCTACTTACGTAATATACAAAAAAATTCTAATCAGAATTTTTGGTAATTAATTTAGTTATTTTTATGACTAACTCCGAAAACGCTTTAATGTTTTTTAAATGTTTACGTAATGTCGGTGGTCGGTGTAGCATTTATAATTAAATACGATTGTTTTTCTGATCTGTATATTCAGCAGGCTATAACTTTTTTGCTTCATTATCTGTTTCTTATGAATTACGCATATCAAAATATACGTATATTACAGTATATTTTTTGTTTCTTTTAGAGTAAAGCCACATTGGGCTATCTTCTGTGTCCATCACGAAGAATCGGACACCTAATTCACAACTTTCCAGTATCGAGGGGATCGCTGTTTTAATTATAAATATATCAAAGTTTTTAAGGGTTGTTAATTCAGTTATTTTATCAGATATTCGTCAAGTTGATTTAGGCCCAGCATGGCTAGGTGGTTAAGGTGTTCGACTCGTAATATGAGGGCCGCGGATTCGAATCCCCGTCACACCAAACATGCTCGCCCTTTCAACCGTGGTGGAGTCATAATGTGACGGTCAATCCCACTATTTGTTGGTCAAAGAGTAGCCCAAAAGTTGACGCTGGGTGGTGATGACTAGCTGCATTCCCTCTAGTCTTACATTGCTAAATTAGAGACGGATGGCGCAAATAACCCTCGTATAGCTTTACGCGAAATTCAAAACAAACAAACAATCAATCAAAACGATTTACCAGTAAAATAGTCCTATCATAGCTGGGTAGACTTAGGCTTAAGTCGATCGACTCGTGGAATCGAAGCCTGGCGCTGAACATGCTTGCCCTTTTAACTGTGGGGATGTTAGAATGATCAGTCAACCCCGCTATTCGGTGGTAAAATAGCATCCCAAGAGCTTGCGATGGATGATGCTGGCCTTCTCTTTCTGGTTGGCAACTCAGAATTAGGGATGGCGGAAGACAGCCACAGTAGCTTTGTCATGGGCAAAAATAAACGAACAAAACTTAATAAAAGTGAACTTCAAGTAGAATAGCCTTCCGTTCATTTGTTACAATTTTTCAGTTCAAAATTGTTATTGGTTAAAACTGCTTATTTCTATTTTCTCTTATACAGACTAATTATATGAAGTCGTTGAAAATAAATTAATTTCATCAAGTCTTATCTAATCTCATAACTATTGGTTAGAACCGTAGACAGTACAAAGAAGTCGTAGTCACCGACACTCTCATTGGTTGAAAAATTATTCTAAATTATTTCTCAGTTTTCTCTTTTGTTCAAATAGTTTCAAGCTGTCAGAAAAATATCACTGCTGGTTTCTTTACTATATAGATGCGTAAAGACACTAAGCTGGCAAAAAAGTATCACTGCTGGTTTCTTTACTATATAGATGCGTAAAGACACTAAGCTGTCAGAAAAAATATCACTGCCGGTTCCTTTGAATTAAGGAACGTGTTTATCGTTCAGCGTCAATAGTAGGAAAAGATTACAGCTAACTCTTAATGAACATTATACATACCGATATAAGACAGAACCTTCCTCTAGTTCTTGATAACGAGAAACCCATTTGAAGATGATCTGTTAAAAGTGTTAATGCCCATACCAACCGTTCTGAGATATATTCCTAGTACTAGTGACATTTGTAAATCGTGTGTCTGGTGTGTTTTTTTTTTAATCGTTTTAACGGATTCAGTTATTTTGTTGGAAAACAACTGAATGCACTCCAACTAAAAATTAGATTTAGTTTTGTTCTGAACATAGGACCAGAAAAGCCAAAAAAGAGCGAAATTTTTACTTTTATTGAGAAATCAGTTCCCGCATCCAGGTAAAACAAAATAGATTGAAAGTTATTTTTTCCTTTTAATGTTGTTGTTGTTTTGAATTAAGCACAAAGCTACACAATGTGCTATCTGTGGTCTGCTCACCACGGGTATCGAAACCCGATTGTTAGCGTTGTAAGTCCGCAGAAATATCGCTGAGCCAGTAGGGGGCATTTTTCTTTAATAGGTACGATAAACTTTTCGCATAAATGTTTAAAAACTATACAGTTCTTCCTAACCAAATGTTTTAAAAATGTAAGAACAAACTTTTGAAAGTAAAACTAATGACTTATTTGCTGAAAAGAACTTTATCATTAAAAACGTAGTTAATTTCTCTTACGGACGTGTAAAATTGATTCTTAAAGCTTTCTCCTAATTAGCAAGCAAGGAACAAAGATTTAGTGTTTTTTTAAGAACGGGGCGACAACACCGCTCTGTGGCTCATTGTCTCATTGAGTTGCATATTCTTAGCACAGTGTATTTTTTTATGTGTGATCTCATTTGTGTTGATTCTAGTAGTGCAAAGTTAGTGTTTCACAATTGTAGTAACTTTCGACAAAGCTCACACAATGAATTCAGTTAGGCCTAGGAAAAAAAAAAACACTAGGTCATTATAGTGTTGTTATGAGTTCATGGCTAATTCTTTTGTTTTTCACACCTTAATTAACCTAATTCCCTCCAAGCACGAGAAAACTTGACACACAAATAGCAGTTGCTTCATTCTGGACGTACAGTGCTTTTAAATCAAATGGTTTGTTCGTTATATAAAGCACAGCCACACGATGGGATATTTGTGGTGTACCCACCACGCGTATCAAAACCTGATTGATGGTGCTTTAAGTCGACAAACTTAGTGCTGAGTCATGGGGAGGTTGGTTTGTTTGCAAAGCTATCTGCGCTAGCCGTCATCACCACTCACCACCAGTTCTTGTGTTACTGGTTTACCGTCACATTATAAAGCCCCCATGGCTGAAAGGGCGAGCATGTTTGATATGATTAAGATTCGAACCTGCGACTCTGAAATTAGGATGCAAGCGCCCAAACCTCCTGACCAATATTTCCGTCAGTAACACTTGAAAACAAATTATTTCTGATAATGTGACAATTGAATTTATTGGTTTTGCTATGTTTTGTAGGCATAAAGGCTTACAAATCGCCTAGAAGTGAACAGTCAGTATCACATAGAATAATATCAGTAAATTATAATCACCAGTCTGGTTTTTGTTTGTTTTGAAAAAAAAACTACGTAATAAGTTATTTGTGCTCTACCTAGTCCGGCATGGTCAGGCGCTCGACTCGTAATCTGAGGGTCGCGGGTTCGAATCCTCATCATATCAAACATGTTCGCCTTTTCAGCTGTGGGGTTATTATAAAGTGTGATCAATCCCAATATTCGTTGGTAAAAGAGTAACCCAAGAGTTGGCGGTGGGTGGTGATGACTAGCTGCCTTCCCTCTAGTCTAACACTGCTAAATTAGGGACGGCTAACGCAGGTAGCCCTTGTGTAGCTTTGCGTGAATTTCAAAAACAAATACACCCGTGCTCTACCAACCACCAGAATCGAAACCCTACTTTTAACATCATTACCCTACAAAGTGACTGTTGAGATACATGGGGCAACATTTATGAACTGATTTATTTTGTGCCCCTGTCTAACACGCTATAAGATTTAAAACAACAGAGTAGAGAAAACACTACGGTGTTATATTCTAAAATCTACATCTATATGTAAAAAAAGCAAATGTAAGACATTAGATCGCTTGATGTAAAAGCAACTTAGAACTATTTATTAAATCATATAAAATGAAACACGTGATGTCCCAAGTTTTGTGAAAGTTTTATAGTTAATTAAAACACAGCTAAAAGACATGGGTCGAATTTTTGTGATGTGGAATGGTGAATTTGTGTCGACATTCAACTTTACCCTGTAAGATACTTTCTTATAGTCTGCAACTGCACTTTAAAGTTACGATTCGAATTTTGAAAGTTAGCAAAACACTAGAAAGTAATGTACTTAATATTCATCATAAAATCATCATAAATACAAACAGTTTTAATGTTTCACCTTTCTCTCAAATAGTCCATTAAAGAGTCCACTATCAGTTGTATATAAAATAATATTCGATTAAATAATTGGACTTGATGATGAGAGACAAAAATGTCCCTGAAATGCGATCACATTTTTTTTCCTCGATAAAATTTGTAAATTTAAAAGAAATATATCTTATATACACAATTTATTTATACTCATGAAACTAACGTTAAACCAGCTTAGTGTGTGCTGCTAATTAAAAACAGAAATCTTTTTACGAAAACCTAATATTTATGGTATTTCACTTTATTTTCTTAAATTACATGATCAAACAATCCACCAGTAGATGGGGTTTTCTATAGTTCCCTAAGCAAATTTTTTTAAGGGTTACAATCGTTGACTGCCATAACGAAAGTCGATACGAAATTATAACAGTCATGATATTTTACTTTGTTTTCCTAAATCACACGGTCCAAAAATACGTTAATAGAAGATTGATCTTTAGTGATTATTCAGTCAAGTTGAAGAAAAGGTTTAAAGTGTACTTATATAATTTTTGAAAGGATTAAGAAATGGAATATAACACCCAAGTCAGTAGTTTATGGAAACCCAAAATGGAATATCACACCCAATTTAGTAGTCTATGGAAACTCAAAATGCAATATAAGACCCAAGTCAGTAGTTTATGGAAACCCAAAAGGGAATACAACACCCAAGTCAGTAGTTTGTGGAAACCCAAAATGGAATATAACACCCAAGTCAGTAGTTTGTGGAAACACAAAATGGAATATAACACCCAAGTCAGTAGTTTATGGAAACCCAAAATGGAATATCACACCCAATTTAGTAGTCTATGGAAACTCAAAATGGAATATAACACCCAAGTCAGTAGTTTATGGAAACCCAAAATGGAATATAACACCCAAGTCAAAAGTTTATGGAAACCCAAAATTGAATGTAGCACTCAAGTCAAAAGTTTATGGAAACCCAAAATTGAATGTAGCACCCAAGTCAGTAATTTATGGAAACTGAAAAAGGAATATAACACCCGAGTCAGTAATTTATGGAAACCCAAAATGGAATATCACACCCAATTTAGTAGTTTATGGAAACCCAAAATGGAATATCACACTCAAGTCAGTAGTTTATGGAAACCCAAATAGGAATATAGCACTTAAGTCAGTAGTTTATGGAAACCCAAAACGGAATGTATCACCCAAGTCAAAAGTTTATGGAAATCCAAAATGGAATATAATATCCAAGCTAATAATTTATGGAAATCCTAAAGTGCCCTGTACAAGCGATTTCGTTCAATGTTCGAGTATAAAAAAATAAAATAAAAACGGAAATCACATGAAGAAAACAGTTTGATTTGAAGTCTCCTGTGTTTTAAAAGAATGAGACCTGAAATAGTGTCCATTATAATATCGTATAGGAAATCGAATTAACTTAGGCTTAGCAATCTGTAAGCCTAACCGGTCAACCAGAGCAGTAAATATTAAATACAATACACTGCTTTCTAGGAGATATACAATGTCTCTGCTAAGTAATGTTTTGTTTTGTTTATTTTCAGTATAAAAAGTAGTGTATAGATGTGATGATTGATCAAAAGGTTTTTGGATATTCTAAACCAAGGAGATAACACGATGTCGAGAATATATTACAGCAAACTCCAAACTTTCCACTAAACGTTTTGGTAACAATGCTTGTTTTCTTTGTATGTTTTGAATTTCGCTCAAATCTACACGAGAGTTATCTGCGTTAGCCGTCCCTAATTTTGCATTTTAAGACCAGAGGGAAGGCAGCTAGTCGTCGTCACCCACCAATAACTCTTGGTCTACTCTTTTACCAACGAATAGTGGGATTGACCGTCACATTATAACGGCCACATGGATGAAAGGGTGATCAAGTTTGGTGTGACGGGGATTCGAACCCTCGTCTCATAATTTGAGGGTCTCCTACAACTGGTGTTCAGCGGTCGCATAACGAAAGAAACATGAAAACTCAGATTATTCCTACTCAACAAAATCCGGCTGTATTGGCACTAAAATACTCGGAGCTTCCTCTGGTCTGAGTGGAGTGTTCAAGGTACAGTGTGTGTGGTAGATAGCAAATGTTTATAAGTGCGATTTTCATACACAAAACTCTTGATCCGTCGTTAAATGAACGCAAGTCCACTGTGATAAAAAAACATAGGTCCTCGACACTGGCTAAGGAAATTCTTCGTAATGTTTGAGTCATGCATTGTGCTTTTCAGACTTAGTCTGTTTTCCATTTTGTTATTGACTCATGTATTTCTGAGTTATCTCATGCTAATCTAATTATTTCCTTTTTTACTTGCACTATTTCTTATCATATCTTAAAAATAAAATTCACTTTAAAACTACGCATGTGCACACACACATACACGCCTGCTTCTGTCTGGTCCCCCTCTGGAACAGCGATAAGTTTACGAACTTACAATCCTAAAATCAGGGATTCGATTCCCCTCGGTGGACACAGAAAATAGCTTGATATGGATTTGTTATTAAAAAAACACACACACACACTTCTGTCTGTTTATTCATATCCACCAATATAAACTACTTAGCAGTAACAGTACAATCCTTACAGTTGTGTTTTACCTTGTGAGACATTTGTTCTTCTGTCTGTTTGTTCATATCCACCAATATAAACTACTTAGGAGTAACAGTACAATCCTTACAGTTGTGTTTTACCCTGTGAGACATTTGTTCTTCTGTCTGTTTATTCATATCCACCAATATAAACTACTTAGGAGTAACAGTACAATCCTTACAGTTGTGTTTTACCCTGTGAGACATTTGTTCTTCTGTCTGTTTATTCATATCCACCAATATAAACTACTTAGCAGTAACAGTACAATCCTTACAGTTGTGTTTTACCTTGTGAGACATTTGTTCTTCTGTCTGTTTATTCATATCCACCAATATAAACTACTTAGCAGTAACAGTACAATCCTTACAGTTGTGTTTTACCCTGTGAGACATTTGTTCTTCTGTCTGTTTATTCATATCCACCAATATAAACTACTTAGCAGTGACAGTACAATCCTTACAGTTGTGTTTTACCTTGTGAGACATTTGTTCTTCTGTCTGTTTGTTCATATCCACCAATATAAACTACTTAGCAGTAACAGTACAATCCTTACAGTTGTGTTTTACCTTGTGAGACATTTGTTCTTCTGTCTGTTTATTCATATCCACCAATATAAACTACTTAGCAGTGACAGTACAATCCTTACAGTTGTGTTTTACCCTGTGAGACATTTGTTCTTCTGTCTGTTTGTTCATATCCACCAATATAAACTACTTAGCAGTGACTGTACAATCCTTACAGCTGTGTTTCACCTTGTGAGACATTTGTTCTTCTGTCTGTTTGTTCATATCCACCAATATAAACTACTTAGCAGTAACAGTACAATCCTTACAGTTGTGTTTCACCTTGTGAGACATTTGTTCTTCTGTCTGTTTATTCATATCCACCAATATAAACTACTTAGCAGTGACAGTACAATCCTTACAGTTGTGTTTTACCCTGTGAGACATTTGTTCTTCTGTCTGTTTATTCATATCCACCAATATAAACTACTTAGCAGTGACAGTACAATCCTTACAGTTGTGTTTTACCTTGTGAGACATTTGTTCTTCTGTCTGTTTGTTCATATCCACCAATATAAACTACTTAGCAGTAACAGTACAATCCTTACAGTTGTGTTTTACCTTGTGAGACATTTGTTCTTCTGTCTGTTTATTCATATCCACCAATATAAACTACTTAGCAGTGACAGTACAATCCTTACAGTTGTGTTTTACCCTGTGAGACATTTGTTCTTCTGTCTGTTTGTTCATATCCACCAATATAAACTACTTAGCAGTGACTGTACAATCCTTACAGCTGTGTTTCACCTTGTGAGACATTTGTTCTTCTGTCTGTTTGTTCATATCCACCAATATAAACTACTTAGCAGTAACAGTACAATCCTTACAGTTGTGTTTCACCTTGTGAGACATTTGTTCTTCTGTCTGTTTATTCATATCCACCAATATAAACTACTTAGCAGTGACAGTACAATCCTTACAGTTGTGTTTTACCTTGTGAGACATTTGTTCTTCTGTCTGTTTGTTCATATCCACCAATATAAACTACTTAGCAGTGACTGTACAATCCTTACAGCTGTGTTTCACCTTGTGAGACATTTGTTCTTCTGTCTGTTTGTTCATATCCACCAATATAAACTACTTAGCAGTAACAGTACAATCCTTACAGTTGTGTTTCACCTTGTGAGACATTTGTTCTTCTGTCTGTTTATTCATATCCACCAATATAAACTACTTAGCAGTGACAGTACAATCCTTACAGTTGTGTTTTACCCTGTGAGACATTTGTTCTTCTGTCTGTTTATTCATATCCACCAATATAAACTACTTAGCAGTGACAGTACAATCCTTACAGTTGTGTTTTACCTTGTGAGACATTTGTTCTTCTGTCTGTTTGTTCATATCCACCAATATAAACTACTTAGCAGTAACAGTACAATCCTTACAGTTGTGTTTTACCTTGTGAGACATTTGTTCTTCTGTCTGTTTATTCATATCCACCAATATAAACTACTTAGCAGTGACAGTACAATCCTTACAGTTGTGTTTTACCCTGTGAGACATTTGTTCTTCTGTCTGTTTGTTCATATCCACCAATATAAACTACTTAGCAGTGACTGTACAATCCTTACAGCTGTGTTTCACCTTGTGAGACATTTGTTCTTCTGTCTGTTTGTTCATATCCACCAATATAAACTACTTAGCAGTAACAGTACAATCCTTACAGTTGTGTTTCACCTTGTGAGACATTTGTTCTTCTGTCTGTTTATTCATATCCACCAATATAAACTACTTAGCAGTGACAGTACAATCCTTACAGTTGTGTTTTACCTTGTGAGACATTTGTTCTTCTGTCTGTTTATTCATATCCACCAATATAAACTACTTAGCAGTAACAGTACAATCCTTACAGTTGTGTTTCACCTTCTGAGACATTTGTTCTTCTGTCTGTTTATTCATATCCACCAATATAAACTACTTAGCAGTAACAGTACAATCCTTACAGTTGTGTTTCACCTTGTGAGACATTTGTTCTTCTGTCTGTTTATTCATATCCACCAATATAAACTACTTAGCAGTAACAGTACAATCCTTACAGTTGTGTTTTACCTTGTGAGACATTTGTTCTTCTGTCTGTTTATTCATATCCACCAATATAAACTACTTAGCAGTGACAGTACAATCCTTACAGTTGTGTTTTACCTTGTGAGACATTTGTTCTTCTGTCTGTTTATTCATATCCACCAATATAAACTACTTAGCAGTGACAGTACAATCCTTACAGTTGTGTTTTACCCTGTGAGACATTTGTTCTTCTGTCTGTTTGTTCATATCCACCAATATAAACTACTTAGCAGTAACAGTACAATCCTTACAGTTGTGTTTCACCTTGTGAGACATTTGTTCTTCTGTCTGTTTATTCATATCCACCAATATAAACTACTTAGCAGTGACAGTACAATCCTTACAGTTGTGTTTTACCCTGTGAGACATTTGTTCTTCTGTCTGTTTATTCATATCCACCAATATAAACTACTTAGCAGTAACAGTACAATCCTTACAGTTGTGTTTTACCCTGTGAGACATTTGTTCTTCTGTCTGTTTATTCATATCCACCAATATAAACTACTTAGCAGTAACAGTACAATCCTTACAGTTGTGTTTCACCTTGTGAGACATTTGTTCTTCTGTCTGTTTATTCATATCCACCAATATAAACTACTTAGCAGTAACAGTACAATCCTCACAGTTGTGTTTTACCCTGTGAGACATTTGTTCTTCTGTCTGTTTATTCATATCCACCAATATAAACTACTTAGCAGTAACAGTACAATCCTTACAGTTGTGTTTTACCCTGTGAGACATTTGTTCTTCTGTCTGTTTATTCATATCCACCAATATAAACTACTTAGCAGTAACAGTACAATCCTTACAGTTGTGTTTTACCCTGTGAGACATTTGTTCTTCTGTCTGTTTATTCATATCCACCAATATAAACTACTTAGCAGTGACTGTACAATCCTTACAGTTGTGTTTTACCCTGTGAGACATTTGTTCTTCTGTCTGTTTATTCATATCCCCCAATATAAACTACTTAGCAGTAACAGTACAATCCTTACAGTTGTGTTTCACCTTGTGAGACATTTGTTCTTCTGTCTGTTTATTCATATCCACCAATATAAACTACTTAGCAGTAACAGTACAATCCTTACAGTTGTGTTTCACCTTGTGAGACATTTGTTCTTCTGTCTGTTTATTCATATCCACCAATATAAACTACTTAGCAGTAACAGTACAATCCTTACAGTTGTGTTTCACCTTGTGAGACATTTGTTCTTCTGTCTGTTTATTCATATCCACCAATATAAACTACTTAGCAGTAACAGTACAATCCTTACAGTTGTGTTTCACCTTGTGAGACATTTGTCTCTGATCAGCTTTAGTTAACAAAACAAAACCGACAGCGTGTTATTATATTTGGTATAAAGCTTTATTTCCACGGGAAGTAGCCATCTGAGTTTCTATAATTCCAAATAAAAGTCCACGATGACAGCAAAGATGAAATAGATATCAAAAGTTGATGTATTTGTATGAAATTTTGAAAATGCGATCAATAAGTTAAAACATTGCATAACACCCGCTGAAACATATATATATTATATACACCAGCTGAAGCGGATTTAGAAGCTGTATATTAAAAAATAGGTTTTCCCAACCTCTATTACATCTAAATCTGATCGTGCCGGCATGACCTGGGTATTTGGAGGTTTGACTCGCAATCTGAGGTCACGGGTTAGAATCTCCCTAACCAAACATGCTTGCCCTTTCAGCGCTATAACATGACGTCCAGTTCCATTATTTGTTGGTAGAAGAGGAGCCAAAGAGTTGGCGGTGGGCAGTGTTCACCAGCTGTCTGTCACTTCAAAATATTAGGGACAGCTGGTGCAGATAGCTCACGTGTGGCTTTGCGCGAAATTCAAAACAAATAGAACTCGATCCCTACATACACATCACATGAAGGTGTTTTGAAAACGAAAATTATACGTGTAATAAAAAATATATTCCACAAAAATACGAAGAATCTCTTAAACCAGCGTGGAACCACCATATAAATATACATATAAGTTTCATACATACACGCGAGTGATGAATAGTTAATAGACCATACATGTTTGTTGTTCTCAATGAGAACTGAATTGTGGCTCATCTGGTTGTTTTCGTGCAGCTCTTCGAATGGTTAACTTCCAATATACCTTCACAATGGCTTAAAACACAACATCCAGACGTTCAGTTTCTTCTGTACGCACATTTTGTATTTAATAAAGTATGTTTTGCATGCACTAAATGCCTGATTTCGAGTTAAACCACACAAACCTTTAAAATTTCCGTTATGTTACACTTAAGTAGGATTTAAAATAAGAGAAATCATTTCAATAAAGGCAGTAACTCGTTCCATAGTTTGGACGATGGCCTGTGTTTGTAACCCATTTTTTGATAGTGAGTCAATTTACAAGCACTTTCAAAATTTAAAACAGTACAACGTGGATGAACTTAAAATTGTAAAAAAAAAAAAGATATAAAAATAAAAGATATAAATAAGTATTAAATTAAATATTTCTAGGTACTAAATTGAAGAACATAATGTAAGTATATAGTGTGATCAAAATGGTCCTGAAGAGGTCTGTTTATTTTCTCGTTGGTTATCATTTAATGAAACCTAGACTAAAATCAATCATCGATATTACTGTGTAAAAGCTTTTGGTGAAATTTATTTTTCCACCAGTGAAACTATGGCCCGACATGACCAGGTGGTTAAGGCATTCGACTCGTAATCCGAGGGTCGCGGATTCGAATCCCAATCACACCAAACTTGCTCGCCCTTTCAGCTGTTGAGACGTTGTAATGTGAAGGTCAATCCCACTATTTGCTGGTAAAAGAGTAGCCCAAAAGTTGGCGGTGGGCGGTGATGACTAGTTGCCTTCCATCTAGTCTTACACTGCCAAATTAGGGACGGTTAGCGCAGATATCTCTCGAGTAGCTTTGCGCGAAATTCAAAACAAACACAAACCAATGAAACTGAAAACAAAAAAACAGAAAACCCACGAGACTTTTCAAATTTATATCAACGAGTCTTTAATTTTTATGCCATAAAATTCTGTTTTGTAATTTCCAGAACCATGGTATTACCTTGTAACCAAAAATAAGTAAACAAAGACACATGAAGCAGTGCCGTGAATAAATCTCATGACATTTTCCTTGCTTTAAGAACAAAGGTACACAAGATATGTCTGTGGTATCTGTCGAATCACTGGAACAAATGTCTCCAAACCTAGTATGTACCTTGGAGATTCCCGAAGAAGGGTGTTTCTTTGTTTTATTAATTTATATCGATAAGTCGGAGAACTTTAAAGATAAGTAGTGTAAAAATATTGCTTATGCTCCTGGGATTCCATCTTTTGACTTTTACATCGTACCTTAAATCCCTGTAAAGCTTCTATTTGGACGTAACAAGTAAGGAAAAGTTGCTAATGTGCTGACTTGATATATAGTACTTGCTTCAGAGAAGGTTTCGACTACAAGTTGTATTTCATTTTAAGCACAAAACTACGCAATGAGCTACATGTGCAGATAAAGAAACCCAACTTTTCACTATATAAGCCTAAAAAACTTAACGCGCAGCCACTAGTGTGAGGGGGAAGGGGTCGAGGCTAGGCCAAAAAGAGTCGAAAAAAAAAAAACGTTGTCCAAAAGCTTATTAGCGGATTCAGTCCATTACTGGTTATAATGCAATCACCGACCTGCGCGAGCTGTACTTGTACTTTTAAAAACTATAAGTCTATAGTTTCTATGTACAGTTAAATGTATTTACGACACTCACAGTAATTTACTAACCTAAGCTGGCGGGTCAACGCCCTTCTAAGGCACCTCTGTATCTACCTGACAGCTACATATTGGGAACAACTAACTGTGTGATATATTAAAATTGTAAGTGACACAAAAACGTTGATAAAACGAGTTTAGAATATAAATATACGAGGACTTCTTATACAATCTAGTTGACGAATACGGATGTACGGGGTTTTCTTACCTGAAAGGAGATAAAATATACGTATACAAAGGTTTTTTTTATACAAGAAAAAAGTTAAAGTATATAGATGGACGGAGTATTTTTCATAAAAAATAACTTATAATACATGTAAGCTGATTTCTTTCTTTCTTTGTAAAAACGAGTTAATGCTTATGGATACAGGCCTGGCTTGGCCAGATGGGTTAAGGCGTTCGACTCGTAATCTGAGGGTGGCGGGTTCGAATTCCGGTCTCATCTTTTAGCTGTGGGTGCGTTATAAAGTGACGATCAATCCCACTATTCGTTGGTAAAAGAGTAAGTAGCCCAAGAGTTGGCGGTTGGTGGTGATGACTAGCTGCCTTCTCTCTAGCCTTACACTGCTAAATTGGGGACGGCTATCGCAGATAGCCCTCGTGTAGCTTTGCGCGAAATTCAAAAACAAACATTTTCAAAGACTATTGTTAGAGACAAATTATCCAGTTAGCACCAGAGTACAGCGGCAAACTTTGGAATTAATTGTGTTAAAAATAGCCGGTAAAAAAAAAATATTTAAAACATATCCCTAACTTGCTACTTTAAATAATCCGTTATACTGAAATACTCAAGGCTTTCTTTTAAATAACCTACTAAAAAAACAGAACCATCTTGAAAGACGTGTAATTAATTAAAAACATCTGGGCTCTTTTTTTTTACGCCAAATTAAAATAGCCGCCATTTCATGCTTTCCGTTAAAGGTTAGATTTTGGAATGGTACCAAAAGCGTCTTTTGGGCTTTTCTAAAAAAAAAAACCGTTTGTTTTAAGTTTGCCGTGAAATACCAAAAAAAAAAAGTTGGCGGACCGAGGTATTGGCTGAGAATTCGAAATCATTTGAAACTCGACCTTTAGCAAAGTTAAAACATTCCAAAGACTACTCAGAATAGAAATAAAGGTTGTTTAATTGAGCTTACCTGTCCTAATTAGTCCTGGAGTTGTCTAGCAGACGCAACTCTCGTGAAGTGTGCTCATAGTTAAAGACTAATTTTATTTTACACAATATAAAACCAATACCTCCATGGCTTCAGCAACTGTATCAAAACTCCAGAGGATAATTTAGTTGTGTGATGTTAACTGTACTTCGCTCTCTGTACTGCTCTTGGTTCCATGCACGGAATGTTCTATTGGACCATGTGGCAAATCATGAACTTCTTTCAATTCCGTAATCAGTCCGAGCTGAACACCAAACGTTCGCTGATGTTTAAACTCGAGCGATAGAAGATTATAACAGCTGAGAAGTGACTGACCCGAGAAGTGTTTTTCCGGCGAAACACAAGGTTAGACGCTCATGCACAAAGCGGTAATGTATCAGGATTCGGAGTCTCTATCTATTAACCATACGTGCGCATTGAGCTTTTCGTTTATTCAATCTATATGTCTACGCATGCGTTATGTGGTTTTTCTTCAATGTTGCAAAACGTGCTGTGTGACCATTATATTGACAGAAAGAGAAACCTGTCTTTCATTTAGTGTTAGTTTTGTTAACCAATATTTCGATAACAAATTTAGAATATATTTATTTGAGTGTGTGTGTGTGCATATATATAGATGGGTGGAGAAATACACCATCTAATGACTTTTATTAAATATTTACGACCATACAACTAATGAACAGTGAGGTATTATTAATGCATAAATTATTTTATAGCCGATATTTCGTAATTTTGGAATAAGTTTGTTTGTTTGTTTGTTTTGGAATTTCGCGCAAAGCTACCCAAGAGATATCTGCGCTAGCCATCCCTAATTTAGGGGTGTAAGACTAGAGGGAAGGCAGCTAGTCATCACCACCCACCGCCAACTCTTGGGCTACTCTTTTACCAACGAATAGTAGGATTGACCGTCACATTATAACGCCCCCACGGCTGGGAGGGCGAGCATGTTTGGCGCGACGTGGATGCGAACCAGCGACCCTCAGATAACGAGTCGCACGCCTTAACGCGCTTGGCCATGCCGGGCCAATTGAAATAAGTAGCAGCAATATATTTAATTAATTTTCAACAGTGATTACTGCTGTGATGTTTTGTTTTCAATTATTATTGTGATTTACTGGATAAAGATAATAAACCATATAACCCAAGCGCTTTCGAAAAGTAAGTTCCGCAGTAAGTTGGTGGACTTTTAACGCTGAAATTCGGGGTTCAAAATGCAGATAGCCCATTGTGTAATTCGCACTAAAAAAACAACAGCGTTGAAGGGTTAGACTTTTTCGTGTAATGACAAACATGGGTAAAATAATTTTTTTATTTTGTCTTTAACTGGTGTTTTGAGCTCACGTGTGTTTCTAACACCATGACTACGATTCATTCAAAAAACAAGTAACACTCATCCAGTTTTACTTACTGCCAATTCTATTTAAAAAAAACAACAACACGAAAAACATAATTACTGTATACATACACGGTGTTCTAGTAAATGAACAGGAATATGCATATTGTGTTTCCCTTCCGTTATAAGCTTGGCTTTATAATAATTTAAACACGCAGTATAACATTTATCATTGACATTGTATAGACACTCACCTCAGAAAATCTGTAACTCACGTTTCCCATAATGAAGTTGGTTAAAACTACAGGAAATTCACGAGGCTATTTATAAACTAATGAGATTTAGTTGGAATGATTTAGTTATTCCTCAAAATCTGCGTATATTTGGCTTGGTGCCAAATAAAAGTTGAGGCTGCCTTCAAGTTTTGTTCTAATTACCTAGATTTAAGGGCCCCGGCATGGTCAGAGGGTTAAGGTATTCAACTCTTAATCTGAGGGTCGCATTTTCGAATCCCCGTCGCACCAAACGTGCTCGCCCTTTCAGCCGTGGTGGCGTTATAATGTTGAGGTTAATCCCACTATTCGTTGGTAAAAGAGTAGCCCAAGAGTTGGCGGTGGTGACTAGCTGCTTTCCTTCTAGTCTTACACTGCTAAATTAGGACCGGCTAGCACAGATAGTCCTCGTGTAGCTTTGCACGAAATTTGAAAAAAACAAACAAAGAAGTTTAGATTTCAATCCATGTTATTTCCGAGCTATGAGTACAGTGTATCGTCCAATGTGCTGTTCAACATCTACATCAAAACATGCTCAGAATATAAAATATAAATAAGGTTGGCGTACAAACACAAACGTGTAAGTAAGAATATGTCAAAATATTTTCACCAATCGTAATTTATGTTTATTTGTAAGACGTTTCAAATAAGACAGTCGTAATTCATGTTTATTTGTAAGACGTTTCAAATAAGACAGTCCTAAGTATATATGTAAAAACGACCAGTATGAGTACAGAAAACTCTATGTAGAGGAGCGAACAACGTTTCGACCTTCTTCGGTCATCGTCACATTCACAAAGAAGAAAAGACATAACTGATCGTAATTTATGTTTATTTGTAAGACGTTTCAAATAAGACAGTCTTAATAAAGTGCTCACACACACACACGCCACAACAACTAAAACAGTGGTTTGGGATGGTGAATGTATTGTGTTATACAGAACAATGCAACTTCTGAAATTAGTTAAGTCCAGGCGTGACTTAGGGTTAGCGTGCCTGCAGTGTGAAACCTAGGATCCGTTGTTGACAACGCAGAAATATGCTCCGTACTTTGCGACCGAGGGTGTCCTGTAAGAGTAAGAGTGAAATTCTACTATTCGACCATACAGAAGTGTTGAGAGGAAATTCTACTATTCGCAGAAGTAGGCCTACTACTGGGAGTGGGTGCTGTTGAGAGTAAGAGTGAAATTCTACTATTCGACCATACAGAAGTAGGCCTACTACTGGGAATGTATGCTGTTGATTAACTTCCTTAACCCTAGTCTTTCAGCTCAAAATCAGAGACATCCACACGTATCTAGTACAGCACTGCACAAAGTTCTGAAACCAAACACACCTGATTGTTGCTCGAACACTGATTTAATTATAACATTAAAATTACAAAGGCTAGACACGTTCGATGCATGGTACGTTTGCACAAATTATGTTTAGTACTTACTTAATCTGTAGGCGTGACCTAGTACTCATCGTGCAAGGCTGCTGATGGGGCAGCCCAACGTTAGAGACACGATATTGCTGAGCACGCTTCATACAGGTTAAAACAAATTATATCAAGAGTCATAATTGGTCTCAGCAGACACCGACACGAAACTCTGTTCTAATTTTACAATGTTGTACCTCAATTTAAAAGCTTCTCGCTTGATCGTTTAAGCAATATCCTGTTCTAGTCCTTAATATGTAACACTAAAAAAAATAAAACATGAAGAAAATACGAAACTGATAAGTTATCAAATGTTTTCTATTTAATGACAATAAACACAAAAAATGTTTACAGTTTTGACCGAAATCTTGACGTTCATATTTATATGAATGGTCTAAATTTGGTAAGTTTTAATTTCTATCAAACATCCAATAACACACTCTGATCATAATGGTGTTTAACGTAAATTGGATATGAATGGTCTAAATTTGGTAAGTTTTAATTTCTATCAAACACCCAATAACACACTCTGATCATAATGGTGTTTAACGTAAATTGGATATGAATGGTCTAAATTTGGTAAGTTTTAATTTCTATCAAACACCCAATAACACACTCTGATCATAATGGTGTTTAATGTAAATTGGATATGAATGGTCTAAATTTGGTAAGTTTTAATTTCTATGAAACACTCAATAAGACACTTTAATCATAATGGTGTTTAACGTAAATTGGATATGAATGGTCTAAATGTGGTAAGTTTTAATTTCTATCAAACACCCAATAACACACTCTGATCATAATGGTGTTTAACGTAAATTGGATATGAATGGTCTAAATTTGGTAAGTTTTAATTTCTAAAAGTGATGAAAAGAAATTTTTGTTCCTGTTTATTTTTCTTAATAGACGGTAATGAATCTCAAATATAACAGTTAACAAAAGTTTGGTCTAATTAATTTATGGAAACGAAAAATATTATATAAAATCGAATATTTTCCATCAGCTTATAACAAATTAAAATCTAATATTAAATCTGACATATTCCATTAACTTATGAAAACGAAAGATATTATGAAATCGAATATTCTGATTCTTTTTTTCACTGTAACAGTGATCATTACAAAGTCAAAATATAAACCTCTTCAGTTGGCACACACACACACACACACACCCGTCTCCCCCACTAAAAATCGGTTTCCCTTACCCGTGGTGGGCAGAGCACAGACAGCTGCTCATTGTGTAGCTTAGTGCTTAATTCTAAACAAAGAAATGGACATTGTTGGCTCTCCTTTTGAATCAGTTCATGTGTTTGTCGAGTGCAAAAAAAAAAAGACATAATGTACCCTGGTCAACAGACAGTTGAAAGGTGTGGCAACAATGGTTCGTGATAAATATTCCAACTTTCAATTCGTTCACAAATCATTGTGTTTGCTGGTCGAAGAGGAAATAGTTTTTAGTTTCACTCCACGTCTTTTTGCTATTACTTTTTTTATTGGGAAACCAATCACAATTGTCGCCCTATGAATGTTTCTAAAAGTGGAAATTCTGTTCTTTCTTTGTTGTTAAACGCAAAGCTTTAAAATGGGCCATCTGTGCTGTGCCTGCGAAAACATAACCCATAATTTTATCATTATAAATCTACCAGCAAAACTACACAAAGGCTATCTGCGCTAGCCGTCCCTAATTTAGCAGTGTAAGACTAGAGGAAAGGCATTTAGTCATCACCACCTACCATCAATCCTTGGGCTACTCTTTTACCATAGAATAGCGAATTTGACCGTCACATTATAACGCCCCCACGGCTGAAAGGGCAAACATGTTTGGGGTGACGGGATTCCAATCCGCGACCCTCGGATTATGAGCCCTGTTGAAAGAGAGAACTGAAAATATTTATGAGAAATAATTTTAAGCTTTTTCTGAAACGTATCACAAAACTCTGAATAAAAACATTAGGTTTAACGCGACCAAAAATACCGCTACATAAACTACTTATTCAAGATGAAAACCAGTGTATTGAAAACAGTCCATGTTTCTAAATAACTAAATCATACCATCTGTGTATTGAACAGAGATGGTACATAAATCTATATAAACTGGCGGGATAACGCTAAAATTCAGGGATCGATACCCGTGGTAAACCGAACGCACTTAACCGATTCTGTTCTTTTGCGCTAGAATAAAACAAGATATTTAAAGTTATTATTGTGCTGTTGTTTACCACATTACCTTTATTTAAATGTTCCGCTTGAAATGCAATAATAACTGAAAAATAATCACAATTTGTTTTGTTATCCTGGTTTAAAAATCGAGACTCGACGTGACCAGGTGGTTAGGGCGCTCGACTCGTAACCTGAAGGTCAGTGGTTCGAATCCCAGTCACGCCAAACATGCCCGGCCCTTTTAGCTATGGGGGCGTCATAATGTGACGGTCAATCCCACCCTTGATGGTAAAAGAGTAGCCCAAGAGTTGGTGGTGGGTGATGATGACTAGCTGTTTATACCAAAATTCCCAGTAAACACAATAAACACATCAATAAAACCAGATAAAACAATATACTGGAACACTCATCAACTGATAAAACAAAAACAAAAAAACACCTGGAGAAAATGGAATACAAACCATCCACCTAAACAATGGTGGTCAGAAATTATATGTACACCTAACAGCTTTATTTAACTTATCATTTACAGTTGGATATATCCCTGTTTGTTGGAAACAAGCCGTAATTTTCATGTTTCAGAAAGAAGGAAAGCCAGCAAATAAGCCAAACGATTACCGCCAGATTAGTCTAACCAGTTGCATCGGAAAAAATATTAGAAAAAAATAATTAATAATCGACTATCTATATACTTAGAAGTAAATATCAAATTACCCGAAATTCAAAACGGCTTTAGGAAATGCACACAAACTACAGACCACATAATCAGATTAACTGAAACAATTACAGACAGTTTTAACAAGAACGAATGTGCTGTAGCTTGCTTTCTCGACATTGAGAAAGCATTCGACACGATCTGGCATCACGGATTACGATACCGCTTAATGAAAATGGATTCACCCAAGGGAACTAACTATTCGCTGGCCATCTAACCTTTTGAACAATAGAACGTGTAAAGTAGATGTGAATGGTGCCTACTCATAGTGTTTTTCATCCGAGGTAAGAGTCCCACAGGGAGGGGTAGTTAGCCCTATCTTATTTATCGTGTATGTGAGTAATATGCCACTGTCGGACCTAAAGGTTTTGCATCACAATTTGCTGACGATGTAGCAGTCTGGAAAAGTGTCCCCACTCCTTCAGTAGCAGCAACGAACCTCCAACCAGTTCTGAATAGTTTAGAAGAATACTGCCAGAAATATAGAATAAAAATAAATATTCTGAGAAACCTAGTAATACCATTCACCAGATTAAATAAACTGAAAAAAGATCCACCAAAGTTATACATGAATGGATCAATTTTACAGACTGCTACTTTGGTTCAATTTTTAGGATTAACTTACGATATCAAATTAACGTGGATACAGCATACTAACAATATCCTGACTAGAATCTGGAAAAAGCAAATTGTGCAAGAAGTCTGTCAGGTAAAAATCAAGGTACATCACCTGATAATGTAACAAAAATCTACAAAACATGCATTAGACATATAATAGAATACGCAAGTCCAGCTTGGATAAACATAATACAAAATCACTAACACAAACTTCAGAAAATACAAAATTCAATCATAACCTCAGCTAGTACCAGTACTTCATCAACAATCAAACACAAGTATGCAAACTGAGAGAAGCATCCGATAGACTCTTGCATAATACACTAAATTATTTTGATAAAAATTGGCATAAAAATGATTTATTATGTGATCTCGACAGATACCACGTACATGATAAACATAGTCCTAAGTATATATGTAAAAACGACCAGTATGAGTACAGAAAACTCTATGTAGAGGAGCGAACAACGTTTCGACCTTCTTCGGTCATCGTCACATTCACAAAGAAGAAAAGACATAACTGATCGATAGCTGACCACATGTTTGAAGACGGTTGTGTAATTGAGTGTAGGAATGCAGAGGACGTGCTTATATGCTGGATTATATTTATTGATATAGGTATAAAGGTGTTTCTTTGTGTTGGTTTATTTTGTGAACCTGACAATGACAGAAGAAGGTCGAAACATTGTTCGCTCCTCTACATACAGTTTTCTCTATCCATACCAGCCGTTTTTACATATATATTTTTCTCTACAAGTGGGTTTTCTCGTCATCGCGCATTATTATACGTATTATTGTTCACAGCTCAAGATATTTCTTTTTATTTAGAAAATTATTAAAAACCTTACAGAATATAGCTCTTATTTAAAAATAATTAATTGTTTTGTGACAATTACATACCTTTCTCCTATGAATATATATTTAAGAAATAGAAATAAAAGCTGGCCACCAAGCACTAGACGTTTAGAATTAGTATAATATTCATAGTTCATAAATATATTTATATAAATAGATTACAAAATAAAATAAATAAACATTTCAAAAAAAGCAAATCAAGACAATATATGGACATTGTCCTGAAAAGGGCCGGAGCAGTGTGGGTTACTCTGACCCTAAAGCACTACAACTACAACATAGTAATAGCTGAGAATGAAAGTTAGGGATGGAGGAAAAGTCTTTTACACCAGACCCTCCTGGGTATCAAAATTTCCAACATTCCCAAATACCCACAAAGAAGAAGCGAAGTGTGTCAGCTGTGTTAGGAAAAAAAGACTTTTACACCTGACCCTCCTGGGTATCAAAATTTCCAACATTCCCAAATACCCACAAAGAAGAAGCGAAGTGTGTCAGCTGTGTTAGGAGGAAAAAGACTTTTACACCTGACTCTCCTGGGTATCAAAATTTCCAACATTCCCAAATACCCACAAAGAAGAAGCGAAGTGTGTCAGCTGTGTTAGGAGGAAAAAGACTTTTACACCAGACCCTCCTGGGTATCAAAATTTCCAACACACCCAAATGAAGTGTGTCAGCTGTGTTAGGAGGAAAAAGACTTTTACACCTGACTCTCCTGGGTATCAAAATTTCCAACATACCCAAATACCCACAAAGAAGAAGCGAAGTGTGTCAGCTGTGTTAGGAGGAAAAAGACTTTTACACCTGACTCTCCTGGGTATCAAAATTTCCAACACACCCAAATACCCACAAAGAAGAAGCGAAGTGTGTCAGCTGTGTTAGGAGGAAAAAGACTTTTGCACTTGACCCTCCTGGGTATCAAAATTTCTAACACACCCAAATATCCACAAAGAAGAAGCGAAGTGTGTCAGCTGTGTTAGGAGGAAAAAGACTTTTGCACTTGACCCTCCTGGGTATCAAAATTTCCAACATTCCCAAATATCTACAAAGAAGAAGCGAAGTGTGTCAGCTGTGTTAAGAGGAAAAAGACTTTTGCACCTGACCCTCCTGGGTATCAAAATTTCCAACATTCCCAAATACCCACAAAGAAGAAGCGAAACATAAATATGGAAGATGTAACAAGTAAATGGTGTTACCGCCAAACACTTCAACCTTTTGTTATTATCACGAGAATTTTGTTTCTCCCTATTTAATATATTTAGATTTATTTACAAGTATAAGAATAGCACGTTTGTTTGTTTCGAATTTCGCGCAAAGTTACACGAGAGGAATTTGTGCTAGCCGTCACTAATTTAGCAGTGTAAGACTAGATAGAAGGTAGCTAGTCATCATCACCCACCGCCAATTCTTGGACTACTCTCTTACCAACGAATAGTAGGGTTAATTTTTATGTTACAACGCCTCAACGGCTGAAGGGGTGAGCATATTCGATGTTACGAAGATTCGAAGCCGCGACCTTCAAATTGCGAATCGGGCGCCTAACCACCTAGCCATGCTAGGCCGATAAGAATAGTAGAATCCTATCTCTAGCATTTGGAACGGCTGTGGTAATGCCCTAGATTTATACAAATTTTCGATCGTATATTTATATATATATTGACTCACGTAAGTATTACTCCACCTTGTACTTTGAATGGAATTATTACCTTGTTGTCGATAATTTTAATTTGTCAGTTGTAATTTAAGTGTTTAGGTTCGAAATTGAACCCTACAATGAATAAGTCACGTTTAATATCTTATCGGTTTTGTAAGTAAGTTTGAAAGTTCTTTAATAATTATTGTTTCTTTGTTGTTAAACGCAAAGATACATAATGAATTATCTGTGATGTGGCCCGGCATGGCCAAGCGTGTTAAGGGTGCGACTCGTAATCTGAAGGTCGCGTGTTCGCATTCCCATCGCGCCAAACATGCTCGCCCTTTCAGCCGTGGGGGCGTTATAATGTGACGGTTAATCCCACTATTCGCTGGTAAAAGAGTAGCCCAAGAGTTGGCGGTGGGTGGTAATGAGTAGCTGCCTTCCCTCTAGTCTTGCACTGCTAAATTAGGGACGGCTGGCACAGATAGTCCTCGAGTAGTTTTGTGCGAAATTCGAAAAGAAAAACTTATCTGTGATGTGCCCACTACGAGTTGCAGAGTATCAAATCCAGCTGGCTGGCCTCTAAACTACTGGTAGAAGGGAAGGGGAGTTGCTTTAGTACGATTATAAAGAATTGTTCTTGTTGCTTGTTACTTATGGATATTAAAATTAAACTACGGATGCTTTTTGACCTCTCGATTCAAGTTTCTTAAAAACGTTACAAGTAAAGCATTACAATATCTTACAAGATATTGTTCTACATCGTCAAAGAAACCCTGTAGATAGTTTTATTAGGAACGCTATATTTTTAAAACGATTTGTGAAATTAATTTTAAAGCATACTTTTTCATTTAATACCTTGAATCATTATAACGCTACATATAATAATTAGGGGTTCGATCCCCGCGGCACGAAGAAGCGCAAAACCCTTAAATTATTCAAACCATAAAAATTTGCTGCCATTTAGTCTGGTGGTACCGACTGCTAAAGCTCCTGAAGTTTTGCCCTTCATAGTGGCACAGCGGCAGATCTGCTTACTTACACCGCTAGAAACCAGGTTTCGATACCCGTAGTGAGAAAAGCACCGACGGCCCACTGTGTAGCTTTGTGCTTAACTTCAAATTATAACAACAAGATGACATCTCCTGGCCAAACCAGACAAAAGAGGCCTTGTCTTATTTAGGTTCAAACTGTTTATGAATAAGTTTGTTTTCTTTAGTCAAATTTTTTTCTAAACTGTTTTTCTTGTAATAAATTTAAAAAAAAAACTCATCTCAGTTTTTATCATTCATTTGCCTGCTCCTTGCGGTCGCGTCAGATACTGATATCTTTAAAAACATTAACCTAGATAATTTGATAAATATTTGAAAATGCTTGTAATTTTAATATAATACCAGAACCTTTCTCACAGTGTTTCAATACCCTTGGTGGGCAGAGCACAAACAGCCCATTGTGTAGCTTTGTGTTTAACTTACAAACAAACACACCGTCATTTATAGAGTGGTGTTAGTAAAACGCCAAAAGCTTTTATTAAGACAGACCTTTTTTTCAGTCACACGTTTACCTACTAGAATCAAATCTTCCAATGACTTCCACGTAATAAGTTTTCTTCTTGCCTTATTTTTGCCTTCAGTGTCCACACCCCACTCACTCGAAGTCGACTAAAGGCCTCTAGCGTGCATCTAAATCACTTGTGAGCGTGCTGACGTTTATTGTCTTAAAATACAAAGAAATTATTCATGTTGTTGCGAAGGGAAACACCTTACATGACCAATATTTCAACAGAGACCTTCTTCCTCATCCAATGACTGCCTACCTTCTTTGCTTCCCCTTAAAGCCATTTTAACCGTTTTTGTGTTTTTCATGTTTTCTTACCAAGCAGTAGATAGATGCCTTTATTTGCCGCACGTGACGTTTATCTTCCATTATCCTGTGAATTATTTGAAGTGTACAACTAAAATATGTTATAGAACGTTTCCTAAGCCTTTAAACATAAACTCTATTGACTTTCCAACCTATCGTTAAACGAGATTTGATGACGTCAGAGACAGGATTTATTGAAAGCAGCCGAAGAAGACCTAAATTCCACGTAACTTCCGGTTTTATTGCTTATTGTTTTGAAAAGCGTAGGCTGGTTTCTGGATGTTTCTACTGGAACAGGTTTATAACAACTCACTTATTAAGGCGCAAAACGTTGCCACTTGTAAAATCAAATCTTATACGTAGACGTTCAAAACACATGCTTCAAATTGTAATAACATTTCGCTCTGCGTGTGCCTGAAGGAAGTTATAAGAGTCCAATATATATAAAGTTCTAAATTAAACAAGAAAGGAATGTAATTATACACTACACATGTGTGTTACTATAGATTATCATTACAGTATCACACGTGTGTTACTACAGATTAGCATTACACTACCAAACGTGCGTTACCATAGATTAGCATTATACCACCACACGTGTGTTACTACAGATTAGCATTACACTACACATGTGTGTTATTATAGATTAGCATTACAGTACCTTACATATTTTGTTACTAGATATAAACACTGCATTAATATACGTGTGTTACTGGAGATTAGCATTACGGTACTTTACATGTTCTGTTACTAGATATAAGCACTGTACTAACATACATATGTTACTGGAGATTAACTGGGACTATCATACACGTGTTTAAGGCGTTCGACTCATAATCTGAGGGTCGCGGGTTCGAATCCCCGTCGCACTAAACATGCTCGCCCTTTCAGCCGTGGGGTCATTATAATGTGACGGTTAATCCCACTTTTCGTTGGTAAAAGAGTAGCCCAAGAGTTGGCGGTGGGTGGTGATGACTAGCTGCCTTCCCTCTGGTCTTACACTGCTCAATTAGGGACGGCTAGCGTAGATAGCCGTCATGTAGCTTTGCGCGAAATTTAAAAACAAACAAACACGTGTTGCTACACGAGATGAACTAAGACTATCATACCCGTATCACGTGTAAAAACAACCTGAACGTTTCGAATATGAAGTGTCATTCGTTTACACTCTGGAGCACCGGTTCTTAACCTTTTTCAGTGTTTGCACCCCTTTCAAATCAGTAATCATTTCTCGCACCCCCTGGAGAAATATAAAGCATACTCTTATGTACAAATATAGATTTGCTTTAATTATTCATGGGCATCCTCGCACCCCTTGGGAATCATCTTCGCACCCCCTAGGGGTGCGGGCACCCCTGGTTAAGAACCCCTGCTCTAGAGTAATAACTAACGTTTTGGAACGCACGAAAAACACACACAACACTGAATACACTAACACTTGGAAATATCGATGGGGTACAGATCATATGATATAGGCATGCTTGAAGACACGATGTACAATCGCAAACCGAGTACATTAACTCATAGAATTATCGACTGGGTCCATATCAGAGACGTTATAATTGATTATTCTAAATAATTTATATACGAAACTAGTTCTGGTTCGAAGACTTTTTAATTCTTGACATGTTTATTCTATGTGTCATTTTTCTCATCGTCTCACGTTTCTTGAAAACTACGTGTTGCTTTATTACGTTGGCTGTTAATTATAAACTTGTCTGGCGATGTATTCCATACATTCCAATCTATATCTACTTTTGCAATTTACGCTGGACGAGAACGTGCTGCATGCTGATGAAATAACCTTTGGTTTCGGTTTGACTACAAAGGGAAAACAACCACTTTTGAACATTAGGTTGCTTATGAAATAAACGTAATTTTGCCTTTAAAGTTATAAGTTACAAATGGTGTTATAATCACAGCACTGGACACGTGCATTATGCACTTGGGATTTAAAGATCCATCCTAATAATCTAAGACTGAAAGCAAAGAATAATGCATAACAGTACGTCAACTACACTGTATCTGCTACATCCAGTGCCAACGATGCCTTTCGCTCAATACCACGGCTCGTAGGCCGACTGTGATACGAGATAAGCGGCATTGGTTGAAGAATTGTTTATACTATCAAAGTGCATAAACAGCAGCTGTTATAGTATGAACAATATTAAGCCGATGAAGTACAATTATATCCAGTTTACATGAATATTTACAAGTCAGAGTTATACCACTCCATGGAATCCTACGTTAAAGTCGTATTCCTTAGGCCCAGATCAAGTGTTACATGTTTGTACTACACCTTAGTTATTATACAACAATACCCTGGGGACAGTGAAAACAGAACTGTATTTGGAACTTGCATTAGGTTGTGTATTAATACATCGTTCAGTATTCGTAACCTTGAGATTCTAAACCCCAATTTTCTAATTAATATCTAAATTTAGGTTTCGGTTTTAACATATATAGTCTCCATTTTGTAGGTCGATCGATAGAAATCTAAGTAATAACTGTTTATTATACTAAGTAATGGTTGTTTATTATATTGAGTAATGTTTGTTTATTATACTGATTAATATTTGTTTATTATACTGAGTAATGTTTGTTTATTATACTGAGTGGTGGTTGTTTATTATACTGAGTAATGTTTGTTTATTATACTGAGTAATGTTTGTTTATTATACTGAGTAATGGTTGTTTATTAAACTGTGTAATGTGTGTTTATTATACCGAGTAATGATTGCTTATTATACTGAGTAATGTTTGTTTATTATACTGAGTAATGTTTGTTTATTATACTGAGTAATGTTTGTTTATTATACTGAGTAACGGTTATTTACTATATTGAGTAACGGTTGTTTATTACATGTGACTTTCATATTAATCACACAAGTTGTGAGATGTTTTCCTAAGTTCTTTCTGGACTGATATAACTAAAGGTTTATCATAACCGTTAATTTCACGCTGATGTTTCCAGAACAGTCTTGATGTAAACTGTCACGTCTGTAAACACATATTAAACATATTACCGTTAAGAACGTGACAAGTTTAGTTTCATAACCACTGGTGTCACTCATTGTGAAGTAATGTGAATAACTCACTCCATCAGTTTTACTTTTCTATCAATATTTTGTCAAAGTCACCTGCAGATATAAATACAGTTGGGAAAATTTTCACATTCAGACATCCCACTTGAATATTATGTTTTGTCAAGTTCAGAAGAGCAGTTTTGCTTTTGGTTTTTGAACTTCGCGCAAAGCTACACGAGGGCTGTCTGCGCTAATTTAGCAGTGTAAGACTAGAGGGAAAGTCATCACCACCCACCGCCAACTCTTGAGCTATTCTTTTACCAAATAATAGTTAAACTGACAATCACATTATAACGCCTCCACAGCTGAAAGGATGAGCATGTTTGTCGGGGATTCGACCCTCGACCCTTAGATTACGAGTCCAGTGCCTTAACCACCTGGCCATGCCGGGCCTGGAGGTAACAGATCCATAATAATATTTACAAAAGATTAATAACATGATGGACATCTCAATCAAAACAATACAACAGGAACCATAAACGTTTGAAATGGTTAGATTTAATTTCAATCAATAAAAAGATAAAGCTTAATATATTTTGTTCGAAAAGGGAATAATTATGGTTACAGTGAATAAAATGCTTATAAAATATAAACATTATAGGATTTCAACTCCTCTACTGTAAGAAAACGAACTGCACCAGAATACAATCACGTGACTGGCTGTCATCCAACCATTGACACAATGCTACTTCAGCATAATTTCTTATAAAAAGTGCATACCATACAGTGATGGAGTACATAAAGTAGCACTGGTGTATATATTCATGTATTCTTGGCAAATGCTCAAATGCATAGAAATTGAATAAAGTATATGAAACCAGAACAGCCTATAATATAATCAGTTGCGAAAGATAGTTCGCAGTCTTTTAAAATAGCGATAAACAACTGTGAGTGTGCTGAATTCGTGACACAACTCAGAACAGACTTTGCCAATGATCAAACAGTAAGTACAGGTGTGAATGCCATCTCAAGATATGCATTAACACCGAGGAGCCTTAACTGGTTCAATTAAAAGTCTACTTAATAAATATATCTCAACTGAAAGTTCAAAATAACCATCAGACTTCATAAAATGAGAAGAGAGGAAAAAATGACACTTTTTTCCCCCCAACAAATCCAGTTCAAACTTGTTTGTCAACAAATAATAATAGTTTGTTCAATGGCACGGAAGAGAACCACAGTATCACGGTCCAAGTATAACATCTACACCTCTACAGTATAAGAAAATTTACACAAAATTGATGGCACCCTGACTGCTGACTGGCATAATGAAGTATTTGTTCATCACATAATTCTGTCTCAAAGAAAAATCGTTTTCAAAGACTCATCTTCTAGCAAAAGAGTGATTCTAAGCATGGAGTTAATGTGATGAGAAAAATGGACTGATTAAACACTCGCAACCATGACTTGGTCTGAATATGGTCACGATACAAATATTATTGAGGCTTTGTAGGCTTACATGGAAACTAAGAATGTTAACGAGGAGCTAAACGACTTTACAGAATTTCGAAGAGTATTTCACAATCAGACATTGATAGAAAATATCAATTCATTCTCCAGTTTATTCACTTTACTTTTGTATTTTCTTTGTACAGAGGTTTGTATTTGCGATAAATTAACAAATTGCTTGCATGCGCTCGTTTTTTGTGACTTTTCTATGCGTATCATCTGTGCCTTTTAAAAATTATCTTCAATACTGTACGTATATTGTATTACACAAATCATTTTACTTGCGATTATGGTAATAGAAGAGAAATTTCATAAAATCACTCATCCAAACAAAACATCGTATGTTATTTTGTTAAGTACCCTGTTATTGGCTTTTAAAAAGATTCTGTTTATTGAATAGAGAATGGATATTCCCGTGTTACGCAATTTTCCCTGCGACAAAAAATGATCTTGGAAAACCCTAGTTCATTGTGAAAGAACAATAAAAACAAATGAAAATACAGCATTTTTATTACAATGATGGAAGATGTTACCGGCTTATCAAAATTACTTTTTTCTATTGAATGCACACGAAAACGTTGGGACTTTTGGATAAATAAAGGCAAGAAATTGATTTTAAATCAGAGAGATGAAAGGCAATATAATACGTTATATAGCAGCATTATCGGCCAGGGTTAATAATATAATAAAATGAGAGAATATCGATATTGTTTTTAGAAACATACAATTGGTTGATATGACACATTGATCAGTATTGACATTTATTCTTACTATGATAACCTTTCACTATAGTGAAAAGAAATAAAAAAATAGGGGTACTTTAACTTAATATCTTACACTATGAATAGCGCGCCCTCCCTCGGTACAAAAACAAATTATGATTTAAGTTGAATCAATGTCTGACGACACTTCTGTAAACGTTTGTTTTTGTGACGTTCCATTATAAAAATGCTTGTAGGTTGGTTTTTATATTTTTCATTCGTGGCAAAACTACTAAAATTATCTGCTGCTGTCCCTAATTTTGGACAAATTATCGTAACTAAAAAAACGTTACCACAGTTTTGTCAGTCTATTCAATATACTTAGAAAGTACTACTAACTAAGTTTACATTAATAAGTAAGTATTACCAGAAACGTTCTTATAAAGTTGTTTGTTTGTTTGTTTGTTTGTTTGTTTTGAATTGTGCACAAGGCTACACGAGGGCTATCTGCACGAGCCATCTCTAATTTAGTAGTGTAAGACTAGAGGGAAGTCAACTAGTCAGCACCACCCACTGCCAACTCTTTGGCTACTCTTTTACCAACGAATAGTGAGATTAACCATAATTTATAACGCTCCCACGCCTGAAAAGGTGAGTATGTTTGGTGTGACGGGGATTCAAATCTGCGACCCTCGGATTACGAGTCGAGTGCCTTAACCACTTGGGGTACTATTTTACCAATGAATAATAATGAGATTGACAATCACATTATAATACCCCCACTGCTGAAAGGGCGAGCATATTTGGTGGAATGGGATTCGAACTCGGAAGTGGCAGGCAGATCTAGAGCTGAGCTCCCTAACCACCAGGGCCTTTGCCTATATAAACAATTTATAAAGTTTAAAGGAAAGGCTATCACTGACTTAAATTTGAACTTAATTTTAGTTTTTCATCATTCTTCGTTTGTGTAAACTAGTCAATAGGTTTTAACAAAAACTTTATAAAATGTTTCATTGTTTAACGTGTAATCTGTAAACAATTAATCAAATAAATAAGAATGATGCATTAATTTATTTTCACAGCCAAACCAAAACAAAGCACTTTTATTTTCTATTTTAGTTAAAAGGCCAGGTGTGGACTCAGTAGCCAACATGCTGGACTGCGCATCTGAAGATCCAAGGTTCAAGCCGAGGTGTGCCACATGTTTTCTATTTTTCAAAAAAAGAAAGTTGTACCAGTATTAGTCATACTCGTTACTCCTTTAATCTAGGTGGTAAATATTAAATAATTGGTTTCTATCTCACTTATAAGCAAACTAAGTTAGGTGTTGATATACCTGAAACTAACCGTTAACCTGAGTGTTGCATAAGGGGTTCGTTCAGGTTTAAATTACCAAATACAAGTGCGATTAAGGTAATGGGAATTACATTACAGTGTTTCTTTAATATTTGTTTGGGACGTAGCCTCTTATACATAGTGAATCTGTGAGGATGTTCTGTCCTTATTTTATATAGTTTTCTTGGGATTTAAGGCCAGATGTGACAGCGTGATAAACTGTGAATTCAAAGGTTTATGACTCACGCACTCTTTCCATAAAAGGAAACCACGCTCCATATTACGGTGCTATGGATGGATTGTAAAAATGGCGACTACTGTAGCCAAAGAATTGGCATTGAGTGTTGCTGTCTAGCTGCTTTCCCTCTTCTCTGGTCTGGCATGATTTGATGGTTATGGCGCTTGACTCACAGGTTGTAGGTTCTAATCTCCATTGCAAAACGTGCTTTCCTTTTCAGCCGCCGAGGCACCAATGGGACGGTCAATCCCACTATTAGTTAGTAAAATAACACCTCAAGAGTTGATGGTGGGTGCTATTAATTAGCCACCTTCCCTCTAGTTTACCACTACTAAATTAGGGACGGCTAGCTCAGATAGCCCTCAAATATCTTTACGTAAATTTCCAAAACAAAACAAACCTTTTACTCTATCAATACAAAATTAGAGACAACAGTTACAGATTGACGTTACAAGTTGACGTGTTTAGTTTATCATTTTTAGTCTTTTTATTCAAAGCAAACCAACCATAAAGAGATTTAAAATTATTAGCTATAGCACACTAACCGTTTATTATACCACTGTTCTACACTAATTCCCTAAGAAAACATAACATTACATGAAGGGAAAAGTTCCATCTGGTTTTCTTGATGAATGTACACATGGTCGGTTTTAAAATGTTAATCATACTTCATGAGGCCTGAATATTCTAGTAGTTTATCGCTGTACACACGAGCCATTGACCACAGGTAATATATTATAGATTTGTTTCACGGATAATTCCCCAACGTTCAATACCTCAATGCTACCACGGATATATTTTTGGTTGATAGACATTTCCAAGAAGGACATCTGTTTAGCGAGATGGTTAAGCGTTGCAAAGCTAACGTATACAACGTTTCATAAAAAAAATCTTCAATGTACTTCATAGAAGTAAAAAAAGGGATTGTACAGAAGAGCATTTTAAATAGAAAAAGTGCTCATAAATTTCACCCCAAATCTTTCTAAGAATTTAACTTCATCCATATATTTACTAAAAACTATATTTGAAAAAAAAAAACTCCAATGTAAAAACAAAAAAGCATTACGATAAAACTGAACACATTTCCTGGTACTGTTAGCATAGTAATAAATAAGAAATTAAAGTTAACAAAGTTATGTTATTTTGGATTTCACGCAAAGCTACTCAAGGGCTATCTCCGCTAGCTTTGTTTGTTTGTTTTGGAATTTCGCACAAAGCTGCTCGAGGGCTATCTGTGCTAGCCGTCCCTAATTTAGCAGTGTAAGACTAGAGGGAAGGCAACTAGTCATCACCACCCACCGCCAACTCTTGGGCTACTCTTTTACCAACGAATAGTGGGATTGACCGTCACATTATACACCCCCACGGCTGGGAGGGCGAGAATGTTTAGCGCAACGCGGGCGCGAACCCGCGACCCTCGGATTACGAGTCGCACGCCTTACGCGCTCGGCCATGCCGGGCCGGTTAATAAAGGCTCATAAATCAAATGTTCACAAACTTCCAGTCACAATTCCATTTTTTCTTCTAATGAAAAGAATTGTTGAAGAAATTGAAATAACAACAATACCATTCGAACACACACTTATCAAATACCTCAGTGCATTTTGAATGACTATTATCGCAAATGTTTCAATACTATGCCTGAAAATATAATTAATAGTGAATGTGTCCAACAGATGATTCTATATATTGTTGGGTTTTGTTTGTTTTTCGATACCGTTTTCACCGGTGTATAATAAGATGACTCTATTTTTGAGGAAAGTAACTGCAGTCCTTTGAGACCTCAATGTATAGAGCGACCTCTATTGTAAAGCAAGTCTAGAATGTTGCTTTTATAAATAAATTCTTAGAAGGTATTTTTAAACTGCACTAAGCTACGCTCTGGGGTAATCAACACAACCACAAACGTGTTTTTTATGCTCTCCAAATGCTGTAGTTCGATGGAGCATAACTTAAGTCACAAATATGTAATAAAGAACTTTCTTCACGGGTAATTTTTTTTTTCTATTACAAAATAACCTATGAGACCTTAGACACGAACAAATACATCAATCGAAAGGGTTTCACTTCCCGAGTCCAAAACTATAATTATATCTCAAATAGACCAAGAGATGGCAAAGCTATGATATAAAGGTTTGTACTTTAAAAACGTTTCGCCATTCAATGAGTCGCTACGCCGCGGCTAATAAAATAGGCTTAATAATAATGTATTATGAGAGGCAAATTAATTATAATCGTGCTTTGCCAACTTGGAAAAGACATTCACTTCATAACAATATTTACTCAAAGAAAGAAATTAATTTTATTAATTAATAGTATTGCGTCCACTTATGTTTGTTATGTTGTAGTCAGCTTAATGATCTCCGTGCTGAGTTAAATGCGTCGTCGATAATGAAATCGGTGAAAATGGTGTGGCTGTCTTTTTTTTTTTTTTTTAAATCGCTTAAGTACGTGATACTGGATGCCGCGTTGAGAATTATAAAAGGTTTTATCAATACTTGTATGGACACTATCTGTAGAAACCCGCTTAGCTCTTCCTTTATTCAAGATTTAAAACTTAGTTGTTATATGTTAGTAGTTTATAATTTTGTTGTTAATTATTGAAAACTTTTTAAATGTTCTGTAAGCAGAAAATGAAAAGATAAATGGAAATGGAATACTGATTTGTTCTATTTGTCTAAATTTTAAAATTAATCGTTTTTCTCTTTGTATTAGATGACGTTGCTACTGATATAGCGCATGCGCTTAAATATCGGGGGTCACCACGGAATTGGGTGGCTGATGTAGTTTTCACTTTCTGCAAAATCTCGTTGTTAAAGGTATGTGATAGAGAATTTGGTATGTACGACTGTTGTTGAATTTTAGTTGTTTACATGTTTTTGTTTTATAAAGAAATATATTTAAAATTTATTTTGTTACCCCTTGTTTTTATATCATATTTGAATAGTACCGTGGTTTACAGTGTGTTTTGTTAATGTGAATCTATATTGTCGTTGTAAGTACGGTATATCAAACGTGAGTATACATACTCTATGAATTGCTTTGTTGTGGTCTGTAGGCCTATAGTGGAGCGAAAACCGGAATAACAAAAAGAAAAACTGGCTGAAAACCGATATAATATATTTTGGTTTGTTTTGAATTTCGCGCAAAGGTACACGAGGGCTATCTGCGCTAGCTGTCCCTAATTTAGCAGTATAAGACTAGAGGGAAGGCAGCTAGTCATCACCACCCACCGCCAACTGTTTGGCTACTCTTTTAACCAACAAATAGTGGAATGATCGTCACATTATAACGCCCCCATGGCTGAAAGGACGAGCGAGCACGTTTGGTGCGGCGGGGATTCGAACCTGCAACTCTCGGATTACGAGTCAAGTGACTTAACCACCTGACCATGCAGGGCCCAGTGTCCTATGAATTGTTTTGTTGTGGTCTGTAGGCTTATACTGGAGTGAAAACCAGAATAACAGAAAGAAACACTGGCTGAAAACCTAAATAAACATGTAGTGATATATTGGCTTTAGAAATTATATTAATCTTTTGGAAAAGTTCTATTTCTCTGTTTTTGTTAATAATGTTGGTATTGAGCTGCCAGTACTACTACTAATATCAATACTGTCAGTATGAAGACTAGGAAAAAGTTTAATTTTATATTAATTAGAAAATAAACCATAAATCACTTGTTAATTTAGAAGTCAGCATCTGTTAAAGTTTTGTCTTGCACAACAACAAAAAATTACATACTGACTGATCCATGTTTCAAAATTAAGTGTATAGAGTAAAATATTAATTTTTATGTTTTTAATTTACTTGATTCCAAATCTGAGGTCCAAATTTATTTGAACTGTATCATTTGATAACTAGGAAATGCATAACGTGTTTTGTATACCATTTGTTTACGTTTAGAAATTTAAAATGTTTTCGTTTTTGGTGGGCCTGAGGACTGAAGAATGTTTTAAGAGGTGATGGTAAGAGTTACAATGGAAATTGTATCCCACTTCCGTAGTGGTTAAAAATACTGAAAGAATCTGATGAAACATTTACACCCACCTAAAAAGACACAAAAGGAAATCAACATGGATTTGCTAAATTGGAACATTTTTTGTCAATCTGTTGGCTTTTATTATGTGTTATCTGAATAATGAAAAGGTGTAGGCTTGGTTTACTTTGATTTTAAAAAAACCTTTTGTAAGGTGTAACACAAAATATTAGCTAAGAAAATCACATTGGTGGGGAAAGGGTTTGTAAATTGAATTGTGGAGTGGTTGGACAAGAAAAAGTGAAATTTATTAATGGACTAAAACTGTCCTTGTTATTTATGGACTATCTATAACTGTATTGAGGATGTTATACTGCAAACCAGTTTGGAAAAGGTTGTTAGATGAATATTTGGTGAATGGCATTTATTGTGCAAGATAAAGTGTTTGGGATATCATAATTGGAATTACATGTCGGGGATAAATATTCTTCCAAATCATTCTCCAAAAAATATGGGAATTACTTTGTGATTTTGAAAATTGTGGAAGAATTTTGTGTCATGAAAAACAATTAAGTGGGAAAATGTCAAAAATTGGAAAGGAAAAGAAAAAGAAACTACTGATTATGTGGTTTTGTAATTGAATCACTGTTATCAGACACAGTGAAAAATTAAGGAAATATGTTTAGGAACCTTGGTTGAAAGTACAAGAAAAATTCATTTGGGGGAGGAAGGGATTTCTCTTAAGGATGTGTTGAAATTTTGGAAAAAATTTTCTCTAAGGAACTAAGAAGCTAAAAAAACTACTTACTCTTAGTCCTAGAAAATATACAAAAATACCTTTTGGAATTTTGTTTTTATTTAACAGTAAATATAAAACAAACAATATGGTTTACATGCTAAAAAGTGGGAGAAATTCCACCCAGTTGTTTCTGCAAATATGAATCTGTAATATTTATCATAATATTCCTGTTCTATACATACTTTGTACAGACAGCACATAGATCGGGTCGGATCTTTTCACTTACAAAGAGTTCTGCACTTCTACCTGTTATTATTACAGGAATGACTAACATATTCTCAGAAGAGAGGTCCACACCTTTCAAATTCATCTTTCATAATATTGTATGCATTCATTTTTATATGTTTAGATATATACACACATACATGACAAGAGTCTCAGTTTTGTCATTGCATATCCATGTATTCACACACATACACAAGATGGGTAACAGTTTTGTCATTACATATCCGTGTATTCACACACATACACAAGATGGGTCACAGTTTTGTCATTACATATCCGTGTATTCACACACATACACAAGATGGGTCACAGTTTTGTCATTACATATCCGTGTATTCACACACATACACAAGATGGGTCACAGTTTTGCCATTACATATCCGTGTATTCACACACATACACAAGATGGGTCACAGTTTTGCCATTACATATCCGTGTATTCACACACATACACAAGATGGGTCACAGTTTTGTCATTACATATCCGTGTATTCACACACATACTCAAGATGTATACAATCAGAAAGAGACTGCACAAGTGTAACATGCATGGGAGGTGTACAAGGAGAAAACCTTTGCTCTCTAGAGAAACATCAAGGCCAAAAGTTTGCCAGAGAGAATGTAGACAAAGACCAGGACTTCTGGAATAATGTTCTTTGGACAGATGAGTCCAAAATTGAATTATTTGGACACCAGAACAGAGGACATGTTTGGCATAAACCAAATACAGCATTCCAGGAAAAGAACCTCATACCAACTGTGAAGCATGGAGGTGGAAGTGTCATGGTTTGGGGCTGCTTTGCTGCAGCAGGACCTGGACAGCTCACGATCATAGAATCCACCATGAATTCTACTGTGTATCAGAGGTTCTTGAGGATCATGTGAGTCCATCTCTGAGAAAATTAAAGTGGAACTGGACCCTGCAACATGACAATGACCCAAAACATACCAGTAAATTCACCAAGGACTGGCTTAAAACTAAGAAACGGAGAGTCCTGGAATGGCCAAGTCAAAGCCCAGACCTTAATCCCATTGAGATGCTGTGGGGTGACTTGAAATGGGCTGTACATGCAAAAAACTCCTCAAACATCTCACAGCTGACAGAATTTTGCATTGAGGAGTGGGGCAAACTTTCTTCAGACCGATGTCAGAGACTGGTAGATGGCTACAAGAAGTGTCTCACTGCAGTTATTTCAGCCAAAGGCGGTAACACTAGCTATTAGGGAGTAGGGTGTCCTAACTTTTTCCTTAGTTCAAATATGCATTTTTGTAGCATGACATTCACAGAAGATTTTGAAAAGTCTTTTCTTTAGTTTTAATTGTTTAGTTATATTTCTATAATCTCTCAGTATTATTAAAATTGAGATTAAGTATCTATATATTCAAAAATGTTACAAAAATACACATGCTTTCATAGGGTGTCCTAAGTTTTTCACATGACTGTAAGTCATAGTTTTATCAGGACATATGCATACACACACATGCAAACATAAAAAAGTAATATGAATTCAGATTTTCCTAAACATTTCTCATATGTCACTTTATAAACTTTCATGTTGGCCTAAACATAAAAACTCGTTTTTATATAAAATTTGTGTAAACAATATTTTACAGATCTCTGTAATTGTTCATTGATAGAATACCTATAGAATAAAAACTATCAAACTTTGTAGCCTACAAGGTTTAGAAAGTAATGATTATTTCACTGTTAAAACCTGTTGTGAACGTTTTAAAGTGAGAGCTGGTCAAAACTCAGTTTGTGAAAAGTGATTCTGAATGTGACAGAGTTGGTTTGACAGGTTCCATGTTTCCTTTTTATTATTCAATTTTTATATAAGCACTTTGTCCTTCTCTTGTTGAGACTAACTTGTCAACTGTACTTGTGCTATTTCACTACACTTTTACTGTTTTCTTACCATTGGCTATCCTTTACCTTGTGGCTATTTACCTAATGGTCACAAAAGACTTTTACCTCCTGAGGCAAAAAAGAAATGCTAGACATTCAAGAAACTTCTATTTATGGATAACAATGGAATGAAGAGTTATGGACCTCAGTCAGAAAACTCAGATTCAAAGTTCATAGAACTGAAAAATGATTTGTTAAAAACTACTAGTTACAAAAGAACAACAAATTGAAATAGAAAACAAACACAAAGTCAGAAAAAACAAGTGTTCTTGGAGGACAGAAAGGGAACAATGACTTACAGCTTCCCACTTTAAAGAAATTTGCAAGATGAGAGATACTACATCATGCAGCTCCAAAATGAAAATAATTTTATAAAGTTCTTTTTCTATGCCTGCAATAGAGTACAGTAAAAGCAACAAGAGAAATGCCATACTTGATTACTCCACTAAAACTGGAAACCAAGTACATGATCGTGACCTATTTGTGGACATAGAGAATGGTTACTTGGCAGCATCCCAAATGCCACTGCAATGTCTGATGGTATTATTGAAGTCCAGTGCTTACTGAAGGCTTAGAAAATGACTCCTTCACAGGTTGCACTGTCAATTAGAGATTTCTGTTGTACTTTACTTGATAATATGTTGAAACTGAAAGATACACATACGTCTTATTACCAAGTACAGGGTCAACTTCGTATAACTAGGTAATAATTTTATAATTTAATTATTTGGACACCCCTCGAACAAACCCCTTAAGATGACATTTCTGGAATGAAAAAATGCTGCCTAAACTGGATCGGTTTTATTTTTGCGCATAATTGTCAGAAATATTGAACACAGGAATCAATCTATGTTCTTGAGGCCAAAAGAAAAAGGAACGTAAGAAAAACAAAATGAAATGTAAATAATCTTCTAGAAGGTTTCTTTGAACCTACCTTATGATACACGTCTTGTTTTGTTTGAGATATAAAGGCATCACACCAGCATTGTGTTTTATTGTGGGTGTCTTCAAATAAGTTAAATACGTAAAAATATATTTTATCAATCAGTCTTTACGTTATGAATGTTTGTTGTTGTTTTCAAGTGCAAGCATTTATAGTGTAAATAAAAGTTTAAAAATATTTGCATTTTCACTTTATCGAAGTTGACGATATTACATTACAAAACACATGGCTATGTATCTGTGTATTGGGCCTGGCATGGCCAAGCGCGTAAGGCATGCGACTCGTAATCCGAGGGTCGCGGGTTCGCGCCCGCGTCGCGCTAAATATGCTCGCCCTCTCAGCCGTGGGGGTGTATAATGTGACGGTCAATCCCACTATTCGTTGGTAAAAGAGTAGCCCAAGAGTTGGCGGTGGGTGGTGATGACTGGCTGCCTTCCCTCTAGTCTCACACTGCTAAATTAGGGACAGCTAGCACAGATAGCCCTCGAGTAGCTTTGTGCGAAATTCCAAAACAAAAGTATCTGTGTATAATCTATTTTTTACAAAGTTGCATGGTTCAACTTCAAAGTTTGGATTTGTTAGTTTTCATTGCATAATATAAAAATATATTATTAATACATTACGAAAATAGTTTATAAATACTTTCAATACTCTGCAGTTATTTTGTTGTATTATTATAAACTAGATTTTTAATTAAAAATAATCACAAACAAATTGCAACTTTCGATCAGTTTCGAACTTGTCTAGATTTGTGACGTCAGCTGGGTTTTTCCTAGAAACTTCTTTATTTACCACATAAATATTCTAAATAACATGTATTTGTAAGTCTTGATAACGAGAAACTCGCTTGAAATAAAAGTTTCTTAGAACGGCTATTATGGCTATTAACACTGTTATTGACAAGAATAGAACAACGTTTCGACCTTCCTAGGCCATCTTCAGGTTGACCTAGGAAGCGTTGGTCTTTCCTTATTAATAACTGTCGATAACCATAACAGCCATTCTGAGATACGTATTTGTAGGTGTGTCTTCTAACGTTGTATATCATGTACCCTGGAGCATTCCCTGTGGCCATGGCAGTCGCACATCGATTTAAAATAGGTGGAAATGCCTTTGGTATAGGACCACTTATTTTCCAGTCCACGGTCAAGAATGCAAAGTAAATATAGTAAATTGCTACATAAAATGATTTATAAATGTGTTATTTTTATTTTACACAATCATACAAACTATTTATATGTAAATATTTTACACGTGTGTTTAGTTTTATATTATTTATCTTCCAAAACATTGTTATATTGAAATTCTCACAGCAAGTGTGTTTTTATAAAACAACTTATTAAGTAGTTATGAATATTCCTGCATTTTAGTTTTATGTAATTATAATTATGTGTTTGTCAAGTTTAATTAATTCACAGGAAGTTCCATTTTATACATATATATCTTGGGAAATGGTCTTACATTTATCTATGACAGTGCTGGTTTCGAGTGGTTCACTACTAACCAGTGTAGTTATGTATTGTTTGTTTGTTTTCATTTCGTGCAAAGGTGCACAATGGCTATCTGCTCTAGCTGTCCCTAATTTTGCAATGTAAGAATAGAGGGAAGACAACTAGTCATCACCACCCACTGCCAACTCCTGAGCAACTCTATTACCAAGTAATAGTGGGATTGACCATCACATTATAACGCCCCCACGGCATTGAAAGGGCGAGCATGTTTTGGTGTGACATGGATTCGAACTTGCTACCCTGGGATCACAAGTCGAATGCCTTAACCACCTGGCCATGGTAGTTGTGTGTCTCAGGATGGCTGGTATGGATATTAATACTTTTACTAATAAAGCAGAGAACAGCGTTTTGACCTAAGATACATTTTTCACTTCAAGTAGGTTTCTCGTCATCGTGAGACAATTTAGTCGTTACTTTACCTGCTTCTGTGTAGAATGGAGCATTTTGTAGGGGTGATAGGGTTTTTAATACGTAAAATGAAATCAATACCACCATTCATTGTGATCTCACTATGCAAAGTTGGCATTTTTGTGTATGTAAATATATATCCAGTATAAAAAAAGTGTTAATTTGTATTGCACGAGAACTTTAAATTTGAAAAGTAGCATCTATGAATACAGCCAATAAGGAACTGCGAACGTAGCCTTTGTTTTACACATGGAAACAAACGCTTAATAATTGCTTACTGGACAATACCTTTCATGTGCAGTGGATTTAACGCGCATCAAGTTTCTATTTTAAGATCCATCTCGTAATACATGTCTATTATATTCAAAGTTTTTGGACAGTATTTTCTATTCCAGTAAAGTTCTATATTCTCTCATATTGCTGAAGTAAACATTAAAAAAAATAATTCGAGTTTTTAGTTCATTTATCTTTAGTGAAATCGGCTAAGAGATATGTAATAATAATTCAGATCTGATACCATTAATTTATCTTTATGACATCATATTTAATTTGCACGTGAAGTGTATCTGTCATAAAGAACAATACACACTACAAAATATATAAAACCCAAACTTGTACTCCAGTTAATACACATAATAATGTTATGAAACCAAGAATACTAATATTACTGGACAATTCTTCGTAGATCACTAATGATCTTGGTTTTAGCAGTCTGACTGTGCTGTACATTAACGACAATCTATTTTTATTGTTACTAGTTTTATATTACCATGGGTGCTGTGATTCGCTTGTATGCATTCTTATATATTAGCTTGACCAATTGTTGAGCAACATTCTTAATAACATACGTGTTCTAATAGGAATAATTAGTTACATATATGTCACGTGAGAATCATATCAATGCTATTAGGGATAGTACTGTACATAGGCTTCGTCTTTAAACAGAATCATCTGACAAATTACAATATAACGTATTCATGCATTTATGCTATCTATTGGTATAAATTAGTAATAGTTATTTCTGAAGGAAAACCTTAATAAGATTACAAATAAAGTGGGGGTTGTTTTTTGCTTATTCTGTGTCTGTTGCCAGATGTTAGAATTTTTACAGTGTGAAGTTGATAAACCAGACATAAGAGTATCACTAAACATGGCTAGCTGGCCACTTTACCTAGGACCTATACCAAATAATAGATTGGATCACCATTTGCATAAATGACTTACATGCCACAAGAAATACAATCCATAAAGTGTTGAAAGATGCCTGAGGGTATTTCTTCATTGAGTCATTTATGTTATTCGAAGTTCATGATGCAAAATAATCAGATAGTGGTGATGCTAATTGCATATTTTAAATCTTAAAATCCAGGGATTGCTGTGGCCATGAAAAATACTCCAATGTATTCCTCAAACCATGATTACATAACTTGGGTATATGGGTAGAACATTTATGGCCTTGAAATTAGTTATTCCCATCAGGGTACACATGAAGAATTGCTAAGTGCACTTGATTCCAATTATATTCATTCAATATTTTCTAAAGTGACAGAGGAATCCAGGATATGCTAGGAAAATTTGCCCTAAACTATGGTTGGTCATGCACTGGAGCCAGCTCTATAGCCTGAAGCAGGGGATCTCTCAGCCCTGAAACTACTAGAGCCAATAAGCTTGAAGCATTGACAATACTGCCTTAAACTATGACTCCACCCCCACAGGTCTGGACGTTTGAGATCATGCAATAAAAGGTCAAGTTATTCATGTGACTCTCTCTACATCTGTCTTTTACTGTGCAAAAAAGGATAAAATGTTGCTCAGTGGACTCTTGCTGGTAACTTAAGGTTTTTGATTTTGGCAGTGCAATTTCTTGCTGCTGTAGTTCATTTATTGCAATGTTCTTTGCAAGGCACAGCTGGAGACTGACGATGGTTGAATTTTACCATCATCTTTTTATCACCTTTCACCTCTGTGTCACTATGTGTTCATGGTCACATTTTCTCATATCTGATAACCTCAAATGGCAAGAGATGTGAAGCAACCTTCCAATGAAACTGTCTTAGCCACTGTGGCTCTTACTATACGTGTCATAACTATTATAGCTTTTTTAAATGTTTCAAAGTTGTTTTTTTCTCAATATTTATTAAATTCACTGTAAATATGCTTGTCCTAGTCATATATAGCACTCTAAGGATCACTTGACATTAGATTAAATTTAATCCATAGCTCATATCAGGTTTAAACCTGATTTGAGGGTCTTGGACTCATTTTCCATTGTTATCAAAAATAATTGTCCTGCCTTTGTTGCAGTGCAACTACCAAGGATACCTGTCAGTAAGTTTGAACTTCTGCCTAGAGGGAAGGCAACTGGTTGAAAGAACTTGTAGCAATTTTGAAATTTATGCAGAACCAGTGTTTTCCACAACAGTACTGGCTCTCATTTTCCTAGAGGATGTGTTCCACAGTATGACTTGTCATCTCACATCTGTAGGTATCAAGTTTTTGCTTGAGAGCATTGTGAGTACTTATCTGTGATGGCAGATATAAAAACTATCTTTTGTACACATTGACAGAAACATTTGTAAAATAATGAAAGCACATTTTTTTTGTATTAGTGTTGTGGAGTGTGTGTCATGCATGACACAGGACAGGAAAACCACATCAATGGCATCCTGCACTCCCAGAAAGTAGCCATTCTTGACACTGGGACTCAATATGGGAAGGTGAGTACTTCTCAAGTCTGTAAAAAGTAACATGGTTTTTAAACTTAGTTTTGATGTGAGGATAGTAGCATTTTCTAAAATGTTAATACACCGTAAATAAGGACTAATCACAAAACTGTCCAGCAGCTTACAGTCATGTGAAAAGGTTAGGACACCCTATGAAAGCCTGTTGTATTTTTGTAACATTTTTGGATATATAGAAATTTAATCTCAATTTTAATAATACTGAGAGATTATAGAAATATAACTAAACAACTAAACTGAAGAAAAGACTTTTCAAGATCTGTGAATGTCATGCTACAAAAATGCATATTTGAACTAAGGAAAAATTTAGGACACCCTACTCCCTAATAGCTAGTGTTACCCCCTTTGGCTGAAATAACTGCAGTGAGACGCTTCTTGTAGCCATCTACCAGTCTCTGACATCGGTCTGAAGAAAGTTTGCCCCACTCCTCAATGCAAAATTCTGTCAGCTGTGAGATGTTTGAGGAGTTTTTTGCATGTACAGCCCATTTCAAGTCACCCCACAGCATCTCAATGGGATTAAGGTCTGGGCTTTGACTTGGCCATTCCAGGACTCTCCGTTTCTTAGTTTTAAGCCAGTCCTTGGTGAATTTGCTGGTATGTTTTGGGTCATTGTCATGTTGCAGGGTCCAGTTCCACTTTAATTTTCTCAGAGATGGACTCACATGATCCTCAAGAACCTCTGATACACAGTAGAATTCATGGTGGATTCTATGATCGTGAGCTGTCCAGGTCCTGCTGCAGCAAAGCAGCCCCAAACCATGACATTTCCACCTCCATGTTTCACAGTTGGTATGAGGTTCTTTTCCTGGAATGCTGTATTTGGTTTATGCCAAACATGTCCTCTGTTCTGGTGTCCAAATAATTCAATTTTGGACTCATCTGTCCAAAGAACATTATTCCAGAAGACCTAGTCTTTGTCTACATTCTCTCTGGCAAACTTCGGTCTGGCCTTGATGTTTCTCTTGGAGAGCAAAGGTTTCCTCCTTGCACACCTCCCATGCAAGTTGCACTTGTGTAGTTTATTTATGATTATAGAGGCATGCACTTTCACATTAACAGTAGCCAGAGCCTGCTGTAGGTCCCATAATGACATTTTAGGGTTTTTGGAGACCTCTTTTTGCATCTTGCGGTCTGCTCTCTGGGTGAACTTGCATGGATGACCAGACCTGGGCATGTTGGCAGTTGTTTTCAAAGCACTCCACTTGTTGAATATTTTTCGGACAGTGGAATGGCTGATTTCAAAATTTTGGGATCTTTTTAAATCCCTTATCAGACTCATAAGCTGCTACAATTTTCTTTCTGAAGGCCTCAGACAGCTCTTTTGCTCTCACCATGGTGCTCACTCTCACTTCAACAGTCAGGAGCAAACCAAACTAAATGTCTGAGGTTTAAATAAGACAAGCCTCATTCAAAATGCTGAGTAACGATCTTCTTATCATGTGCACCTGGTGTGATACACCTGTGTGTGAATTGAGCCATTTTAAGTGGGAATAAATGTGGGGGGTGTCCTAACTTTTTCCTCAGTTAGAATATGCATTTTTGTAGAATTACATTTACAGAAGATCTTGAAAAGTCTTTTCTTCAGTTTTAATTGTTTAGTTATATTCCTATAATCTCTCAGTATTGTTACAATTGAGATTACATATCCATTTATCCAAAATTGTTACATATATGTTACATATGTTATAGGCTTTCATAGGGTGTCCTAATTTTTCACATGACTGTGTGTTCATATCCAAGAGAAGGTGCCTCACAGTAGTTCCTTTTGGTCTGATACTTGTGGTAGTATCATTGGAAGGCACTTGTGAACAGCTGGTAGTTATAATAATTTTTTTTGAAGTTACATTAATTATGAAGTTTTATCTAGATTTTTACTGCCAAGACAGTTTTTAGAAGAAATATTGACTTTCCTTTTGTGGATTGTCTTTTGTTTATCTTTAAATATTTTTTTTAAAACCTAACAATTGTTTAAAACTTAGGTGGTTGACCAACTTGTCCGTGAACTGTGTGTGGAGACCGTAATTGTTCCTTTCAACACAAGTGCACAGACATTGATAAAAGAATGCTTCAAGTAAGTTAAGAATAATATTTCACTAAAGTTTCAATGTGTGATATTTTAGAATGATCCTAATCTACATATAAGTAAAATGTTTGTGTAAAGTAAACAAAATAAGCTATATTTCAATAGTTTATAAACAAATTTAATGTATTTCACTTTTTGTAATTATTAGGTCCTCCCAATAGTTTTTTGCAATTATTTTGGTTAAAGGGTGGTTAGTTTTACAATTCTGTAAAAAAAATATATTTATTGTTTCATAATTTTCTTACAGTTTTTTAAATTTTCTTTGTTTTTAATTCACCATTTTTCGTCTGCTGTGGATGAATAATAATTGTTTATATGTTCATTTATGTTGTGCTTACCATATATCCAAAGCTTTGGAATGAATGTAAGTAGATGTATAAGGGAAATTTGTTTATTTTGTGTTGACAAATACATGTAAAAAAATATTTTTTCTTTAATAAATATATTAAGCGATCTTGCCTAGCTGACTGTATTTGTCTGATGCCAGCTGGTCATGATATACAACTATTGGTGTAAGAGCACAGAATCAGTATTGGAAGTTCACAACTATGACAAAAGTAGTGTATAATTTATATCTGAAAGAATAAACTTTTACAAATGCTGAATTTTTAATATTATACAGCTATTATTACTATATGGCAGTGATTAACAGGGGAAAATGATGCACTGTTTGGGGTGCAAAGAGATGGGGAGTGGGCAATAAAATACGTGTTTATAAAAGTGGGTGCTGTACAAAAAACATTGATGCACACTGCAAGTGTAATGTGACTGAAAATTTGACAATTGATAATTCAGGCTCTTTCTAACAAAATTTTAAAATGTGGCTAATGTATTTGATCATTTTGTTCTAAGTTTCACACATTTAAGTTGAATATTTTCATTGTGAGAAATTAAAAACCAAAAAGTATCAGTGACACACACACACACACACACACACACACACACACACACACACACACACCTGGACCAAGGCACAGTAATACACGTATATAAAAATTCTTGTTTGTGTTTTAAAGGTTCTTGACTTAGAAGTGTCTTTTGTATAGGCTTAAATAATAAATACATTTCAAGTAGTGATTGAAACACAAGACCTTCATAGCTAGTGTATGCAAGACTTACCACGAGAGAATGGTAACTTGGTTGAGGTGAATCTGATATTTTACTAATATTTACAGTGAATGGATTTACTAATCAAAGAGGTTAACTGGTTGTCATCTCAATTTCTTGTTTGTTTCCTTTATATAGTATGGTCTGTTTTTCATCATTTAGTGTTGTGTGAGAACAGTAATTTAATGAATGAAAAAAAAGACAGAAATTTGGAAAACCAAGACAATTGTACATCTTGCAAATTCATAATTCATTCATGACCATGGTTTTGCCTAATACCTGATGGTAAAAACTTATTTTAAAATAATGGTCATGAATGCCTTGTCTTCCTCAGTTCTGTAATTATGGAGTTTCACGAAGTACTGATGCCTTCAAATATCGGTTATAGAAAAAAAATAAGTTTTTACTGTCTTTACATTAACAGTAACCTTAACAGCTAATTTCATGTTGGACATCAAGTTTGCATGAAACAACAACCATCAAAGCAATATTAATACAGTAACACCAGTTTAATTGTTAATTAATATTTTGCAATAAAGTTTTTATATTGGCAGATGCATTTTTATTCTGTCTTGGAAAACTTCTGAGTTTTGTTTCTCCAGACTAAAAATCTGTGTTTAGGTAAAATAATGTGTTATTATTGTTATTAAAATCTTGCTAATTTGTCTTTGAGAGGTAATATATATATATCCATTCATGTAATAGGGCTATCATTATTTTGGGTGGTTCTGGTTCTGCCTATGATGAAGATGATCCGAAGTATGATCCTGATATTTTTCACTGTGGCTTACCAGTTTTAGGAATTTGTTATGGTATGCAGGTAGGTACATTGATTGATCAATATGTTTTGTTTGAAACTTGTAACTAAAATTCTTCCAGTTGATTTCTTTTTTTTTTTTGCATGCTTGTAGATCTTTTAGCAAGCTGATCTCTTGTTATCACTTTATAGAAAAGCCAGATATTTTTAAAGTATAACATTGTCTTCCCCACCATAATGACAAAAATCTTGCTGCACAAATGTTGCTTTTTGAAGATCTGTGTCGTGTGGATTAACTTGTATGAGGTTTACAGTTTAGTTTCTTACGTGCTAAAGGAGTGTTGAATCCTCTTGGAAAATCTATAACATCATGAAAGAAAATTTTTAGAAGAACAACTCTATTTATTCTTTATATAACTAAGGATAAGTTCTTGGGAAACTCGTTTGTTTAGTCCAAGTTCTTTCTCATTAAATGGTCAAATATGTAGATCAAAAATCCTCTCCCCCCTCTAGAAGTGGGTTTTTATCTGACCAAATAGCCATAAGGCTGTCTTTCTATAATCATATTGCACATGTGCAAATTTGTCTCAAGATCAATAGCAGTATGTCACAAAATCCAGAGGGATGAAGAAAACATGGCTGAAAATGCAAAATTTTGCATGGGGGATGCATTTCAATCATATGATGAATTAGATAAAACTCATTAGTCTGCACATTCTAAGGAAGTTGAATCAGTTAGCAAATAGGAAAGATTAAAAATGAAGTCAGAGATACACTAAATTCTAATCTGTTTTAAAACTACAGCAGTCTTCTTATAAGGGATGACAATATATTTTAGGGTTAGTTAATATGATAAGCTAGGAGTTATGCAATGGCAAATTATTCAGATGGTGGAAAAGCTTTCTACTAATGTGTATAAGTAAGTTTATTATTACTCACACAACAAATAACAAGTACAACTCCTTAATTATTGAAAACAAAATATAATTATTAGTGAGAAATTAAGCTTGACCAAAAATATAGTTGGAAAAATATTGCCCATTATCACTGTAGGCCTAGAATACAAATGCGGGTTACATTGATACAGCTTTTACTGTTCATCAGTGCAAAGATAAATAACAAATATAACTAACTGGTTGAAATAAAACAAGTTGAACCTAATTGGATATATAAAATGGAACTTGTTGGTCAGTACTGTCTATTTCTTCCTTTTTCATATTTTTAAACAGACAAATAACCTCCAGATTACACATCTGGCTAGCCTATTCTCTAGTACAGGGGTGGCCAAACCGCTGCTTTGACAGAGCTTTGACAAATGCTGTTATTCCACTGGTTAAACTCATCAGTGCTGCAACAGATGGAGCACCTGCAATGGTGGGTAAAAATGCAGGATCAATTGCACTTATGAAAAGTGATACCAGCTTTCCAGAGTTTCTCCCTGTTCATTGAATTATTCATCATGAACACCAGACAGTCAGATACTTCAAGTGTAAAGATGTTATGAAATTTGTTCTTCAAATTGTCAATTTCATATGCTTAAATGGGAAGACCCACTGACAGCTCAAAAAGTTTATTGAAGAACTGGAGCTCAAAGATAAACCCAGCAGTGTCTCTTTCTGCTGCATTATGAGGTGGCTGTCAACTAGCAGTGTCTTAAATGGGTTTGTGGATCTGTTGGAACCTATTATTACTTTTCTGAAAGAAAAGAAAATATTCTGTCTTCAACTGAGAAATGATGAATGGATGCAAGATTTAATGCTCCTTACTGAGATAATGAATCATCTTCAAACTCTCAACTTGGCACTCCAAGGGAAGGATAAGATTCTTTCTGATCTTATTCAAACAATTTTCAGCTTTCAAAATAAAATAACACTTTTCAAAGAGAGATATTGTCAAGAAACTACAGTTACTTTCCCAATCTCAAAAGGAGAGTAAATATGTTCCCTAAAATTGAAGTAAAAGACCACAAACTGGAAGTATACAATACAAAGATAAATTATAAGGATTACTGGATAATTTTCTAGACAGGTTTGAGGACTTGCTGAAGTTCTACTCTGTCTTTCTTGTAAATCCATTCATGGTTGATGTGATCATTGATGGTTGTCCAATTCTTGAATCTCTGGTTACAGAATCATCTGCTGTGGAAATGGAACTAATAGGACTACAGGAGGACCTGGGTATATAGATGATCCATAAATCCCATTCTACGGTTGAGTTCTGGAAGCAAGTTCCAGACATAACATATCTTGAACTAAAGAAAACCAGTGTGCAACTCATCTCAATTTTCAGTACAACATACTGCTGTGAATCACTGTACTCTGTAATGAAGTTTGTGAAGTCGAGGCATTGTGAAGTCCTTACAAATCAACACTTGAGAGAACTAACTCGTACAGCCTTGACAAGATATTAGCTGGAATTTCAATGATTCACAACCAAGATGGAAACTCACAAGACCTGTACTAGCAGTAAACAGGCTGATAATTGTATCAGTGTCTGTTTGTGTCAGAAAAATATTATGATAAGACTAAAATTTTGTAAGGTGATATCTGATTAAAATATCTCTAACTTTAATGGTTTACTTATTTCCATGTTTTGACCAGATATTTACTAAAATATATATCATTAAAATATCTGTTTTTACCCTTTTTATTTTTTTTTGTCAGTCTCATTTAATGTTAATGAAATACAAATTTGCATATTTGTCTTAGATGTTTCCGTAGTTCATTGCCGTATTAAATACCCTCAATATAGTTTAAACAATAATCAACCAGGATTTCGAAAACGTCGTGTGTGTGTGTGTGTATATATATATATATATATATACTTTGTTACTATTGAAACTAATACAAATTAACAGTTTAAAAACTACATTCACGGATAGATATTATTATGTACATGTATTTCTTGATATTTATAAAAACTTTCTGACAAAATGCTTGCCCACCACTAGTACAGCAGTTTGTCCACAGATTTACAATGCTAAAATCAGGGGTTCAATTCCCCTCGGTGGGCTCAGCAGATAGCCCGATGTGGCTTTGCTACAAGAAAAAAAAACACACACACACAAAATGCTCATGTAACAATAAAAACGTGTGTAATATTTGTTCGTGTCTTGCATCTCTCAAACATCTGAAGTTTGTCATATGTAGCTCTTACGTTAAGCACGTTTGGCCATCCCTGCTCTAGTAGTTAACTACATTGTGAATTACTCAACAATGAACCACAAAACCAAGTACTATAAAACTACTGTTTAATGTGGTGGAAGGGAGAGGGTAAAATGGCTTTTATCACAAAGTTATGTATATAAAATCAAGGCCCGGCATGGCCAGGTGGTTAAGGCACTCAACTCATAATCCAAGGGTTGCAGGTTTGAATCCCTTTTATACCAAACATGCTCGCTGTTTCAGCTGTGGGGGCATTGTAATGTGATGGTCAATCCCATTATTCATGGGTAAAAGAGTAGCCCAAGAGTTGGCAGTGGGTGATGATGACTAGTTGCCTTTCCTCTAGTCTAACACTGCTAAGTAGGGACGGCTAGCTCAGATAGTACTCATCTAGCTTTGCACGAAATACAAAACAATATAAAATCAAGGTTTTATAATTATGTTTAGTTCTAAACTGTTCATTGAAATATTTGCATTTATGGAAAACTAAGTACCCAAGTCTTAAAATAATTTTTTTAAATTTTATTTTAGCATTTGTAGATCTTGTGATTTATGATTGTTAACATCAAAGACAATTGAAACAGATTTATAAAAGTTTGTGTGTTATCTTTATAAACAATTAATAATAGAAACTTTGTCTAGACGTATTCACTTTTCATTCTTTGATTCAAACAAAATAGTACTCTAGATTAGTTCTTAAGGAGACTTGATTTGTGGTAAATTAGTCACATATTTGATAAAGCTGAAGTGGCCATATTCAAGAAATCTATTATTACTTTGATCCAAATTTAAAATAAGGAACTTTGCATACAGAAGTTTTTAGTTTTATTCACATTTTTAAGGTGCTCTCTTACTTTTTTGTAGTTGATGAATATAGCACTAGGTGGCACAATTCTAAAGAAAGGTATCCGTAATGATGGTCAGTTAAAAATTTTGGTTGACAACAAGTCCCCTTTATTCAAGTAAGTTTGATGAATATTTTAGAAGTTTAAGGTGTATTTTTCTAAATATTTTAATAGACAAGAAAAAATCTATTAACTGTATTGACTAAGTTTTGTTGTACCCTATAGTTTTGTGAAGGGAAATTATTTAAATAAGTACTAGTTTAAGACTTCTTGATTATCAAAAGGTATATTAGTATTACTATCATTCTGTGAAGTGCAATGAGAAACTTAATTTTCTATATCTAACTGTGACTGTAAGACTGTTGAAATAAATTATTCTTTATTTTCCCTTTTCAATTCCAGGGGTCTTGAGAAAGAACAGCTGGCATACTTTACACATGGAGATAGTGTGGATAAGGTCGCTATAAGCATGAAAATTATAGCAACTTGTGGGCATTCTGTTTCAGGTTTTTCTATCCTTTTCAAATTTTATAAATTATTATTTTAATGCATTTTGAATTGAAAAAACTAGACTAAGAAATATGTTTGTCTTTGCCTTAAAAAGCAGGGTCTCTCTCCTTATATTGAATAAAACAAGTAACAACCACTTGTCTTAATTTATTAAATTTAAATTATCAGTATCGTTTTAACTGTTTCTGTGTATCAACTAAGAACAATAATTATTCATTTGAACATCTTTTCACATTATTATGTAATAACAAGTACTGGCTGCACCTCTTCTATTTCCACATCAAGTAAGAATAATAAGTATTGGTTTATCTTCTTGTCTTTGCACAATGAATAAGAATAGGAAGTATTGGTTTATCTTGTCGTTACACAACCAGTAAGAATAAGAGGTATCGGTTTATCTTCTTGTCTTTCCACAGCGAGTAAGAGCAGGAGGTATCGGTTTATCTTCTTGTCTTTCCACAGCGAGTAAGAGCAGGAGGTATCGGTTTACCTGTTCTAAATTAATATTTTTCTGCATATCACCATGTACACAAATTTTAGTTATGGTTAGAGCTTGTTTGATGCTTTACTGTCTATTTCATCGTAGTTAGCTATTTAAAACAACTACATACACTAATTTTACATATATCAAAACAATGCTGAGTATTGTAATAAAATGGAGAACTGTTCAAACAAGTAAATATCCCATCGACAGTTTATCTTTAGCTGCTAAGTGGATGTATTTAACAAGATGTTACAGAAAACTGATTCACAAATACATTCTCAAAGTTCACTGCAGATGCAAAAGCTGTACAAGTGATTATTTTCTTAAAATTGGTATCAGTTGTTAAACACATTTTTAAATTGATTAATGTAAGAAACTTTTTAGTGAGTAATATATGTCGTATCGTATCACAATAAAACTAAAAATAATTTCTGTCAGTTTTTACTGGTATCAGTAGAGACCAGCATGGTAACAACATACAAAACCTTCTGTAGTTAAAACAGTTCATGCTGCCTTTTGCAAGAAACCAAGGTTTGTTTGTTTGTAGTGTTAGTCTACATTAATGTTTAATTGTTGTTATTACATCTGTTCTTAATGGAATCCTATATTGAATCATGGGAGAAAAGAAGAATTGTAATGTAATATTACATAAATATCCCTTGCCAACAGTTGGTACTTAACAGGAAAGCCACTATACACATCATAAAACATGATACATATTAAACCTATCAACATACATTTTTTTTGGTACAAGTTGAATAATTATTTAGTTTTTTATTTTGTTTCTGCTTGAAAAAACAGCAATTTGTATGTTTGTTGATTCATTTGAAACTAACTGTTACAGTTAGTGTTGTTGATGTTAGTTTCAGTCAAGTGAAAAATATATTTTAAATTTGAGCAGCATGCAATCAGAATAACAGAAAAATAATCTTAATTTTTATAACTTTCAAGTATACGTCTAGTCTGATGTAAATTCTTAAGCATTTAACTGAGCATTTGTAAATGATTAGACTTAAGTACAACATTTGCATTAGATTTATATGAGTGTTGTAATATTTATTTGGTGTTTCTAGCTATTGGTAGTGATAAATTAAGGCTATATGGTGTTCAGTTCCATCCTGAGGTCAACTTAACTGGAAAGGGCAAGGACATTTTCAAGAACTTTCTGTATGATATTGCTAGTTTGAAAGGAACATTTACATTGAAAAGTAGAGAAATAGAATGCACCGAGTTCATCAGAAAGACAGTTCAAGATAAAAAAGTGCTCGTAAGTAAGACCACATATTTACTTGTAAATGATTTAGTTTAAAATGTGGGCTGTGTATGAACTAATAGTTAATGTTCTAGGCTTCAGATCTCAAAGTCCGAGGTTTGAACTAGAGTAGACTGCTGAATACTTCTTGTATTTTCAGCAGTGGTTGCATTGTAAGAGTGACATTTAATCCCACTATTTAATTGAAAATAGTATTGTAGCCAGTGGGTGATGCTGACTATAATTAGAAGATAGGTGACTGTGCATTAACTTTATATATAGTCTGTAATGTGGCCATTTAGCCTATGATGTCACATGTGTTGGCAAGTTGAAATTATATGCACGGGATTTTTATGAAGTGGATATGATGTCATATTTTGCTGTCTGGTATATCTTCCATTTTATTAAAAAGTTGAGGTATGTGAATGAAGAGAGTATTATGATGATCTCTCTATCCCTGGTAAAACAAAATATCTATTTCAATGTCACTCATTAAATTTTCTTTTTATAAATCTTTACACATTTATGAAGACTAAAGAAATTATTATTAGATAGGCAGGGACTTGATAAAGTGGCCGAAGAATACAGAGTTTTAAAAACCTTAAACTTTTTGCTTTTAGACTAAGATTGAATCTTGATGTTAGCTAGAACTACAAAACTGGAAATCTATACCATTTTCTCATTTAACAGGGATAGATAGATCTTTGGTAAGTGGCTCTCGGTTTGAGGGCTTGTATTGCTGAAGATTAGGTTTCAATACCCAAGCAAGCAGATCACTGATAGTCCATTGTATAGTTTGTTGTTTTTTTTGCTTGATAGCAAACAGACAAACAAAAGAAATAAGTAGTAAGTAAACCTAGAAGACATAGTTTCTCGCTTTAAACTATAATTCCGGTAAGGATTGTTTAGTTTTATGTGCTTGTTTGATTGCTTCTTATACTTAGTCACCTAAAACTGTAGCAAGAATTCAGTACTTCAAGAATATATTATGGAATGAATCATAAAATAGGTATATTTTATTTAGTTTTATTTTTATTTAGTACAAAAATCCTGAAAAAGCTCCCTTTATATATATATATATATATATATATATATACTTGCTACTTAAGTATCTTGAACAAACGTGTTCATTTATCCATACATTTCTAAAGAGAACTCATGTCAGGCTTAAAGAGATAGCTTAGAGTTTTCAATTAATAATCATTTTCTTTAAAATTACTTCTTAAATTATATGCATATTTTAAATTTTGTGATAATATTTATATTTTTTATTTTAAATGAATCGTATAATTAGGTATTCTTTTGTTTTGAAATGTTAATTAAAACAAAATGCAAATGTTTGGATTTCAAATAATCTGTGATTTTTTTTGATTTTTTTTAAGAGAAGCTTGACCAGGTTTAATTGTAAACAGTGTGAAGACTGATTTGTGGGAAGGTTCAAATCAGAATGGTTACACAACAATCAATACAGCTTCAAGATGTGATAAATCTAAGGAAATAACTTGTTTACAAAAACTGATTTGTATGGTGCTTGGCATAACTGCCAAGAACAAATTACTGTTAAAGAACAAGTGTTGATAACAGTTTGACAATACAGTATAAAAATACTGGTTTTCCCAAGTATCTGATTTACAAAGAAAACTAATGTTTGCTTCAAAATGATTATATCATATAGTGTTAAATGACTGTGGAGTTCTTCTCTGTTTAGCTCATAATTATTTTCTCTGTGATATCAGATGCTAGTGAGTGGAGGTGTTAACTCAACTGTGTGTGCAGTATTGTTACACAGAGCCCTCGGAGATGAACAGCTGGTTGCCGTTCACATAGATAATGGTTTCATGAGGAAAAATGAGAGTCTACAAGTGGAGCAGTCTCTCAGGCAGTTGGGTGTGAAACTGCAAAGTAAGGAAAACAAACATGAAGCTAGCTTCAAAGAGAATTAATTTGTATATTTGTTTTCAAAAGATTATTTATAAGGCAACCTCAAAGGCTTGATTTGATTAATCTATTGCTAGTAGTTTTTTCTTTGTTTATTTTTTTTTAAAAGGGCTAAAAAAGAAAGCTTAATGTAATACATAATACATTCAGGAAAACCTTTTAAAATGTATGGTGAGAAATGGTTCACCCAAATTAATTTGGGCAAATATTTCTTTAAACACCAAGTAATCTTGGAGAAACCATGGAAGAACATAGTAACCAATTCACCAAAAATATACAAATATTTCTTTAAACACCAAGTAATCTTGGAGAAACCATGGAAGAACATAGTAACCAATTCACCAAAAATATACAAATATTTCTTTAAACACCAAGTAATCTTGGAGAAACCATGGAAGAACATAGTAACCAATTCACCAAAATATACAAATATTTCTTTAAACACCAAGTAATCTTGAGAAACCATGGAAGAACATAGTAACCAATTCACCAAAAATATACAAATATTTCTTTAAACACCAAGTAATCTTGGAGAAACCATGGAAGAACATAGTAACCAATTCACCAAAAATATACAAATATTTCTTTAAACACCAAGTAATCTTGGAGAAACCATGGAAGAACATAGTAACCAATTCACCAAAAATATACAAATATTTCTTTAAACACCAAGTAATCTTGGAGAAACCATGGAAGAACATAGTAACCAATTCACCAAAAATATACAAATATTTCTTTAAACACCAAGTAATCTTGGAGAAACCATGGAAGAACATAGTAACCAATTCACCAAAAATATACTTATTGGAGGAACTCGAGAATTCTGCCATTTAATAAGTAATTAAGTTACAAAATCTATGACTTTCCACATGTGCTACTTCAATAGTTATTAACTCTTTCTCAATGAGCTGATATATTTCATATCACCTTCACTGGGGAAGAATATTATATGAAAGAAAATATGATAGCTGTTAGCCAGCAAGAAGTAATTATTAAGTTAAGTTAAATATTAAAAACATTACGTAGATTTTCATTTCTGTTTTTGTTCATTTATATTTTCATTTTACTGTATTTAATTTTGAAGATGGAATTTAAAAACATTCCTGATTTATGTTCCAAACATTTTAAGCTGTGTTAACATAGAAGAATATGAAATAACTTTTCTTGTATCGGATATATTTTTATTGTTTAATTTAACAATTGTTTTTTCTCTTCTGGAAATGTTCTTTACATTGTGTTAGTTCTTTAAGAGTGAGTTAAGTCAACTTTGGATTAGAAATTAAAATTGCCAATTTCAGCAATTATTTTTACTTAAAAATATGTAATAATTTGATATTTTGTAAGTGTGCAAAATGTATTTAGTTTAATTTCTAGAGAAAATGTTAAAATGTGTGAACTTTAATCTCTCTGCAATTCCATATGATATCAACTGTAAAGCCTTTACACATATGTTTTGCCAATTTCCAGTTATGGGCTTATATATATCCCAGGCCCTGGAATTCATTATTAAGTACACTAATTCAAAGTTTTATCATTCAAGTGACTTAAATTTTCTCTTAATGATTATTTCAAGAAGCTTGTGTCAAGAGGTCTTTATGATGCCAAAACTGGTAGATTTGGCAGTAAATAATAAAACTTTAGCCTCAAAACAAGGTAGATCCAGCAGCTAAAAGGATAAGAAAGAAAGGTTTCTTGTGTCTGTGTTTATAAAGTAAAGACTTAGGTAAGCACTAATGTATGTTTTCCAAGAACACAAGTAGCAGAAATTCTCATAGTGGTGAACAGAGTATTCTTATGCAAAGTTTACAAAATTAGAAACAAGCCACAAACATGTTTGTTTTGTTTTTTAATTGTTTCATTTGATGATCTTTAACATTAGTGATAGTCTTATGTTATATTATGCTTGTTTTAATAATATAAAAATATTCTTTTATGAGAAGATGCTAATTACAGTTAGTACACTAAGCTAGGAGTTTTGTGATGGTGAACTATTCAGATGGCTGAAAAACTTTATCTGTATGAATTATTACTTGTACAGGTTCAAGAATTTTGTATCTACTGAAGACAAACTATGATCATTAGAGAGGATAAGTTTTAACCAGAAATCTAGTTGGTAAAAATATCACTTAGTGTTGGCCAAGATACTAATTCAAATTTCCTTTCTACCAGTCAACACACGTGCTGTTCAACAGTGAAACATGTTAGATCTAACTGTATTTATAAAATGGAGCTTTCTGATTTTTCCTTTTTTAATTGTACTTTCTTTCTTTGTACGGAGTCTCTATGAACATATGAGAAAATGAATATGTAATTATCAGAAACACTCGGACACGACATTTAATTTTACTGAAAAAATAACTGAGTACATTTATGTGATTTTAGACACAGTTAAACAATAAATAAAATAAGCACCAAAAGTAAATATTTCAATGCTTTTAAAACATCATTTCATAACAGATTTCCAATGGAAATACTAAATATTTTCTTTCTCAGTAACCCTGTTTGCCCAGAGAAGGCTAAATAATTTTTGTTTTATTTTTTTCCAGTTGTAGATGCCTCTCATCAGTTTTACAATGGAACAACTACATTCCCCATCGACAAGAAAGATCCAGTGAGAAAAAGAACTACAAGAATGCTGTGTATGACCACAAATCCTGAAGAGAAGAAGAAAATAATTGGGGATACATTTATAAGTGTAAGTATCAGATAAAAACTTACAACTTGGATGCATGGTTCCACATATATTTTTAAAACATACATATGTAAACAATACAATAAAACTGCAATTTAAAATTATGTCTCCATTATCGTTCCTTATTGTCATCCCTAAATCATAAATGATCATTTCTGTGGCCATAACACCCTAATGGGTTGGAGATATTTCATCTGTCAAGTAAAATTCATATGTTGATGAAAATTTCACCAGCAACAAAGGAGAATTAAGTAAGGGTTAAGATTTGAGGACCTGAACCCACAACGTCTCAACTCCAACTGCATTTCACTGTCTCCAACTAGTTGCAGGAAGGCAGTTACCCTTCATGTTGAGAAATAGTTTTAACACAGAATTAAACCAACCTATAAAATGTACAAGCAGACAAATACTGTTACAGGCTTGATGCTATTTATGTTAAACATTTGTAGTTTTATTTTAAAATCTTCAGTTATACTAGAAAGTAAAAAGGGGTAAATTACATTTATTTCATACTTTTTATTTGTGGTTACAAGGTTGGTCATATTAGCCAAGCCCATACAGTATTGGAGTAGAGAAAATATAGAATTTTGCTGGAACAAAGAAATTTCTTATCCATGGAGGAGATTTTAGAGCAGTGGTTTCCAAACTGTGTCTGTCATAATAGAAAAGACTGTTTGGTGTACATATTACTAATTTATTTATTTTGTGAGCAAATATTTTATGATTCTCTAGTTTTATTCATAACAACAGAGTTAGAAGCAATTATTTTATTAAAGTAAATATTATGACAAATTTAGTTACGTAAATCCATAAGATTCATATGTTGTGTTTGTAACTCATTAGTGTCAAGGTTATCAAACGTTACATGAAATTTATCTAGAATACAGCAGGCAGATAATTAAGTGATAAACATATAAACTGCACATAGACAAACACAGAGCAGGTGAGAAATAAAGTCAAATCAAATTTAATGGTGTTGAATGAGATAAGAAGAATAGTTTACGTCATCAAAAAGAGTTCTATAGTGAGCTTCTGTGAGCTTTAATAAAAGGTAGACATTTATTGGAAGTAGGCCTAAATATGAAAAAAGAGCAGATGATTTTAGAAGTATAGGGAGCAACCGTGATAACTCAACAAAATTTAAGCAAATTATGATCAGTTAGTTTGGTAATAGTAATAGAGAACTATATAGTGTTTATAACATGCCTATGATAATCTAAAGTGTAAAGAGTTTATTGTACATACATTTAACTAGTTCCAGTGTGTCTGTATGTATTATTTTGAAAACAAGTGTAGGGAGTGCTGTTTTTTTGTTTTTTTTGTTGTTGTTGTTTTTTCAATTTATTGCCAGCAAGTCACAGACACTTACTATAGAAGAATCCCATGTCTAACAACATCACAGTATGTCTATACTGTCAAGAAGAACAAATAAAAGCCTTTAACTTACAAACGTAACATCTTACAGAATCACTACACAATAGTGTGTCAGTGTAAGTTGGTAAGGGTGTTACAAGAGTTTCACCAAACTAATAATAATTAAGAACATAAGAAAAATATTGCAAGTGGCAGCAGGGATTTAACATGAATGAAGAAAAGTTAGGATGTTGTCAGTGAAAAATGTTTAGAAACCACCATTTTAGAGGTTATTTGAAAACTGAAATTAATAAAATTATTTTTAATTTTAACATGAAAATTATATTGCAAATGAACCCTAAGTCATGTACTGCAGTTGCTTGTTTAAAATCCAAGAAAAAAAAATTAAAACTGACAGGTAAAAAATTAAAGAATAGTAGTTGAACCTATTGGTTTATAGTCACAGAGCACTAATCAGTCAGACTAGATCTTGTTTTACATTATATAAATTTTTTTCTAATTTTTTACAATTAATATTTAAGTAAAGCATTAATTGATAGTAGGGACCATCACTAAACAAAATATCTGAATATTAACAATAACTATTTCATAATACTAGCTGAACAGCAAAGCCGTGTCAATCACTACATACGTGTTTATGGAGTGAAACGAAATTTCACTATTTTTACAGATTTTCAAGCAAAGTAAATAACTTTTCCGTGCATATTGCAAGAATCTAACCCTGAATTACAGCTTAGTATATTGCATCGTGTGTATTAATTTGGATTTAGAAGTAGGTCAGTTATGTAAGAAATGAAACTTGACTATACATTAAACCATATGTGTATCAAAAGAAACATCATAAACATAAGAAAATATAATATAATATATAATACATGTGGGGAAAAAATGAACCATATGGCTCTATTTTTCTCATGGAATTCCTGTATCTGGGGTCCCCATGTTTCTTTTTCTGTACTGAAAACAATAATATATATAAAATGGAAGATGTGTCACTTTGAGCTTATAATTAGATTTGAGAGTAGGCTGGTAGAGATTCTAATAAGTAAAATTTAATAGAATGTATGTATTCCTCATGCAAGGTATTGTAGGTGCACCAAAATAAGGTAATGAAAATGGTTATGATAAATGATTTTAAATTTCATAAAGATAAGTAACTTATCTAGCTGTAGTACTATAGAAAGTTTAATGCTATGAAAAGTACTGAAACAAAAACTTATCCCTACTTTGGCAAGACGTTGTAAGTGTGCTAGTCTGAGCTAAAGTGGGGATACATTTTTAAGCAATTCAGTTTTTATAGGTTTGACTTCCTTGTTTTAATACCTCTCGTATTGTTAAGGTTTCTATATTACTACAGTTAGCTAAGTCACGTACATACGTAGAGGCTTGCTTGTTTTTGTATGCATTTAACATTTTCAGATCATGTCATAATAAGTTTAGCACAATATAGTTTTGTGTTTGTATTTAATTAACCTCAACTGCCCTCCAGTGGCACAGCAGTATGTCTGCAGGCTCACGCTGTTAGAAACCGGGTTTCGATACCCATGGTACTCGGAGCACAGATAGCCCATTGTTTAGCTTTTTGCTTAATTCCAAATAACCAGTTAACCTGAAGTTGACCAGTGATAACCTTTCAGGTGCCAAGTTCACACTTGCACAACATACTTTAGAATTGATAGCTTGTTCTCACCTTTTTATGTTGTCTTCATGTAATCTGAATAAAATACTCATGAAGCACAGCTTTGAAAATAAGTACATACAACATTTATATATGGTTTGATTTTTGTTTTAATTATAAACAGTTTAAGTCAATATTTAGTAAAGTGATTACCCAGTGCTCTTTTAAAGATACCCAAAGGGATCTAATTGGAAACTTAGCAAACTTGAGAATGAACCAACAATCTGGAAATGTCTTGTTTCTGTAAATGTCCTTCTTATTCTTGAAAATATTGTTGGTGTTAAATTGTATAAATTTTAAATTTATTTCTATTAAAATCAAAGCCAGATACTATTTAGTATCCACATAGTAAGTGTAATACAATTGTGTTAAGTATTTCAAAATATCTGTGACACTTCTCCAGTCTGGAAAGTGCTAGTTTGCATAACATTTCTTAATATACTTGGTATGCAAGCAGAATTGTTATTTTATGAAATAAAATGAGCTTGTAACTAAACTAACCCTTTAAAATTGCTTCCAGCTCCTGGTACACTGTAAACTGAAAATATACATTTGAGAACTACATTACATAAACTAGCTATGCATAGATTTAGAGCAGTAAGAAAACATTGAAATATAAGCTTATTGTATATTTCTGACACATAAAAGTATATCTTTATTTTTCTTTAAAATTGAAAAAAAACAGTTCTATCAAAGCTTTTAAGAGTTTCAAAACTAACTCTCATTCAGTCATGAAGAAAACGTGTTGTTTTTTTTTGTCAAATTCATCCAAACTGATAATGTTTATTATATTATTACTTACATGCGCACAGAGTATATCTAACCCGACCTGTCTAACGAGCTTGCGCTGAGCAGTTGTGTTACTGTTGCCAGGGCGAAATGAGCACGGCCTTGCTGTCAAAAATTTATCATTTTAAACAAAATGTTATTTTTAATGTAGCTAGAACATTTTCAACAGTATTTAACTTGACTCCCCAATATGGCATTGCACTTGCTCCCTCCAAGTGGGGTTTATCAAATCTAAATATTAAGTACTTTTTTATGTGACAAGCCTGTGAATGTTTTTTCTTGCATAATTTTTAACATTCCCTCAATGATACATTACATTTCAAGATTCTAATTATTTTTTAGGTTAAAAGTCAAAACTGTTTGTTTTCTGTACACATTAACTTGACACGTATTTATTTATCCACTTGCTGTTTTACTCATGAACCAGTCAATTATATTGCGAAATGTATCATCTGTGTAACTTGGGTGTTTATCATATTTAATAGTTTTGTGCAATGTGTGTCAAATGTTTTTCGCACACACGTGAATATTCATATCCAACATGTTTACACGTATATACATTTCTGATTCTTTATAGCCCATTTTATATAAATTTTTTATGTATGTATGTGTGTGTGTGTGCATATATATTATTTATGTATTCTTGTAAAACTTGACCTCTCTTAAATCTTTGAATAAAAGAAGTCTCTGTGACAGAAATTGTTTCATTTCATCCAAGATCAACTGCTACTTTGAAGATAGAAAATAATTTATTCATAAAATTTCCATTAGTAATCAAATAAAACAAGCTTTTGGTTTCATTTTATTATTATTTGCTCAGCATTCTACTGTGAGCCAATATATGTGACTCGTGCATATTTATTAGCTATTACAATAATTTGATGGACAGGTTCGTAAAATCTCTGAAAGTGACTCCAATAATACAATCATTGACTGTTATGCAGATAAAAGTAAACACCATACAAGTCTGTTTTCTTTTTTTTTAACATTTTACAAACGCTTGGCTAATGGGCAGGTAAAGTCCACAAATGATAGGATTGGTTGTAAGATACTTGACTCCATAAATTGTATTTTTTATTCAGTGTGTATTCAACTACACTAAACTTTTGATCTTGTGGTGTTTTGAAGGATAAAAGTTTTAAAGTATAGTAATCAACTAATAAATTTTAATCATGTATTAAAACAGTACATAAAATTTCAGGTAGCAAATAAACCAGCATGTTGGTCACGTATTAGGCCTAAGATAAAAACAAAAGTATGTATAACATTCCAGGTAGTGGTGAAACAAAGCAGAATTTTTCTCTTTTGCAATTTCAGAGACTGAGAAAATATATATATGTCAAAAGTTTTATCTTAAATTTTAACCATAAAAAATGTATATTTGCTCATTCTCATTTTGAATGTAGAATTTGTCTGCATGTAAAATAAACGTTTTTTTTAATATCAAATCACAGGTAGTGAAGGATATTATTTTAGAACTCCAGTTAAAGCCTGAAAATATTTACCTTGGTCAAGGTAAGAACTGTGTATATTTGAGGTAGCATTTATGAAATTTCAAGTATTTTTTTTTCCTTCTTCCCATAGCTTCTGCAGTAACTTGCTTATTAGTACAACATAATATTAAATTGTTGAATTTTGATAAACTTTTCACATCATACATAGAACTCTGTCTCTGTCCATATAAACTTTGTGTCATTTTTTTGTACCTTTAGAGTGAAGATGTAACACCTGAAAGTTTTCCAGTCTTTGCTTTTACCTCGTTTTTAGTAACAGGTGACTCATTTAACCAAATACTATTATTAAGTACAGAGGTTTCCAAATAATTCATGTGTTGAAAAACCGACCTATCCAATTCCTACGTGAAAAACAAGCCATTCAAAGTATTGGTTATGATATTTTAATCACAATCCCAAACTAAAAATGTTGTTTACAATTAAGAACTTTCTAAAATAGCAACTTTTTTGCCCGCTACTTACCTTGATCATATCGGTAAGTATAGCTCCCACACTGCTCAGACTGTCATTACCCAGGCTTACTTGACTTGTCTGTGGGCATCTGTATAAAAATTGAACAAACAAATGGAGAAAAATGTTTGTTGCGAAGTAAGGATTATTGCTGTAATAAAAAAAGGTACATGATAAAGTAAAGTTGATACTAATTGTACAGATTGGTCTAAATCTGCCAGCCAAGTCATTTTAAAATCTATTCAGCTTGTATCAGTTGTTTGTGTACTTTTTTTTATTGTAACAACAATCCATACTTTCCATTAAAGTTTAAATTACCTTTGTTATTCATTGATACTTGCCATCATTATTTGGTGAGACTTCATAATTACAGAAGTGAGGGGAAAAGAAAAACAAAGAAAACTGTAGATGTCACAGATATCTCATGATGCTGACGATCTTACTTGTGAAACTATGATCCTTAATAATTGAAGTATATATGGTTGTCATTTTTAAGTCAGTTCTGCAAATACCACTTCTGTGTTACAATGTTTCAAAAAAAAATTATTTATTTGTGAAATATTTAGTGTTTACACAGCTTAAGAAATATTGTATTAAACATTTTTAAAAATGTGTTTTATTAAAAATCTTAACAGCTCCATTATGAGAACTTCTTTTGGAAAAAAGGGGTCTTTTTCTTTTGTATTAAGAAGTAATATAAAATGGCAACTAATGTATCTGTATCTACCCAAGAACAATGTTTTTATGATATGAGCTTCATTGCAAATAAGAATATCTTGATTTAATTCAGTTTTGGTGATGTAAAATTATGTAGGTTAAAGAAATGTTTAGTTGTTCTGAATAAAAAGAAGTTATTTTATAGAATATTATATAGATTTGACTTTTAATATATTTCAATTGAATGTAACTCTTCTTGAAGGTACCTTGCGACCAGACCTAATAGAAAGTGTCACTAAGTTTGCCAGCCACGATATTAGTGAAGTCATAACTCAACATGATGATGCACAATTTATGCATCTTTTAAGAGAAGGCGAAACGGTTTTAGAGCCATTGAAAGATTTCCACGAAGAGGAAGTTCGAGTTTTAGGGAAACATTTAGGGTTACCTACAGAAAGTTACAACAGACATTCATTTCCTAGTATGTGTTTTTATTTTATGAAATTCTTTAGTCTTATTGAGAAGTGTCCTTTGAAATTCAGAAACTTTAACTCAAACTTATAATAGTAATGACCAAAGACTTTCCAGCAGATAGTTCATTTCTCATTTACATATTTATTAAAAGTAGTAGAGATGCACAAAACATTTGTGGTCAGATTAATATCTTTATTGTAACAGTACTTCTTTAAACAGAGGGTTTCTAGAATAATATTAAAAAATTCTAATTCGTAAACTTTATCTTACTCAGTGCTATCAATAAATAAACTTCAGATGTTTAAAAAAAAACCTTTAAGCTTTTAATATGTTGTTGTATAAAGCATCTACTAAAGTATGCTCACATCTATCTTTTGTTTACATTCATTCAAGTGAAATGTGCCTGCATTTTCAGGACAGACAAAAATTGAGCATTATTATAATAGATTCAATTTATATACTTTAAATGTATTGTGAAAAATTGTTTTAACTTTTTAAGGTAAAACATATGTGTCTTGTTTCTTTTTTTTTAACCAGTTGTGAAATGTTATGTTATGTAATAAATATTTATTTGCTATTTTCAAGCTTTTTCTGCAGTGAAACTTAATTACAATATAATATAGGGTTTTCTCATCACAGTTTGCAGGTTTCTTCTAAATATGCCTCAAATGGATGCTTCATTCTGATATTATTCTGGGTTTTTTTCACTTTCATGTAAAGTTTTAATTCATTGGCCAATAAGAAGAGTTATTAATACTTGAACAAAAAACAATCAAACTAGCTACACCCGAGTACCAACAGTTCTTATTTTTAATAAATGTATTTTCTTATTATAATTTGTTTACTTTAACAAATAATGTGTGTTTGTTTGTTTGAATTACAAATTCACAGCTATCCTAAAAGGTTTATTTATGGTCTGGGTTAACATCCTTCAATCTAAACTAAAACACTTCCTGTAAATAAATTTCTACAGTATTTTATTGGATGCATACATATAAACTGTTGCCTGATTTATTAAATTAACTTGTTATTCTACAGTGTAATGTAACAACATTGTAATTTTATCTTTGTTTTATAATACACAAACAAATGCTTCTTCTATATAAGTTAAATGCTCATTACTTACAGGAAACAGAAAAAAATAAACCATGTAATTATTTTTGTTCATTCCTCAATTGAAGAATGTTGCTTTAAAGTAACATACCTATTTATAACCTACCAAAACGTATTTTATAAAGGTGTTATTATGCAGTTTAGACCTTCTTAAGTAAGAAATTCAAAGAAAACCTTTTTTTTTCCACTATTTTAGTAATGCCATTCAGTAGAGGATTTGGGTTAACTTGCATTCTGCTCATTGAACCCATTTTTGTGGGTCTGGATTAACTTGAATTCTGCTCATTGAACCCATTTTGTGGGTTGGGGTTAACTTGAATTCCGCTCATTGAACCCATTTTTATGCATAGATAAGATGAAAAAATTGAAGCAACAAAAATTAATCTCACACACTTTTTATTATTTATCTGCAGGTCCAGGTCTAGCTATTCGTGTTATATGTGCAGATGATGCTTACATGGAGAAAGACTTTTCAGAAACTAGTGTTTTGGCTAAAGTTATTGTAAATTATGGTAATTCTCTTGAAAAAGTAAGTAAAACATAAATTTATGAATTAACAAGAGTTAACACTAACTTCATAATTAAATCTTTTCTTTTTAAGTTACATAATTATGTCACATATTGTTTGTTAACTTTACATTGTCGTAACTCTTGTTTTATCCATAAATTTAAGTATGTTCTTAATGTTAGTTAAGGACAATTGTCTTAATTTGTCAGATAAATGTACATATTGAATAAATGTCATAGTAATGTGTTATTTTGTGTTTACATGGGGGAGTTTAGAATTTAATTTTCTCTGGCATTGCAAGGTAGTCAAGGCACTCAACTCGTAATCCGAGGATCGTGGGTTTGAATCCCCCGTCACACCAAACGTGTTTGTCCTTTCAGCCATTGGGGCATTATAATGTGACGGTCAATCTCACTATTCTTTGGTAAAAGAGTAGCCCAAGAGTTGGCAGTGAGTGGTGATGACTAGCTGCCTTCCCTTTAGTCTTACACTGCTAAATTAGATGGCTAGTGCAAATAACCCTCGTGTAACTTTGCGCAAAACTCAAAACAAACCAAACTAAACGATTTAATTTTACCTTTTAAAAAAAAGAACAGTTGTTCTACGTGCAGCAGTTAACAGAATATAATAAAATGTTTTGTAGTTTGAAAGAACAATGGTTTAAGATTGCTTGTCAGTTAAACAGTTTTGTTTTTTCTTAAATTGACTTTGAAATTTGTTATGTGTTATACTCGAAGAACGTAATATGGAAATGGTTTAAGTATTGTGGTTCAATAAACAGAGTTTGTAGTAGACACATTTTTCAAAGTACTGCAGGTAGAAAATTCTTGAATTGGCACCTTGTAAAACAGTTGAAAAGGACTGTGGAAATTTCACCCAAGAAAATATTAGAATTTAATCTTTTTTTACATCTATTAGGGATAATCTTTAAATATAGCTACAGATCAAGTTACCTATAAAAAATAATTTAACATTTTTGTACAACTAAAAACTCCATTCATTACTAAGAAATAAGGCTTTCTTTTCAGTTTTTAAAAACATTTACATTACTTTGACACTCCTAGCAGTGTTTCCTTTCCACCACTTATTTAATGGACTTTGCATGGTCTGGTGGTTATGTTATTCAACTTGCAATCTGCAGGCCCTGCTTTTGAATCCCCCTCACTTAAACATACTCACTCTTTCAGCCATGAAAACATTGCAATGTATCAATCAATCCCACTATTCACTGGTAAAGAGTAGCCCAAGAGTTGGTGGTAGGTGATATTGTCTAGCTGCCTTCCCTTTATAACTTTAAAATCTGGGACAGGTAGTGCAAATAACCCCCAGGTAGCTTAAAACAAACAAATTTAATACTCGATGTGCTGATCACTATCATTACAGGAAATATTGGACAATTTTATCCTACTTGAGTACTTCCTCACTTTGTAATTATCTTTTGCAATGTCATTATGGCCTTATATTTAAAATGTGAACCACAACCTGTAGCCAGATATTCCATGGCTACAATATGAAATGAACTTTAAAAAAAAGAAATTCTTTTGGTTTGAGATAAGATTTATTGCTATATGGTAGAGATTCATTATTAATAATACTGCTTGTGGCAAATCACAAATAACTTCAATAACAATATTTTTTTACACCCCTTCTAGAAACATGCACTCATTAATCGTGTACAAAATACCACAAATGAGGATGAGCAATTTTTTTTAATTAGAGTGTCTCAAGAGTATGAGCTGACAACAACACTTATCCCCATTCAAAGTTTGGGAGTTCAGGTAAATTGATTTATTATTTTACTCTAGCAGTGAAAAGGAGAGAAAAAATGAATAAAATATTAATACTAATACAGGTTTTAATCACAGCTCTTTTTACCATGTTGGGAAAATTCTTTGTTACTCTGACAATGTGAAAAAGGTGAGGCATGTAAGGAAAAGTTTTCTAGGTTTTTAATAAATTTGCTTATAAAAGAAACGTGAAGACCAAGTTTCTCGGGTTTGTAATGTGTTGGCAAAAATTAATATACTAAACATTTTATTGTTTGTACATGTTGTTACCAAAATAAAAATTAATAAATAACGTAGGATTTTACTCCAAATACAAAGATTTGGTAGTTAAAAATTGTATAAAGAAATTGGTTTAAATTATAGCAGATTTTGTGTTTACAAAGAAGTAATTTTAATATGATTAGTTTCTTGTAAAAAGTGTAAGTTGAAGAGGGAAAATTTTTAAATATATTATATTATTTAAATATTGATATAATTTAAGAGAAGGATCTAATCTATAATTTTTACAGCCAATGCTGACTTTTTATATTATGCTAACCTCTTCAGATGGGAAAACGAACTTACAGCTATGCACTAGGCCTTTCAAGTAACAAAGAACCAAGAAATTGGGAAGATATAATGGAATTAGCCAAACTAATTCCGAGGATTGCCCATAACATTAACAGGTGACTGTCAGTATTTCTACAAGCTATTTTGATAGAACAAATAAGCTTGTATATGAATATTTTTATGTTTTTAATACATGAGTGCATCTTTATATTATCATGAATTCACTGCACAAATTTTACATTTTCTTGTTTATACACTAATATGTAAAGAATAATTTATTTCAAGATAAAGTACCAGGTACATCATGTTATAAAGTTGGCAGAAGACTACATTTTGGCATTAATCTCTTTTTGAGTTACCTTAATGTGAACTACCAGTCATCAGTATGTGTCACTAACTAGCTGTCTTCCCTCTAGGGTGTCATTTCAAAGTTATGGAGTTCGTGCAAATTGTTCTTGTACCTTTGGTCTTTTCTCTATTAAGAAATTAGTGACCTCTTGAATTTCATTTCTCCTTCATTGGTCTAATATATAATTATTTTTAGCCATTTACAGTTATAAGTACTTTGATTATTAGAGTAAGTTTTAAGAGAACATATCTGAAGATGCAGTTCTAAGCTATAATACATAAAACAATGTAACAAATAGAATTCATATAAATCTGTCGGAGCCCATGCAGTGTTCCATACCACAGAGCACTCTTCATATGTCAAATGGACACTTTCGTATTGAATCAAAGTTTAAATTGAAATAATAATTGTAATTCTTTCAACAATTTTTAACTCAAATATTTAAACTTGATATTTTATTTTGTTAAATTTACAATAATTTGCAAAGAATAAAAGTTTCAACTTTCATTTCTGGGCAGCTCTGAAGAGCTGACTTTAAGCAACACAGCATGTTTATCCTTTCACTTTTTTTAAAGAATTTTTCTGATCACACAAAGCATTGTTTACACTTTCTAATAAACTATCATCTCTTTCTATTATGTGCTTCAGTGTAGAGTGGGTTGAACAGTAATTTTTGTGTTTTTCAAAATACTGACTACTGAGAGCTTCTGTAGGGGAGAACAAAAGTCTAATGGAAGTTTTAAGAAAATTTCTAAACAAACCACAAATCTGGGAGTTTATTCATAGTTATATATGCATTCCTTTCATTCTTTCAAATGTTTTTGTGTTAAATTATATCTGTTTGAAAGCTACAAAAAGGTTTCTTTTTTGATAAAACACCAGACAAATTTATTTAGGTTTAGTAAACACAAATTATAATGACAAAATGTTCCAATGAGTTATATTCTTATTTATTGAATATTATTGCTAAGTTTATAATAGTCAAATAAGGCATACAAGTAAAATAACTTTTATTATCTATTGAAAATAAACTATTAATTGATATTTACTAAAAAACAACAATATCTAAGCCACCCTGGGCATCAAACCATATTACACTGACATAACAGTTTATAAGCATAATGGAGTAGTTTTATTTTGGAGAGTGTACATTTCAATGGACCAGTGTTCTGTTTAACATAGTATATTCTCTAAAATAAACCACTTCATTATGATTGTAATTTGTTATTTGTCAGTTTACCTTTGTCTAAATTACTAGTAAAACTTTGTAGGTTTTTCCTCTGTTTTCTCTTATTTATGGTTGCAATTGGCAGATATTGTAATTAGCAGAATACGTTATCAAAATAAGTGCAGAATGAAACTTTCATCAACAATGAAATATTTCAACTTGTAAAACAAGGAAAGTATTTTGAATGTTTGTTGTTGTTTTTTCAAAATAAAGTCTGACAACAAAAGTCCCCTTCTGGTACAGAAGTAAGTCTATAGATTTACAGCATTAAAATCATGGGTTCAATTCCCCTTGATGGATTCAGCGGACAGCCTGGTGTGGTTTTGCTATAAGAAAACACTAACAACAAAATTTTAGATATTTCACGATCTAAATGGTAGTGATAGAAATGCTAAATCAAATTGTATGAATGTTTTTAAGCAGAAACTAGATGTTAGCTTGTAAGTTTATGCGAGATTTCACACAATTTCAATAAGTATTTTAGTTTATAATAAAAGAGGGGACATGATACAAAAAAATGATACAATGGCAAATATAAACATTTATAACTTTAACTTAGCCTTGCAGGTACAGAAGTCAGAGACTGGCTGTACCTAGTTTATAAAGTAATAAAATTTGGCTTAGTTTTGCCAACATTGTAACTGTTTTCATTGTTTATCTGTTGCCTATATACAAACATTATTTTCATTTCCTCTCTTTATCAAAATATTTGGTTCATTAATACTGGAATTTGACTTGAGTATGAAAGGACACCAAATAAATATCGTTACTTCTATGAATTCAGGTTAAGATATGTATTCTGTGGTATAACGTGCATCTGTCGTGGGTGTCTGAACAGGGAAAGATAGGCTACTTGTAAATGTTCAGTGTTAATCTTATGGCATTTAGAGGTATTGTTTCATCTTACAGAAATAGGAAAAATAAAAATGAAATATCATTGAACACTTAATTGTGTATCTTAAGTTATTGTAACTGTTTATTGGAGGTGATTGCAGCCTTTAAGGCACAGAACGGCCAGGTGGTTAGGGCACTTGGCTCACAATTTGAGGGTTGTTGATTCAAATCCCTGTCACACCAAACATGCTTGTTTTTTCAGCCATGGGGGCAATATAATGTGATGGTCAATCCTATTATGCATTAGTAAAAGAATAGTCCAAAAGTTGGCAATGGGTAGTAATGACTAGCTGCCTTCCTTCAGTGTAAGACTTACACTGCTAAATTAGGGATGGCTAGTGCAGATAGCCTTCATGCAGCTTTGCACAAAGTTTTTTTAAAAACTGCAGCCTTTGAACCACGCTTGTTGTTATTGTAAGCACACAAAGGTTTTTAGAAACTTTTCTCTTCACTAGTTTTTGTTTTTTATCTAAATCTATCTTGTAACAAGTACTGTATATGGATTATTTCTTTTATATGTGCACTATCCAGTTTCATGTTACCTAGTTTCTTTATATAGAAAGAATCCAGAGTTTTTTATGCTAACAGAATGTTTCTCTCATAGAGTTGTATACATATGTGGAGATGCAGTCCAGTTTCCTGTGCTGGATATCACTCCAACCTTCCTCACCACAGGGGTTTTGAGTACTTTAAGACAAGCTGATTTTTTGGCACAGAACATACTCCATTCTAGTGGCTACTACAATAAAATTTCTCAGATGACTGCTGTTCTTATTCCTATTCATTTTGACCGTGATGTTGTCTCAAGACAGCCATCTTGTCAGCGGTCAGTTGTGATCCGGACTTTTATATCACACAATTATGTGATGGGAATTCCAGCCACGCCCGGTAAACATTTATCATTGGAGGTAGGCAATAATATACTAACACAATAATCGTTCCCTATTCAGGAAGTTTTTGTATCTTACATTTTTCACGTTTCTCCCTTACCCAAGATACAAAAAACTTTGCATGTGTAACTAAATGATTCTCACTGTTGTTTTCTCGGTTGTTTGTGCCTGTGCGTACAGTGGGAGTAAATGATTCTCACTGTTGTTGTCTCGGTTGTTTGTGCCAGTGCGTACAGTGCGAGTAAATGATTCTCACTGTTGTTGTCTCGGTTGTTGGTGCCTGTGCGTACAGTGCGAGTAAATGATTCTCACTGTTGTTGTCTCGGTTGTTGGTGCCTGTGCGTGCAGTGCGAGTAAATGATTCTCACTGTTGTTGTCTCGATTGTTGGTGCCTGTGCGTGCAGTGCGAGTAAATGATTTAATGTTTTCATCAAAATAACCAGCAGAAAGTGAAATTCCTTTTTAAGTTCCTAGTGATTAAATAAATATTCTTGAAACTTTTTTTATAAAAAAAATTGCTATTTTTTATTGTATTCAAACCTAAATAATCACTATGAACAATGTGAATAATTTCAATGTATGCTTAACATTGTATTTTAGGTTTTGAATAAGATGGTAGCTGAAATACAAGCAGTTCCAGGTGTGTCCCGGATTCTCTATGACCTTACGCCCAAACCTCCTGGGATGACAGAATGGGAGTGACTGGTACTGTAAAGAGATGTAACCTGGAATAATTTGTTTAATGCTTTGCCAGCAGAGAGTGCAGCTGGCCACAGTACATGAATTTTAAAAGTGGACATTTTATTCTAGGAGCTTTTCAAAAAATATAAGTAATGTCTAAAGAAAGTGACCAAATTTAACTGTATTTACAGTTGGTTTGGTTAACTACCAACTAAAATTTTACTTTGTTAAAAAACTGAGAAATTAAAGGTTTGTAGTAATGTAAAGAGTGTATTTGTAGAAAAGTAGCTGCCAATAAGAATAATTTGTAAAAAAAGAAAAAGAAAAGAGTAATAATGGTTTGCAATAATGACTTTAGGCAAAATACAGTCCTGTAACTTAATCAATAATGACTTTAGGCAAAATACAGTCCTGTAACTTAATCAGTAATGACTTTAGGCAAAATACAGTCCTGTAACTTAATCAGTAATGACTTTAGGCAAAATACAGTCCTGTAACTTAATCAGTATTGACTTTAGGCAAAATACAGTCCTGTAACTTAATCAGTAATGACTTTAGGCAAACTACAGTCCTGTAACTTAATCAGTAATGACTTTAGGCAAACTACAGTCCTGTAACTTAATCAGTAATGACTTTAGGCAAACTACAGTCCTGTAACTTAATCAGTAATGACTTTAGGCAAACTACAGTCCTGTAACTTAATCAGTAATGACTTTAGGCAAACTACAGTCCTGTAACTTAATCAGTAATGACTTTAGGCAAACTACAGTCCTGTAACTTAATCAGTAACGACTTTAGGCAAACTACAGTCTTGTAACTTAATCAGTAACGACTTTAGGCAAACTACAGTCCTGTAACTTAATCAGTAATGACTTTAGGCAAAATACAGTCCTGTAACTTAATCAATAATGACTTTAGGCAAAATACAGTCCTGTAACTTAATCAGTAATGACTTTAGGCAAAATACAGTCCTGTAACTTAATCAGTAATGCCTTTAGGCAAAATACAGTCCTGTAACTTAATCAGTATTGACTTTAGGCAAAATACAGTCCTGTAACTTAATCAGTAATGACTTTAGGCAAACTACAGTCCTGTAACTTAATCAGTAATGACTTTAGGCAAACTACAGTCCTGTAACTTAATCAGTAATGACTTTAGGCAAACTACAGTCCTGTAACTTAATCAGTAATGACTTTAGGCAAACTACAGTCCTGTAACTTAATCAGTAATGACTTTAGGCAAACTACAGTCCTGTAACTTAATCAGTAATGACTTTAGGCAAACTACAGTCCTGTAACTTAATCAGTAACGACTTTAGGCAAACTACAGTCTTGTAACTTAATCAGTAACGACTTTAGGCAAAATACAGTCCTGTAACTTAATCAATAATGACTTTCGGCAAAATACAGTCCTGTAACGTAATCAGTAATGACTTTAGGCAAAATACAGTCCTGTAACGTAATCAGTAATGACTTTAGGCAAAATACAGTCCTGTAACGTAATCAGTAATCTTTAGTAGTCCTGTAACGTAATCAGTAATGACTTTAGGCAAAATACAGTCCTGTAACGTAATCAGTATTGACTTTAGGCAAAATACAGTCCTGTAACGTAATCAGTATTGACTTTAGGCAAAATACAGTCCTGTAACTTAATCAGTATTGACTTTAGGCAAAATACAGTCCTGTAACTTAATCAGTATTGATTTTAGGCAAAATACAGTCCTGTAACTTAATCAGTATTGACTTTAGGCAAAATACAGTCCTGTAACTTAATCAATAATGACTTTAGGCAAACTACAGTCCTGTAACTTAATCAGTATTGACTTTAGGCAAACTACAGTTCTGTAACTTAATCAGTAATGACTTTAGGCAAACTACAGTCCTGTAACTTAATCAGTAATGACTTTTAGGCAAACTACAGTCTTGTAACTTAATCAGTAACGACTTTAGGCAAAATACAGTCTTGTAACTTAATCAGTAACTTTAGGCAAAATACAGTCCTGTAACGTAATCAGTAATGACTAGGCAAAATACAGTCCTGTAACGTAATCAGTAATGACTTTAGGCAAAATACAGTCCTGTAACTTAATCAAAACTGTTCAGCTCAAGAATTAAAAGGTATTTATAGAATCATAATTGCTTTTAAGACAAAATATTTTGTAAATATTAAAATAATTCTTGAAGGAGAGGGAGAGAAACTTGATTTGTAAGGGAGTCTAAAGTTGTCTGAACATCCATCTTGTATCAGTATCTTTAGTCAGTTATTTGAAAAAGTAGGATAGAAGACAAATAGAAAACTATGGGTACAGAAGTAGGCTTGTGTTTCTACAATCATTTAAGTACTTATGTTCAAAGTCGGGAATAAATATTTGAAAGCGAGTACAGTTAACTTGCGTGACAGAAAATATGTTCTTATCCTCACATGGGAAGAACAGTAATTATGTTTCGAGCTGGTTGGTATATAGAAGTTGGTTCAAAGTTGCTTTAAGTTGGTAATTAGAAAGAAAATAATGTATTTTTTCAGAAACTTAAATTATTTCTGTTTTTAAGATTTTCAGTAAATCATTCAAAGTAAAAAGAACATGAATGCATTTTATTCAGTTACTAGCGAGTAATATATATTGGATTTCTCATTTGATTGTGAAAAAGTTACATTGATATATGTAATGCCTTCATGGGATTAATTTTATAACATTTCATTTCTGTTTTTAAGGTAAGCCTTTATTTGGACCACAGCAGGTTGTTATTATTTAAAAAAACAACAGGTAATACAATGCTGTTTGGAGCATGGAAAAGATTAATTTCAGATCTGTCAAGTTTTATCTCAGCTAATATTTAGCTGATCTTTTGTGCACTTTAAACAAAGTTGAGAAGTGTTGCAATATTAAGAGTTTTGTACGTTCTGTTAATTTTTGAGACTTATGAGATGGATTAATATTTTGTAAATTTTTCTTTACTTGCTTATCTGGGTTTGAAATTCTTTCAAAGTTAATTCTGATATAATTATTGGTCTTTAGTAAGAACATGAGCTTGTAAAAAGATATGGAGAAAAGTAAAATAATGTTCACCCAGAAAGTCTAGATTTTAAAATACAAGTGAAGTTTATCAGTCAGTGTTTTTACAATGTTAACTTCATTAGTGAAGGTCTTACAAGACTAAGTCTTCTAAATCTTACATTGGATAAAAAATATAACAAGTATGAAACAATAATTTCATTTGTTTGAATCAAGATTGTTCTAAGTTATGGTGAGCTATAGTGTTTTTGTTATATATTTAAAAAGAGTATCTGCAGAGTGATCACTAGTAGGGGAGTGAACAACATTTCAACCTTCTTCGGTCATTGTCAGGTTCACAAACAAAGAAAGGGTAACTGAGTGTAGGAATGTAGAGGGCGTGCTTAGATGTTGGATGTATTTATTAATATAGGTATAAAGGTGTTCCTTTGTATTGGTTTATTTTGGGCTTGAGTTGTCATATAACTAAGGCTTCTTTAATTTTGCAATAGAAAGGAACAATTTTATACCAATATTAATAAATATAATCAAACATCTAAGCACGCCTTCTACATTCCTACACTCAATTACACAACCGCCTTCAAATATTTGGTCACCTACCAGTCAGTTACCTCTTTCTTTCTTTGTGAACTTGATGATGACCGAAGAAGGTCGAAACGTTGTTAACTCCTCTACAAGTGGGTTTTCTCGTCATCACAGATTGTAGGGTTTTTGGTTTAGATATAAGAATAAGTAGCAATAACTTTTGTATAGAATTAATTGTGGGTATTCTTTTAATAAATATTCAGAAGGAACAACAGAGATTTTGTTTTTAATTTACAGGTTTATTGTAATTTAGCCACCAAGGTGAGAGTGAGCTGTTAGAAGGCTCGTGTTGGTTCTATGACTTTGATCATTTTTAGTGTTTGTCCAGATATTAAGTGGTGACTCTAGAGACAAGGTGATTTGTTTTTAATTAGAAAAAAGAAAAACCTTCTTATAATTTTAAGTATTATAAGGCTAAAAAATATTTTAATTTTCCATTAAAAATTTACAGCAGCAAGGAATGCAACATGTTTGAGCTGCAAGAAAATAAATATTAAATAGTTTCTCTTCTCTCTCTTCTTCAGTAGCTAATTTATCTGAATATATTTATGTATTCACTTTTTTTTACTGTGTAAATGTTGAGGTGTCTATCTGTGATATTATCTGATCATATAAGTCCATTTTTCTACATTACCTTGAATAGATTGTGTTATTTCATGATCTACATTAAACTCATTGTTATGTACTGACTTGTTATTTACCCATCTGCTTGGAACTAATCTTTCATGAAATAACTGCAACATTTGTTTGTCACTGTTAGTTTTACTGGCTATTCTGCAAACAAATTTAATCCTATTTTTTGACAGAAGTTCAAGGTTTGTATGATATATATCAATGTGTGTTTATTGAAGAGCTCACTTGCAACGAAACAAATATTTGTGTCGTTTGTGTTATTTTTCAATATCTGCAGTCAGTCTACAAAACAGAACTAGAATTGTCCCTTCTGGTAAAATTTCTCCACCTTTCAATTTGATCTTCGGATTCTTGCATCAGACCCCAAAGAAGATCTGAACTGACCTCAGATTAACTCACGTGAGCACTGGGTCATTTGAATCAAGTATAATTACTGATTGTGCGTGAACCTCACCACTTTCTGTATCTAACTAGCTGGGACCACTCTGGTATTGTTTACAGAAGTATGGTCGACTATATTTCTCTGTATCTAACTAGCTGGGACCACTCTGGTATTGTTTACAGAAGTATGGTCGACTATATTTCTACACAGTTTCTTAACAACCTAAAGCTTCAATACGATGTTGTCTAACATATATGTCACTTTCCTAAAACTCTCCCTCTAAATAAAAAGATCAACAGACAGGGATCTGACAGGAGACAAATGTAATTCATCTTACAGTACATTTAGGTACAATATATCATGAAGAAGTAACTGTGAGTGTTAATTTACATTAAATGGTGATGTATACTCTCATTAAATTTAAGTATGATTTTCCATGGATAATTTATTATGGAATTGATCATGTGTAATACTAATAACAAATTAGTTTTTAATTTTCAAAATGGTTGCAGCAGTGTTTATCCTTGTTTTCCATCTTCTGTTGCTACAAAGTTACTTGTTTCTAAAACAATAAAGTATTTCTGTTGGTTTTTCTGTTAATGACAACACAATGTTGTTTCTCCAGTGGCTTTTTTTTTTCTTTTCTGTGGTATAACAAAAATCTAAATTCTGATTTTAGGAAATCTTGATTGAACAAATTGAGCACGTGTGTTAAAACTGTTATAAAATATTGTGGAATTGCACATTTTTCTCATTAAATGTTCGTTACAAACACCCTTCGTTTGCAAGTGTCTGGTTGATAGAGCCCTACTGCTGACTGACTGCTCTCCTTGTGGTCAGAACTGCACCTGAACCCTAGACGTCTCTGATCTGGTCATTTAACCCACGTATACATAAATTACTTGGTCCAAGCTGAAAGTTTCATTCATTAATACTTACCTTGCTTAAGAATTAACTCCCACAAAATTTTATTACAAATTGGAATTCAGTTATTTCTGTTAACTGGAGATGATAAGTCAAGCATAAAAACATCCAAGATTTAAAGAAACCAAAAAGTGTCCAAAAATGAATATACCAAAATTTGAATAACTTTGTTGCTATTTACGATAAAAAGTGAATATAAAAACAAATAGTAGACTTGTAAGTTTTAGTAATTAATGAACTTCTAGAGGTTTTCCATCATTTGCTATAATTAATCTAATCCTGCATTCGTATTCTGAGAAGAAATTTTCCAACGCAGCAGCATGGATGGATAACATAGCATCACAAATCCGATGTTTCAGTTCTTAAAGGTTTTCAGTTAGTTATAGTAGACCTTTGTTTTCCAGAAACAGTTTGTACGTGAAAGAAACAAGAACAACACTTATAGGAATATTATTTGTATTCATATTCAATTTTTATTGTTATCTGAAGTAACAATAAAGATATTCAATTTCGTGTTTGATGTAATCATTAAAGGTTTAGAAAATTGGAAAAGAAAGGAGTAGGATGACACTTTTCAAAGTTAATTTGTTGTCTAACTGTGCTGTTTTCAAAATCTTAGAGTTTTAAAGGCAGAAATTAACATTAAAATAAGTGATTTTTTTCATGAGTACATGGATTACACATTGTTTATAAATAAGATTTTCTTGGTTGAAGAGAAACGTCAAATTAAATGGTGAATATGACGTATGCATCATGATAATGACTCCTTACAACTTAGAAAGCTGTAGTTTTTTACAAATGAAAGTGTGATACAACTAATACACATTCATTCTCTTATTGTATCTACAAAATCTATAAACTTCTCGAAATTCTGACTTCGAACACCAAATCTGTTTGTTGTCGTGTGCTAAATTCAATAGAACGTGTTCTGTCCATAGTGGCCAGGTGGGTTATGGCGTTCGACTCGTAATCTGAGAGTCGCGGGTTCGAATCCCCGTCGCACCAAACATGCTCGCTCTTTTAGCAATGGGGGTGTTATGTGACGGTCAATCCCACTATTCGTTTGTAAAAGAGTTGGCAGTGGGTGGTGATGACAAGCTGCCTTCCCTCTAGTCTTACACTGCTACATTAGGGACGGCTAGCACAGATAGCCCTCGAGTAGCTTTGCGGGAAATTAAAAAAAAAGTTATTTTACTACTTCCATTTTATTGTTTTAATCTTTCTTTGTGTTCCCAGTAGTTACATGGATCTTAATGGATGGCCCTTTAGAATTACTTTGTAAAAATAATTCCAAGTTCACATATTGATAAATAATTGATTTCTTCAATAACAGTTACTTCCAGCTGTCTTCACTTTGACATAAGAAGCACAACGTAAACCAATAAACTTACATTTACAGAAATTGTTAGTTAATGGATAGAGTAAATGAATAGACGCCATAACTCTCTGGTAACGCTTAACTGAATCACTCGCTAATTAAATAATATTCATTGACTCACTAATTATTTTATCTATATCATGTTTATTTGCTATTATAAGAATTTTTCAAACCATAATATCACGCACCTTCTAGAAAACAAATGATGTAACACTAGCAGCTTTGCCCGGGTTTTCGGGAAGGGCTACTCTCTTTGTTTACCCATTCCAAAAAAAAAATATTTGTTAATTTATGGATTGTTTTTTTGAATTTCGCACAAAGCTACACGAGGGCTATCTGCGTTAGACGTCCCTGATTTAGCAGTGGAAGACTAGCGGGAAGGCAACTAGTCATCATCGCCAACCCTTTGTGCTACTCCTTTACCAATGAATGGTGGGATTGACCGTAACATTATAACGCTCCCACGGCTGAAAGGGCCTGTGAATTTATGGAAAAAACATATTAGGTTTGAGTTTTTAAAATAAACCACCAACCTGTTTTAAAACGGGGCTTCGTTACGAAAAGCTCCCCGCTAGTACAGCGGTAAGTCTACGGATTTACAACGCTAAAATGAGAGGTTCGATTCCCCTCGGTGGGCTCAGCAGATAGCCCGATGTGGCTTTGCTATAAGAAAACACACACACACACTCGTTACGAAAATTTTTTTTTTTTTACTTCACTAGCAGAGATAACTAAGCCCTTATTGTTTACCAATGTAATGTTGTCCATGTGATAAATAAGGTGATGTCAATTCAATCCCCGTTACTGTCAGAGATTGACCACCCTGTGTTTTAATGGTTGATATCGCAAGGTTCAATTCGATTGGGAACTAACTGCAAGCGTTTGAACTCGGAGGGGAGATCGGTAAGAATTAATTGGAAACGTGGGATAAAAACGTGTTCCTTTGTCGTCCCCAGTGGGCCTGGCATGGCCTATCGCGTTAAGACGTGCGCTTCGTAATCTGAGGGTCACGGGTTCGCGCCAAACATGCTCGCCCTCCCAGCCGTGGGGGCGTTATAATGTGACGGTCAATACCACTTGTCGTTGGTAAAAAGAGTAGCCCAAGAGTTGGCGGTGGGTGGTGATGACCAGCTGCCTTCCCTCTAGTCTTACACTGCTAAATTAGGGACGGCTAGCACAGATAGCCCTCGAGTAGCTTTGTGCGAAATTCCAAAACAAATAAACTTGTCGTCCCCAGTAATGTATTATGTGGCAATGATTAAGATATTTTCTAGTTTCTTTTGGAACCTGTTTTGATATTAAAAATAATATGTAAACATTGTCAGTGTTGTGTGTAAAGTAACAGTATGAAACAAAAATGTGATTTTTTATCTGAATAAAATTGTTAGTTAATTTATAGTGATCTTTCTAGAGTTTGCTTCACACCTGTCATGTTTACTTGTATCTAAATATAATGTAATATATATAAATAAGTTATAACCATAATTTTAAGCCATAAATAAAACGCGGACTTACAGCGCTAAAATCCGGGTTTCGATACCCCTGGTGGGCAGAGCATCGATAGCCTGTTGTGTAGTTTTGTGTTTAACTCAAAAAACAAACAACAATAAAACGCGTTAAAATTGAAAAAATATTCCCTTCAAATTTTTAAAAAGAACCCAGTTTTCAACAATATATTACTACCACGTTTAATTAGTGTATTGTAATAAATTACAAAACAACAATATTAAATTAAGCTGCATTATTGTATTACAGTGTCACAAACAGATATTTTAGAACCACGCTAATATCCGGGATTCGTTTACTCTCAGGAAACACAGCAGATAGACAAATGTGTCTGTGCTATAAAAAAAACAAGAACAAAAAGTGGAAATCTTTAAACATAAGATTTTTAAATATAGTTCACTGGAACAGAAATAAATTAATGTAGTGTTAAATAATAACAAAAAAAAGAAATAATATGATTATAAACTTATACTTTGAGAACAGTTTTGTTAATATGTTTCCGAATTCGGTAATCTCTCTCTCTCTCTCTCTCTGTGGTGTTTAGGTATATATATTTGTATACCCAGAAGGGTTAGATACACTAGACCTCTTCCTCCTTCCATTACTTAGTTGGAATGGACTGATTAATAATACATTTAGAGTAAATACAATACGGCTGAAGTAATAACGTAACTTTAAATCTGGTTCTTTTCAAGACAATATCCATTTATATTTTTCTTTCATTTTTTTAACCTTTTTAAGTATAGAACGTAGGTGGCCTGTTTTATTTTAACACTATTTTATTATTATTTCAAATTTGATGTTATCTTAAAGATCAGATGTACAAGTTCAACGGGGAGAGGTGTTAGAAGCAATAACACCCTGGATATTGATGTGTAATACTGTTAATTTATCCATGTTTAACAGAGTTCGTGATGTATGTTAACATTTGAGGTAGGTATTTTTCGATGTTTTTCACAATTGTTTTAATGATTATGTCTGTTAGACTGTTTTCATTATTTGGATTTGTGTACTCTGTCAATATTTCAGAGAAGGTAGAAGTAATGGCATTGGTTAGTGTGTTTTCAATATTCATAGGTGTGGTTTTGTGTGTGTGTCTTCAGTTGTTTCAGGTAAACTTCATTACTTGTTCATGGTTTTTGTGCATGATTGATGTTTTCTTGACTACTGCAGCATATGAGTTTGTTTGTGTTTTGTGAATAGTAATTTGTTTGTTTTGAAATTTCGCACAAAGCTACTCGAGGGCTATCTGTGCTAGCCGTCCCTAATTTAGCAGTGTAAGACTAGAGGGAAGGCAGCTAGTCATCACCACCCACCGCCAACTCTTGGGCTACTCTTTTACCAACGAAAAGTGGGATTGACCGTCACATTATAACGCCCCCACGGCTGGGAGGGCGAACATGTTTGGCGCGACTCGGGCGCGAACCCGCGACCCTCAGATTACGAAGCGCACGCCTTAACGCGCTAGGCCATGCCAGGCCTTTGAATAGTAGTTGATTTTGATTGTTCTTGGATTTTGTTTGTTTGTGGCTTGTTCATGTTTGGATTTTTAAGTTTGTATAAGTGTGCCTTAATTGATTTGTATCCTTTATAGTTTGCCGTGTGTTCTTCCCCACAATTGCAGCATTTAGGCTTAGGGTTTTGTTTGGTACATTGTAATATGTGGTGATTTTCTCCACAGCCTACACAGCGAGCAATTGCTTGACATGCTGCTTTAATACATGTTTATATAACGTACATTTAAAAATACGCATCTAGTTATCCTAACACTCATCTAATAAAAAGCGTTAAAATAATCTAATCTAGAACATGGATATAAATAAACTGATGTTTGATAAATCAGCAAACGGTTTTCAAGTACAATGTATATTATGGTTTTGTATTCGTCGGCATTCCAAAATTATTTGATATTGTTATTTTCTTGTCCTTGTTTTGCAGCTGATTTGTACATAAAGAAATATTAAAGGAAGAAGGGACCGGGCTAGCCTCGTGAATAGTGTAATCGGACTGTAAATTTGAGAAATTTTTAAATTCGCGATCCATTACCAAAAAAAGGCGCTTCACGTAAGAGTGACTTCATATCCTAATACAATCGATCAGGAAAAGTCGGCTAACGGTGATTTTAACTAACTGTCTTCCCTCCAGTTTATTGGCTCAAAATTAGATGCTGCTATGCGCAGGTGACACATTTTTTTTCGCTTACCATGAAATTTTAAAATAAAGTACAGAAAGAAGTGCACGATATTGAGTTAGACCATGATTTTCAATGTCTTGTAAAGGTATTACGTATGTTAACACGACAATCTTCATTCTGGAAACACACATTGATCAGTTAAAAAGAACTGTGGTGTAATCAGAACCCCATTAACGGTGGCGCAATTGCGACAGGGCCCCAGGAGGTGAGGTTCTCCTACTGGACGATCTGGACCATCAGTTTAACTCTTAAATTTTTCGATGCGACTGGACCATCAGTTTAAACACTCCCAGCCGTGGGGTGTATAAACGGTCAATTATTCGATAGCCCAAAGTTGGCGGTGGGTGGTGATGACTAGCTTCTAGTCTTTTAAATTAGGGACGGCTAGCACTATTATTTGTTTTGTTATCACTCAATACAACAAGATCAACTTGACCGACCTTATAACCACCAAAATAAATCAAAATTACCATTTTTATTATTTCTAGAATTACTTCAAATTGTAGCAGGAAACATTTCTTTACATAAAATAGTTTAAACCTCTTAATCTTGTACAACTGCTTAAAATAAATGTTTATTGTCTTTTGGACCTAGATTTTTAAACTTCCCGCCGTAAGAAGTGCCAAAACACGCGGTAACATATAAATGTTATACTAATCAAATTACATAAATAAAGTTCATGCTACTCGTGAGCTGTTAGCCCTAGCGAACGTACCTCACAGAAGTGACGTTTGGTTTTCTACCTAATTTCAAAATTTTAAATGATACTGCTAAAAGATTGAGAAACGTATACTCTCCACATCTACACAGCTCTTTTTCCCGATGAAATGGTACAGTTTACGAAATTGTGTGATAGTGAAACACCATCTGTCCAAAATACTTCAAAGCAATTATAAAAAACCTCGAATCTGTTTTTCTTTGTGTTCGCGTGGCATTAAGAATAAACTTGTGTCTGATCGCTACGAATTACATTGCAGAGATTTTTCCAAAATGGCTTGAGTAAAAAATGATTTGCGTACTTCGATGTAACTTCGAATAAACGTTTAAATGCCTTTTCCTTGCTCGCAATAGAAAGAACATAGCTCAGACAAATACAGGGTGACCCATAAGTCCCTACCCATCCATATGCTATTATGTTCTATTCAATTACGCATCTATTATAATTTTTTTTTTTTCAGAAAAATATGGCCGATGTAAGCCCATTTACACTTGAAGAGCGTACTGTGACAAGTACGTGGGTACATGAACGCAAGAATACTGGTGACACCCTGGATGCAATACGATATATGGATGGGTAGGGACTTACGGGCCACCCTGTAGATTATGAAGATGTAATTAGAAATTTTGCTTCCGCCAAAGCAAGGAAAACAGATTTTAGAGTAATGTTTTGGCATGCTTCCGTAATGTTGCACAATAACTATATTTTTTATATACCTAATTCATTCTTACTTGCCATGCCCTACAAGTAAATAATAATTATTATAATTGTTTAATTTTAACATATCACCTCAGAAATTAAATGCATTATACTGTAATTTACTTCGAATAATTATCTCACATTTTGTTATTCTTCAAGCTACCTTAATGTGGGCTTGGATATCGTTTACAAGTCAAAATTATTGATACTTAGGCTAATGTTTATAATGATACAGAAAAGTTATTACCGTGATAGATTTACTGCAATGACAGCTACAGATATCTAGATTTCAACGTTGACAACTTGACATCCGTTGAAATTGTACATTATTAAAACTTATTAATAATAGATAGTTTTAATGTAAGCAAGTATACTTTCTTATTGCAAGTAATTTGTATGGCATAACAGGCCATTGAAAGGCAAAATCAAAACTGTTCCCAAACACCTAAAATACACACCCAGCTTTTATGCTGAAATTCGTGGGTGTTACTTTTCATATATTATCACTATGCCTATGTCATTCATTTTTCTTCATATAAATTAACAAGTATTATACGTCAGTAAATAAAAAGATATCTCTTAAAAACTTTTGCTTCACCGTACGGAATTATTTAATAATATCAAAAGTGAAGTAAATTTTAAAGAAGTTTCATAATCTATTCACAATCAGCATTCTGAAACGCAAGAATAAAATTAATATCCACTAGTATTACACTACTAAATTAGAGACGGCTAACGCAGATATGCCGCGTGTAGCTTTGCGTTAAATTCCAAAAACTAACAAACAAAACGAACTGTAATTTCCGGTGAAAGGACAAATCCTGTTCGTTACGGTTCTTTGGCTCAGCCCTCAAAGTCTATAAATCGGCGTCTTTGCAAACGTTAAATCTCACACGTTCCTGTCACACAAAGGAGAGTTGGAAGGAAGGGACCAGTCACTTTAAAGTAAGAAATTTCCAGTACTTAAAACTTGCCCATCTCGAGATAAGTTAGTAAGTAAACATTTTATTGATTTTCATTTGCAAATTTGGTTAAAAACCTGTTTTATTTATAAACATAATTTAGTAATTACTGCTACAATTCGAGGTAAAACTAAAATATGCCGGTATAGTATGCCGCATTCACATTGAGTGACCTTGGCTTCAGTTGTGTGATTCTACTTGTACTAGAGTATTTCTTCACTTCGAGTATTACTGAATATAATACAAAATATCTTTTATCGGTAATAAAACTGCCGTTATTATGTAATTTCTGTATTTCTTACAGTCAGTTTTTAGCTTAGAAACTGTGATGTATTGAATATTTTTCACCTTCAAAATGACCTATTCAATATTCAGTGGACCGGGTATTGTGAGAAAAAAGCTTAAAACAAAATCCTGTTACTTTTTAAGCCAATATATAATACGTTCGAAAAACAAAATCTCTTATTACGTGAGAATGGAATCAAAACTCAGTGAAGAATAACACAGTTTGTAAATTACAAATGATTAATTAAAATGAGTAGGGCTGTTGATGGATTAACAAATTGTAATTTTTGAGTATCGTTTTGTGGAAAATGTAAGCTTCAATAGTAACTTGCTTGATCTGTCTATACTAAAATTTAAATATTATCGTACTTAAGAAATAATTCTACTCTTCAAGAAAAGAAAACATTTTATAGGTTATTTTCTCGTAAATTTCCAGAAATTTTAGCGGTATGATTATAATCAAGTTATCTACTCACTAGGCATAAAAAATGCATACTTTGTTAACATGCATTATTTTCTCTTATGTGTCGTTTTTATTTAACGTATTGTTAATTTTTGTTACTTGGAAACTAAGAGCACGTATTGTACAACTAATTCTATACCAAAAGTAGCCAGTTTAATTTTATTGTCTAAAATAATTTAATTTAAACTAATTCGTGTGTAGAATGGTACTGCGTAACATGAAACACGTATCCAATAAATATATAGGTGCATCTCCGAGTTTGTAGTATGCAGAACCTAATAGAAAATATACACACACGCACATCATTCGGTTATTGAGATCTGTTATTTGTGGCTGTTTCTTCACCTTTACGACAGAACCTTTTGGTTTATAAGTAAAAAATGTGTAAGATCACAAAGCTCATTTGAAACTGAATTACTGTTACACCATTTTTTATATGTTTAAAATGTTGTAATTAGTTGCTTGTTTCACAATATGAGAGGAAGTTAGATCATGTCTTCTTGGTGTATGCTCATAATAATATTTTCTATCTTTAGTATCCATAGAACCATGCCTATCACCAAAATATTTGCTCGTCAGATTTTTGACAGTCGTGGAAATCCAACTGTTGAGGTTGATCTCACCACTGACAAAGGTATATAAAAACTTTTATTGTTATAAACTTTGGTAATATAAGCTGCTGATATCCATAGTGAGAAATTATATTTAAAATGGTGCCATTATCAGAATAGCATCTGTATGTATGTATGTATGTATTGTATAATATTGTATTTATTGATTTTTTATATATAAATTTTGTTTTCTATTTTGAAAAGTGCTTGTCAAACTACAGATACAACTAACATTTTTCTACAGGCATGTTCAGAGCAGCAGTACCAAGTGGAGCATCTACTGGAATATATGAAGCTCTTGAGCTGAGAGATGGAGACAAGACATCATATCACGGCAAAAGTGTTGGAAAGGCTGTCAACAATGTCAACAGTGTTATAGCTCCAGCCGTTTTGGCCAAGGTATGATAGTGTTTATATGGTAGTAAAAATATTTTTAAACAGCTCAGTTTTCTAATGCTCAGCACTTTTGTTGATTCAGTTTTCACAAAGTTTACCCCACAGAGGTATGTCTTCAGACTTGTAGTGTTAGAAAACAGGTTTTTGATACTCATGGTGGGCAAAGCACAGATAGCCCATGTTTATCTTTTGTGCTTAATATTTAACGCTTCATTTAAACACAAAGAAAATATTGTAGTGTTCTAGGTTAACATTAATAAGTAGCATAGTTTTGCTGTAAGAAACAAACATTTTTAAAAATAATTAGATTTTGTGAAAGAATACCATTCTGAAAAACTCAAAACACAATGCAACCTTTCTTTTTAGTGCTTATTAAAACTTAGCAGATCTGAACACTATTGAATTCACTGGAATCCTTTTAAAGTTTTGTGTTGACGGATACAATGAAAGTGTAAAAACAATGGTTTCTGGACAATTGGTTTCTTTCATGCAGTTGTGACCATGTTTGAAAAACAAATTTAAATAAAATTGTATACTCTTTTTTTTTTTTTTTTTTTTTTTTGAAATAGAATTTTGAACCAACTCAGCAGCAGGAAATTGATGAATTTATGTTATCATTAGATGGAACAGAAAATAAAGGTACTTAGCATTAAATTCAACTTTCATAATCAGTTCTTCTAATAAGTGATTTGAAATATGAACCTTTTGATAGGCACATCACGTTATTTGTTGTTGTTTTGAACACTAAGTTTTAAATATGACTAATTTAATTTGTGAACTGTTTTTGCAATTAAATTTTGTGAATTGTTTAAATGCACAAAAGTTGGCTTTGGAATTTGTTCTGTATGAAGTTGTACAATTTTCAGGATGTACCTAAAAGATTATCAAAATTGGTAGAATATGCAACAGATACATAGTATTACTCATGAGGTGTGGGTGGAAGTGGTAGAAAAATCTTAAACATGCTGTAAAGTTAGATAGCATGTAACACACATAAATATGTTGTGGTACGTAACGTGTAGAGTTCCATACTTCAAGAAAGAACACTGGAATCTGTGGAGTAATTGTTTGAGTAGAGACTATTTATAATCTTTATGATGTGGAAAAATGTCACTCGAGAGTTGTAAAAAGTCATTTTGTGCTTAACAAATATACATATAATGTTATACACTTTAGGAAAAAATGTGTAGTGGTCTTGCACAAGTTATGTCACTTGTATATATAACACTTATTGAGTTGTATTTAGTCTTAACTTGACCAAATAAAATAAACTTGGAAATGGTGTGTGGACAATATGTGATACATTAATAGTTCTAATAAATTACTGATAGGGTTAGTTTCAGTTGTGATGTGTGTACAATTTATTCAAAGGTGAAAGTAATGTATGTTGGAGGTAGTAAAATTGTTGTGTTGTGAAGATTTTCATTATTTACTTAAGGTCACATTGCATTCTTATGTGTAGACAATAGATTAAATTTTATGAACATAGGTTTACAGTAAATTTACATAGTCTTATATTTGTTAAATGTAGTTAAATTATACATACAAAGAAAGTGTTTTTGTCCTCCCCTCCTCCAGGAATCGTAACCTTGATCTCTGTCGTTTGTTTAGGGAGAATTTGCACGAATTTGCACTTTTGAAATAAGAGGGAAAAAAATACAGTTGAGATAGGATATTTGTGTCTATAAATAGGCTCATGTTTCTTGTGTCCTTGGTATAGCTAAGCTTGGAGCTAATTCTATTTTGGGAGTGTCCTTGGCTGTTTGTAAAGCTGGAGCAGCACAAAAGGTAATTCTTTACTTGTATCAGTTTGTTTAATATAAACTTGCTCATGAACTTGAGTTAATTTTATAGTAAGCAAGTTTAATATGTCTTGCATCAGTTCATATTACTACAATGTTTGTTATTTGCACCAGTTTCATAAAACTATTAAAATCCATATACCTGGCTGTAAAAAGTTGCACTTATGAAACGCATGTGTCTTAGGTTTTTTTAACATCAATATTATGTTGTCAAAGTAGGAGTGTGATGGAAGAATTGAAGTCCATATTTTAATATTTTACATGTTGAGAAATGACTTTATCAGAGATCTTGGGTAAAAGTAGACCATTAATTACAACTTACCATTTCTTAAATGTGTTAGAACATGGTTTACTATATCCTGCTTAGTAAACTTGGCTTTCATAGCATTTTACAACAGCCCTGCACAACTGTCTAGGTGATTATATTTATACTGATAGCTGGACAGTCATACTCATAAGTTTGTATTAAATTATATTTTCCTGATAATATTCTATTAATTTTTTTGTGAATAATCAACACACTCTTTAGTTGGTATTTATAATATTATTAAGTACTGTAAGTGAATGGCTTGTTTCGCAGGGTGTACCTCTGTACCGTCACATTGCTGACTTGGCTGGCTATGGAGAAGTGATCTTGCCAGTTCCTGCTTTTAACGTAATCAATGGTGGAAGTCATGCTGGTAACAAGCTAGCTATGCAGGAGTTTATGATCCTTCCAACAGGAGCTAGCTCCTTCACAGAGGCCATGAAGATGGGCAGTGAAGTTTACCATCACTTGAAGAATGTAATCAAGAAGAGGTGAATTTAGTTTTGTGTACACTGAGTGAAGTAGAGGATAGTAGTAAACTGTAACTGATATATTCCAATGTACCACAAAATGGGGTTGTACAGTTTCCATTTTCACCCTGCAACCCAATTACCAATACTGTTGCTTAAATATGAAGGTACGTCTTAGGAAGTGCAGCATCATTGTATTAAGGTGAAAACATATTCATGTAAGCAGTTTAACTAGACAAATCCATAAGTGTTCTTATGCCTTTTATTCTAAAAGAAATTACATAGGCTGCAATAAGTATACAGACGACAAACATGAGCTACTTGAAGAACAGGTTAGCAATCAGTTAATAAAATAACCATTGCAGAGAGAAATGGTCAGATAACAACTTTGTAACTTTATACAGTTTGTCTTTAATGAGCTACAAGAAGAAAGGATTTTTAATTAAGCTGTTGAATGTATATATTCAACTTGTTCTTCTGTATATATTAAACAACTTTTATCAGTGTGTGCTAATACAAGTAGGGTCGGTATAGTTCATAATTCAAGTTATAATCATATACTAATTAGTTTCAAAAGGATGTTAATAGTAGTCTAAATTCTCCCCTTTTCGTGTATATAACTTCAGTATTATAGCATCTACAGCATCTAATTTATCCTAGATGTTGTATATGAATAACTCCAAGGTTAAATGTGCACGCTTACTTCTGTAGTGAGAAATCAAAGTTTTCAACCCCATCAATGCTTAATTGTTAAGCAATTTGTAAAAAGCATTTACTTGTGTGTTAACAGAAATAGCTTGTGTTAAACTTAACCTTTTGAGGGGGAGGGGGGTTTACACTTGAACATTTACACAGAAAATAACGCAAAACAGGGTTATGTTGGTACAAATGAACAAGTCCAAACCTGCACAAAACTCTTTCCTCTATGAGGTGTTGTTTTCATGCAAAAAAAAAAAAAGAGTAAAAATGTAATAGTTCAATTTCTTTAACTTCACAATTTAAAGAAAAATATATCTTGTTTTGTAGAATGATAGATAAAGTAATTGGTGAGATTTACTTTTATCTTAATTTCAATAGGCTTCAAAATTTAAATACAGTTTCTCTATTAACTAATCTTAAATCTTTATAAAGACAGTCTAAGTGTGCATAAAGCATGTATTCCAACCTCATGTAAAAATAACTTGTGCTTGGATGTTTAAGAAAAGATTAATACTTGTAAAGTACATTAAATTTCATATAAATCTACTCAGAAAGAATAAAGTTTTTATTTTTGACACTGTTTTACAATTAACTACAGCATAATATGCAATCTGATTTTTTTCCTATAAGGCTTTCTTCTGTGCTTAACATTGAAATATCATTTAACGATTTCCTGTCCAATTTTGGATTAGAAAGAAGTTTGAGTACATAATTGCTTTAGTCTGTTACTTAAATGTTACTTTGTGGCTCCAGGTTTGGTCTTCAGGCCACTGCTGTTGGAGATGAGGGAGGATTTGCTCCAGACATCCAGAGCAACAAAGAGGCCCTCGAACTTATAAAAGAAGCTATCCAAATAGCTGGTTATGCTGGTAAAATTGAAATTGGGATGGATGTAGCTGCTTCAGAATTCCATAAAGAGGGCAAGTATGACTTGGACTTTAAGAATCCCAATTCAGACCCTTCACAGTGGCTTACACCTGATGCCCTTGCTGCCATGTACCAAGAATTCATTCGAGATTATCCTATTGTAACTATTGAAGATCCATTTGACCAAGACCACTGGGATGCTTGGACTTCTTTCCAGGCGGCTGTACAGATTCAAGTTGTTGGGTATGATGGTGTATTTATTTTCAGAATGAAACTACCCATGTTAAAAGCACCTCAGCTTTAATAAAAGTTAATTTATATACTTGTGATGTATTAACAGAAGTTAACTCTAAACTGAATTTTAAATAACTTTAGTTCTATGATATATATACATCATAGAACTAAAGTTGTGTGTGTGTGTGTGTGTGTGTATACACACACCAACACTACATAAGTTCAATAGATTTGGTGTGAGTATACACTCTCAACAAGGCCTGCTGAAAGTTGGAATTATATGAGGTTGTGATATTTCTTTTAAGTGTTAACAAGGTAAGTTTTGTTGTGCAGATGGGTGATGCTAGTAACTGTTTTCTGCTTTAGTGATGACCTGACTGTAACAAACCCAAAAAGAATCCAAATGGCAGTGGAAAAGAAATCTTGCAACTGTCTCCTGTTGAAAGTCAACCAGATTGGAAGTGTAACAGAAGCAATCAAAGCGTAAGTATAGCAGGATGGTTGAAACATTTGCTTTTTATAAGGGAAAAATAATTAGATGTACCTCCTACAACAAATAAAATCTCATGGAAACAAACCAGAGGGATGGAAAGTATTGCCTTTAGACATTAAGTTTTAAGTGATTTCTTCTTCAAGTAAAATACATGAGTAGGGAAGCTAATAACGAAATATTGACTTTGTTGTAGAGCTCTTAAGATTAATGTTTGAATTTATCATAATGAAATAATGTACATTCATAAAATTGAGGTGGTAAAGGGCAAGTTTGGTATACTTCATAAACTGAAAAACCCACAGGGTCAGTTGTAATTCAAATTGGTGTTATAAAAATGTTACTGAATAATTCTTAACGTGGAAAGTGAACTTTCCAACGGGGTGGAGGAAATACTGTAATGAAACAAAACCTTTTGTTTGGGCTTTTTTACATGATGGTCTGAGTACCTCCACTGGGAAAAGAAGAAAGATCATTCCCAGGACTTGTAGTTCAGAGTTAATTAATTTTTATCTTCTAAACTATTATGTAAGGGCATTTTAAAAACTACAGGTTTTGCCTTTCTTACAGACCTAATCTATTGTCGCTGAAGGGGTGGTAAATAAATGTAAATTAGCAGAAGTGCAGTTCCAGACAGGTGTAGATGGTGTGGAGATGATACTGCCACAACTTACAGGGGGGGGATTTGGACGAATGACTGACAATACTGTTTCATATCTGCCCTAATGGGCTTAGTAAAGTCTACCACACCTTTAAATGTTGAAGAAGAATGGAAGTAAAACTTAAAGTACAGCTTAATTAGTGTTCAAGGGTTAAAAAATAGCATGTTACTCAGCACCTTTAAAGGAGGTACCCAAAAATATTTACACACAACCATCTTCTTCCCAGACATCAGCTGGCTAAATCAAACAGTTGGGGAACCATGGTGAGTCATCGCAGTGGTGAAACTGAAGATACAACCATTGCTGACTTGGTGGTTGGACTGTGCACAGGTCAGATCAAAACGGGTGCTCCTTGCCGATCTGAGCGCCTGGCCAAATACAACCAGATTTTAAGAATTGAGGAAGAGCTTGGACCTAAAGCAAAGTATGCTGGCAAGAACTTCCGCCATCCCGTCTAAACTACTTTACCTCACCCAGTTGGAGGTTCTCCTAGTCCTTTGAATGCTTCATAATTAGAGTAGTGTCAAAATTGAAAATATGTTTTACTGATCAAACTAGAGTAGAACTCTCATTTCTCAGTGGACTATGTAATCTCAATGTTCCATTAATAAAGATTGAATTGTTTCATCCCCAGAACCCCTTGTACTCTATCTCTATTACTTTTATAAATTACACTCGTAGTAGGTTATTAATAAACATGAGCCACCACTCCTACTATTATATCTAAATCAATATTTATTTGTGGAAAAGTTAAAATTGTACACAGGACTCGAACGTCAGTAAATAAGCAGGCTAGAAAAAATGATCAAAACCCACATCTTGTAAAGATGAAAGTTTCCAGTCCCAAACAAAGAAAGCTAGAGTAAATTTTTTATTAAAAACGTACATGGCTCACTGGTTGGGGTGCTCAAACAAGTAGTGTCTTAGAGACATTGCCCTAAATATAACTTAATGGTGCATAATTAGAAAGAGAGGAATAACATGGAGGCATTATGCACTTTTCTAATATGTATTGAATTAGTACAGTGTTGCACACAGGTTATAGTGTATTTTCACATGAATAATCTTCATGCACTGGTAATGAAAACTACAGTTTAATACTTCAGTGCTATAGAGAAGGAGATAAAAGCCTCTTTTTGAGGTGTTAAAGTATTTTTCTACCATCCTTTTGTGATAAACATACAAATACAATACCTAAAGTAACAAATTATTCAAACATTAACTGATAACACAGCATTTATATCAAAATGGAAAATAAATTTAAAAGTAAACTGCATTTTATTAAACCAGCTCTCACTAGATATGAATGGCACGACAACCTGACCTTATGTGAAGTCTGTTTCAGAAATACCACCCAAAACTGGTTGCTTGTAGAAAGAATATTGAATAGTCCTTTTACTTCAATCATGGACTTCCAATAAAGAGATATTTCTTTAATTAATAGCATTGTAAAGCAAATGACTTAACGTGGGACTGCCAAAAAGCCTGTACTATGCAACATAATAAACTCGTCTATCTCGAGCAACTGGAGAATGGAAGTGTGTATTCAAGAAATTTCATACAAAAGTATACTTCTCAAGTCAATTGATTCAGTGAATATAAATTTCTATGCAAATGTGTTCTTTCACAAGGTGGCTTACAGAAAATCTTATCAGAGAGCCTTTCTTCAATGGAAACTACACTGGAGGACTATTGCCAAGATGCAACAAGGCTATATCATTTTAAGCTGCTGTAGATCTTCACAAGTAAAAAATTAATATTTATGACAAGGCAGCAAATATAATCATGTTTAGAAATAGCTGAGAATTGCTAACATTTATTGGTTTATGGAAGCTTGCATTATTACAAAATTGTAAAAAATTTACTAATAACTAAATACTGGACAACACTTATTGCTTAGCTTTTTTAGTCACTGAGCACCTGCTTAAGAAAGTGTAACTTTCTAATCCCCTAGTTAAGATAAGTGCTCAGCCACAAGGACATAAATGTTATTGAACACTGCCATCATCCATGGTCAAACTGGTATGTTTGGACAGATGCTGAAAGCATGTACTCAGGTTGAAAAAGTTAAATTTACTGGCTACAATATTAGAATATGACATATCAATATTTCACACCAACTTTGACGTTTTCTTACTTTCAGAAACTTCTAGTTTTAACTTCTAGTTTTAACTTAGCTCAAACCTGTATTATTGTTAGTCAAGAAACCTTCTACCTAAACACTAGTAGAACTTAACTTTTTTCAGTTCTTACAGAATAATCAAACAACATTGATGCACTCAGGTTTTCTTAATAATCTCAGTCAATTTGATCATACTTTACAAACCTGGTTAGTTACTATTTTCTTCTGAACTGTCTGAACTGAATTCTAACACTGGTGGCTTTCTGCAGTTTCTCCGTTGGGAGTGATTTGCTTTACCCCTGTTCTCATCATTGCTAATAACATTGGCCCTCTTGGCTGTTCTCCGTGACTGAGTTTTTAGAATATCTTCATCAGAGTCACTTTCTTCTGAACTGCTGCTAGAGGTTTTTTTTCTTTGAGATATTTTCACAGTTTTCCTTTTCCCTAGAAAAGGGTTGTACACATGCAGGTATATATTTACGCATTTGTATATAATTGTGGACTTAATCCCAATGATGCAAAGTCATTGCTACATTAGATTGGCCAACAACGCATAAAATACTTGTACGTCTAAATTTTTTGCCACTTTTTTAATATATATAATTTATTCTGTACCTAAAACACTGAACACATTTATACAATATATATATATACCTCTATCAAACATTTAGAAATTACTATCAACAAAAAAACTAATATTAGGGTCATGCTGGTTGTATGCATATCCACAACAAAAGAGACTTGTGATAATTTTAACTCACAAAGGCCCAATCGTAACAGTTCAAACTTGGAAACTAGCGTTACTTCTAGGACTTTTCTCAAGTGGGCCATCCATGTAATACAGTAGGTATCAACTACACAAGTCATAAAAGGTGTGAAATGAACAGTAAATTGAATAACTAATTTATTTAATTTGTGAATGTACTGGAAATATCAATGGATTCTTGACAAAACTTAAATGATAGTTGTCTTTTCTACACCTTTTCCTCTATTTCTATTTTGGCATCATTTTGATGGGAAAAAATAGTAAATTTTTTTTTCCTTCCATATTCAATAATCAATATCTCATAACATAAAATGAATCTCCCATAAAACCAAACGACATCATAATCCAGCCAATTATGTTCCATTGCACATCCAAATAAACTAATTATTGCTTGGAATTTCCTAGTTATGATCCCAATCTCTCATTAAGAGTCACTCATAATACATTTCAAAAGGCAGGAACACATGAAAAATTAAAATACGTGCTTACTTCAGTGTGAAACAGTACACACACAAATGATTGATTTGCACCAGTGAAAATTAAAAAAAATTCTTAAATATGCAATGCACACATCCTAGGGGCAACATAGGAACTGTGCATTAAATAAATTTTTCAAACAATTTTTGAGAAAGGCATTTTATCAATGCCAAACATAGAAATTAAATAAACCATACATTTTGTTTTTTTAATTTGCTCTATTAGATTTACTTTTGATTATTTGTTTTAGTCTTATCAACTTAAGTCTTACCATGTGGTGTTTTGCATCCTTTTAAGCCTGGACGAACCGAGACAGAAGCTTTCTGTGCCTTTTCAATAAGTTGATCTTCACTCATTCCTTTCAAGTGGCATTCCTCAATCATCTGTTCTAGTTCCTCCAGAATAATCTATACAAAAACCATAAATAGTACAGTTTTTTAATGCACTAACTTCTGAATTCTACAGTAAGAAATACCTCAATAGTTTCACTCTCAGCTAAACACTTAAAATTCTTCATGTCTTCTACATAAACAAAAATAATTATCACGCTTTAATGCACTACCTTGTGTTATTCTTCTACTAGGGAAATTAATTTCCTGAAGGTAATAGTAACAGAAGTCAAGCATAAGAAAAAAAACAAAAAAACTCACCTTAACCTCTGATTTGAGATTAATTCCTTTTTTTGTTGCTGTTATGATACACACAAAACTTTCATACACAGCATTATCATTCAGTTTATCAGCAAAACAAGTTACGTTTTCTTGCAGTTTATGTATACATCTCTCACTGTATGGTAATAGGCTTAGACAGAAAGCAAGGTCCTGATTTTGTCGATCAGTCCTATTGAGACAAAGTTCTTTCATAGCACCAACAAACTATTCATATACTTAACTGTTTGAACAAATATATTATATGCATAATCCAACATTTCTTTAATGTTTTATTTTAAACCATCATTCAGAAGATCATGTAAAATTAATATTTACGTTTACAAAAAATAAATACATAACGATTATTCACAGTCATATTTATAATTTGTTTTTTCTGTGGTAATGTTACTCTAAAAAATAAAATTATTGATCAGGTATTGAAACTGAAAAATAAAATTACTATGAATATTACAATGGAAAACTAAGTCCTCGAGGTAGAGGATAGTATATATATGTGGAGGCTTACACAAATGATAAAAAACATCTAAAACAATTTCAAATACAAATTCCATGTGTCACAATCTAAATGGTTTGAATATAAGTAATTTGAATAACAGACAATTATAAACTTGTAGAAAAATGCTTGGTTAATTTGTGTCAACATTCAGACTTTACTAGTGCTGCTACTGCAGGGATCTACTGGTATTTAGTTGGCAAGCCTACATACAAATGTGTATTTCCTTTAACCTCCAAAGCATTCTTTGTCTTACCAGTTTTACTGTAGTAGTAACGTACAAGCAAACAGTAAATTTCAATCATCAACATTTTATCATTGCATAAATTAAGTTATAGCTCAGTCAATTAGTCAGGTTTCATAATTCAAATTTTATCTTGTCATATAACATATGGAAACAAATACTTTACAAATGGCTACTTCTAGTGAATGCTGATTGCAGCAGAAATGTCCTCTTCAAACCACTACTGTATCTATTAAAAAAGTTTCATGTTGCATTAACCAACCATTTTTGGACATCTCAAATGTGTTTTAGAATAAAGGCATTTAGGCTATCTATTGTGTACGCTGCAGAGAGTCAAAGATTAAACTTGTGCAAAAAAGTAGACCCAGAGCTGATCCATTGAGGATTATATATCAAATTTCTTGTGTATGACCAAAGTTTTAATACATACAAACTGGTACATTAGAAGTTTGCTAACAAGCTAAAATATTAAATACCTCGTAGCTCTAAATCTATGACAAAGTTTTTCCACCAGACTCTCCAGTTGTTTGTCTTTTTCAATGAATGAAAACAGAAACCTAAAATAAAAGGAAAAATTCCATGTGTAAAATAATACCCTGCAAGTTACTAAAGAAGATAACATTTAAGTACAATATTAAAGTTTAAAAGAATTGTGTAAGAGTCAAACTAATACACTGAAATTAAATTGAACATATATGGTTATGTATAATTATACTATCAACAAAATAACTGTTAGCTTGATGCAAAAGACTTACCTAATTTCAGTAAAACTAAATTTTAGCTCTCCAGTTCTCAGCCTTAAAGACTGCTCAAAGTATAGAACATCAAGGAAGAAACATATTTAGCAATAGAACACTTTTTTTTTTACTATAACTAAAGTTTCAAGAATATTATTTTTTTCTATGAAACTGTTTTGACAGGTAATTATTTATATACCTTTCATACATTTTCATACAGTTTATCAATACACACTTCGATTTTAACAGTGAAATTAATCACATTTCATACCTACTGTAAAAATCTATCCCAATGATAATGGAATAAAAGGTTCTCATGAATTGGAAAGAGTAAATCTGGTGAGGGAAACGTAACTTCTATTTGTTAATTTTGTTGAGTCACTCTTTTGGTCTGGTAGGCTGTGCCACAAACCCAAAACTGAAATTATGACACACTGTGATTAGATGCCCATAACCATCTTCAGTGGTTTTTAAAAACCTTAAAATTTAATTGTGGAAAAAAATTACACACACAAAATGTGTCAGAAGTCTGGGCGTTTTAAAAGATTTATTATTTTCAAGTTACATACCTTAAGATTGTACGGAAATTTTCCCCATTCGTACCACATTCAGGATCTGACAGTCTACTAATAATGTCGGGTAAAATATTGTAGATTGCATTACCCTGATGAGAAAGTGAAACAATTTAAAATGACAATTTCTCAACACAAGGTAACTTTAAGCTTTACTGTACATTTAATGTATAGTTATAATTAGTAATTACTTTAGTAGATCCTAAAAACTATAAATAAAACGTGTGATTACAGCATATGCTCGATTCACTTGTACAAAGCATGTTCTATTTTCAGTTGAAAAGTCAAGTAAGCCAGAACATGAAATTAGCATTTCTAATATGGTGGAAAATTTGTTAGCCTGTCGTGCTTTTCATTCATAGATGAGTTTGATGATGCTGCTGAGGAAATGGACTAGGGTTTATTTTTAGGGTTAACTATTGTTCTTCAAGTCTACTGTGCTATCATAGACAAAAGTAGAAACAAGTTTTTTAAGTTATCCAAAATAATCTCCTGTAATAAATTACGTATTAATTACATATAAATAACATATTAAATGCTAAAAATTGTCAAAATAGCCAGTTTTTTTTTCCATGTTCCTCTTAATTTGTCCATTGTGGCTCAACATTAGAAGTGTTTAAAAAATGAATTTCAAATCTATCATTGACAGATATTCATACTGAATAATCTTTCAAACAATTATGCATCATCAAACACCTGAAACTATACTGATAACTTAAACTCTATTGTAATTACCTAGTCAGTCATGCAGCTTACACATATATATTTCCAACATGATACAATTACGAAAAATACATCTGGATAGTGAGAACTTCTCTTGTATGAACTAAACAAAAGTAAAAATACTTTCAATAATAAAGACGATCCGTGCAAAGATAATAAAGCCTTTTTTATATTTGAACTTTTTTTTTACACATAATTTTCACCAAAACTTTATCCATAAGGGAAGAATAAGGTGGGCCCAGCATGGCCAAGAGTGTTAAGACGTTCGACTCGTAATCTGAGGGTTCAAATCCCGGTTGCACCAAACATTCTCACCCTTTCAGCCGTGGGGGCATTATAATGTGAAGGTCAATCCCACTATTCATTGGTAAAACAGTAGCCCAAGAGTTGGCAGTGAGTGGTAATGACTAGCTGACTTCCCTCTAGTCTTACACTGCTAAGTTAGAGATGGCTAGCACAGATAGCCCTTGAGTAGCTTTGTGTGAAATTCAAAAACAAAGAATAAGGTTATTCAGTTACAAATATAGCTTGTACTACTTCTGTCTGCTTAAAATAAAAGCCTTGCTAATAAGCATTTGTGAAGAAAATAAAATTAACTTTAAACGGAATTTTAACAAATTAAACAATAGCAGTTTTTGGATGCTGTATGAAAAACCTTAACATATAAATGTGTTTTTTGTAGAAGATACACCTGAAACGAACCTTTTTGCTGAGTTCATGGAAAAATAGCTTTGCTAATCCAGCTACTTCTTCCTTGTTGTCCACAATACACAAAGCAACATCACTAATCTGACCTTTGACTTTCACCATATCATTCAGAATTAAATGGGTCAGAACAATAAGAGTGTTCTTACGAACTTGTACTGAATCGTCCCTCAGCCTGTTGCACAATATAAAACAGTTTTGATAATACTATAAATAATATAAAAAATTAAAAAGTAAATGTACCAGTTAAACTAACTGTTTATAAACAAGATAAAACTAAAGAACTATTTTTTCTTTAAATGCATTAATACACATTCAATTAACAATATTCTCAGTAAATACAAGTTTAATCTTACATAATATGGTCATTTTACTGTAATAAACACACACAAGTATATAAAAAAATGTCAAATTTTAACCAATATGTGATGGATGTTTTGGGAAATGCTGAGACTACATTGTATTCGCACATCTTATAAACGTTACTTAAAACTTTGATACCTAAACAAGAACTGAGCACTGTATTTTATATTCCATTAAAACAAATGATCAAACCAATTACTACTTGTACAAGCACTTAGAGGAAAGATACAACTCTTGGACTGTATGTTCTGCAATAACTATAATTCAAAACTATTCACAATTATAATACTTTGCTTAAAATAAATTTTACTTGTATCTGCTCAAACCTCTGTAACCAGAAAGAAATTGAAAGATTAAACAATATCTTGATCTCCTTTAAAACAGTGATAAACAGAAGCAGACTGAAACGGAGGTTGTCCATTTCAACTATGCAACCTCTGCTAACTATATTTTTAAAAAACCAGTATCAAATTAAATTTGCATTAATTTTTGGAGTAAGTTAATAATCATATATGAATAAAACAAATATAGTTCTTCCTTAGGTAATTCAAAGCTTTGTGACAGGTATTAACAAACAGACTGCTAGGCCCACAAAACTCTCTATAACTAATATTTCATTAAAATGTTTATGTTCCATACACTGTGGGCAACTAATGACAATAGTACCTGCTATAAAGATGAGGTGTCCACGGCTCAATAAGGTTAGGGAACCGAAATGACAAGTCTCCCAAGGCAATAATTGTGTTGGCTCGAATCAAGGGCTCAGGAGATTTTTCCATGATAGTGAAGAGCAGTGGAAGCTGAGACTCACAAAATGAGTGGCTAAGCATACACACAAAAACATACACATCACCCAAAATTTATATATGCACAGATAATTCTTGAAACTTTAAAACCTTGCTACTGTGAACTTGATGTTTAGAACCAATTAAAACCTAACGAGCATGTTGTAGTTTCTTAATTAAATCTAGTACCTTTCATAAATTTTCAATTATCAGGATCCATACAAAATTTCAATTATATGATGTTAGAAATGCTTGTGAATTTGTTTAATAAATAATACCTTCAAAAAAAGAAAAAAAGTGTCTTAGTATTTTTACATTGTACATATACTAAACATTTATTAAATGAAAATATCTGATAGGTGTAAAAGATTAAAAAACAACAGAAAATCAAATTTAAACAGATTAATAAAACTGACTTAACACTCTTAAAATGGGCTCAGTCAATTTAAACAACCACATTACCTCTTTGTATGCATTTAAAGTCTTTATAGATTTAATACTTTTAATTATCAATAATAATGTGTACATTTTTACAAAATGTGACTTTCAGTAAACATTACAAGTCTTTCAACATAGAAAAATGTTTGTAACTAAGCAACTCTTTAATTTTCTTTAACTACTTAAGCTGGTACTGCTAATCATTGAAGAGATGACATTTGCACAGCATTAGTCATTTCACCGTAAACTATTTGTTTGAACAAGTTTGAAGATTCTGCCAATTAAACACATTGTTCGATGTCACACAAAACTTATCTCAGGACTATCTATGCTAACTACACCAAGTTTTGAAGCGATAGACTAGAAGGAAGGAAGCCAGTCAATGCCACCTAAAGCTAAGTTTTATCAGAACAAACAGCAAGATTTGACCCTAATAATACACTTGTGGCTCCAATATAAGGAGTATTTTTCTGTGTGGTAACAGAACATGAAACACATTAACGATTAGACACACAAAGTGAAACTTAGTAATGTGTATAATGAAATAATTTTTTTTTATCATTATTATGGGTGTGGAACAATGCTGTCCCACAATAAAACATTGGTATTGGTTTACCAATTTTATTTACACTACGATATCTTTCTTAACAAATATGGGTATTGTTTCAGCGAGGAAATTCTCTAATTAAATTTGTTTAGCAATAACATTAACTGACCTAATCAGCATGTACTTCGCTAAAACTAAAGCAGCTGCACTACGAAGATGTGGATCTTTGTATTTCACTGGATCACTGCACACAGCAATTATCAAAGGCCTGATAAGTCCAAGTAGATTACCACCTTCAATGATAATAATAATAAAATCAACAGGGAAGAAAACTACATGAAACAAATACAAAGTGTTTCTAACTTCAAGAAAATAAAATTATTTTACGATATGAAAAAATATTATGCAATTTAAAATTTACATTTTTAAGAGATAAAAATAACTTTTATTACTTTATAAATGTTAATGTTACAGTATATATTTTAATTAATTTAATCTCTTATTTAAAGTTTTAAGTTCAAATTTTAGGGTTCAAATCTGTCAAATCATCATTGAAATCGTGCAATGGGTGACTATTAACAGACAAACTTCATGTTTTATTTTAAATGTGAAAAAGCTGTATTTTAATGATGTAGTTAATTTTAAATCATTTTTAGGTCTTTCTATTCTAATTAATAAACAGAGATGACTTAAAAAATCAAAGTACCATTTAACTACAGTATTTTTTCTACTTGAAATCGTTAATGTCCACAGTAAAAACAAGGAACTATACATTCTTTGATAAATACTGATATCCTATATATTGATGCTTGTATATATACTAAACTTTAGTTCTTTTTTTGTTTTAGCATAAAGCTGCACAAGAGGCTATCTGCTCTCTTTCTGTCCACAGCAGAGAATTATACCAGAGATTTTAACACTGTAAATTTACCACAAACCAACTTTAGACAATTCCATAGTTTCATTGTAATAATAGTTTTAACAGTGATATAATAACAATGGTCTTAAAAGTTTCAAAACCTTAAAGATATTGTATGTAATTACATTTCAGTATTAGTTTGTTTTCATGGATCTATAAGTGACACACTGTATTGCTTGACTTTGTGTTTCTTTACAAAATGCCTTTGTTTGAGACAAGGAGAGGTGGCTCCAAAATGGTTCTTGGTTACTTATTAAAATCATAAAAAATTTTCTTAACAGTTAAAAGTACTATGGAATTATTGCTGAAAAACAGTCAAACAAAAAACTGAGTAGTGCATTATAATTCTAACATGAACAAAATTCAGAAGTGTTGATGTAGCAACATGTCAATTTGGCAGTTTCTACTTTAAATTCCAAATAAACAGGACTTTGAATTTAACAAATGTCTACTTTACACATTTAAAGGTGACTAAAACATAAATAATTTGTTTATGACCAACCTTACTTTGTTATATTCCAATGAATTGAGGAGTTTTATTACTTTGCTATAATTTCACATCATGGTTTTGTATCTCAAGATGGCCAGAATGGGTATTGACAATTTTACTAATAAAGCAGAGAACAACTTTTCAATCTACTTAAGCCATCTTCAGGTTAACAAAGAGACTTTGCTGTTTGCTGATACAAGTCAGTTGCAGACTCCCTTTGTTAACCTGAAGATGACCTAAGAAAGTTGAAACATTGTTCTCTGCTTTATCAGTAAAAGTGTCAATACCCATACCAGCCACCCCGAGATACATTTCTACTTCAAGTGGGTTTCTCATCATCACAAAGTACTTCATAGTTTTGTTTCAGTTTTTATCATCCTTCAATGACAAAATAGTTCAACACTCCAGTGTAGCCAAACTTTTGTCTTTTTTAAATAAACTGTGTATTCAGATTAAAAGTGTCTTCCTCACTTGTTAAACATTTTTTATCTTCTTTCTTTACAATATTCTCATTATGAAGATAACTGTCAGCTTTCACATCATTCAGTTCCATATGAATGTACCTTAGTAAATTTATTCTCTAACCTATAAACTTTGTCAGGTTTTCATAGCAGATGAATACTGCTGCATCATGGTTAAAACTGTCAATATTAACATTTTTTTTCTCTCCTTATATTAATTCTGAGAGGTTCATTATTTATTATGGACTTTAAAATTTTGTCCAAATGTTAGTAATTACATCATTGTATTCCTTACATTAACTCGGAGAGGTTCATTATTTATGATGGACTTTAAAATTTTGTCCAAATGTTGCTAATTACATCATTGTTTTCCTTACATTAACTCCGAGAAGTTCATTATTTATGATGGACTTTAAAATTTTGTCCAAATGTTGCTAATTACATCATTGTTTTCCTTACATTAACTCCGAGAAGTTCATTATTTATGATGGACTTTAAAATTTTGTCCATATGTTGCTAATTACATCATTGTTTTCCTTACATTAACTCCAAGAAGTTCATTATTTATGATGGACTTTAAAATTTTGTCCAAATGTTGCTAATTACATCATTGTTTTCCTTACATTAACTCCGAGAAGTTCATTATTTATGATGGACTTTAAAATTTTGTCCATATGTTGCTAATTACATCATTGTTTTCCTTACATTAACTCCGAAGTTCATTATTTATGATGGACTTTAAAATTTTGTCCAAATGTTGCTAATTACATCATTGTTTTCCTTACATTAACTCCGAGAAGTTCATTATTTATGATGGACTTTAAAATTTTGTCCATATGTTGCTAATTACATCATTGTTTTCCTTACATTAACTCCGAGAAGTTCATTATTTATGATGGACTTTAAAATTTTGTCCATATGTTGCTAATTACATCATTGTTTTCCTTACGTTAACTCGGAGAGGTTCATTATTTATGATGGACTTTAAAATTTTGTCCAAATGTTGCTAATTACATCATTGTTTTCCTTACATTAACTCCGAGAAGTTCATTATTTATGATGGACTTTAAAATTTTGTCCATATGTTGCTAATTACATCATTGTTTTCCTTACATTAACTCCGAGAGGCTCATTATTTATTGTTTTACTGAAGGACATTAATACAGTAAGCTGATTAAACATTTTTTTTTTCAAAAAGCAGAACAAATATAAATATCAGCTGATAAGTACAACACAAGAAAAATGTTTGCAAAACATCATGAACTATCTTTTTCTTTGTTTTGCTTCATAACCACATTCCCAGCACACACTTTTATAGTTCATTATAGTAGAGGGACTTTTCAAAAATTTAACAGAATAAACTTTTAAGCTGTGTCTGGAGAGAAAGAACTGAGCATTTTGTACATTTCTCCAAAGCTTTGAGGAAACATAAAAACAGTCGTATACTCCCTCTAGTAATATATGGACTTCTTACCCCCTTACACATTTAAGTAATGTGTAACTTAAAATGACCAATTTGCTCCGGTATACGGTTTCTACCCAACGTGAAGTGTGACATTAAAACAACTCTTGGTCAAAAAACGTGTTGTATAAAACGTTAAGACTTTTTGGTAGTAAAACAGATTGCTATGAGACTGCTGATATATATTACAAGAATAAACTTGTAAGTTACAAGAACATGATTCGCTTTATATTTCAGTCAGAAAAATTGCATTTCAAATTGTAAAAACAACTCTTTCATTTTGTTACTCATAGTTATTCCATTTTTATCTTAGAATAAGAAACACAAAGATGTTTCAAAGTCATAATACAGTCTCTCTCTATCTCTTGGTGACAACTTCATCAAAAGATAAAAAATATACAACCAAAAAGTAGCTTTAGTTTACACTTAGGAATGAAAACATAAAATGTTAAGACTTCCTACCTGTGACAATTTCTTTGTCACAAACTTGGCACACATACTCAGCTTCTGTATCATCAGCTACTGCTCCGGTTAACCCTAGTTCTTCCTCAATCTCTCCTGACAGAACTTGATCCTGTGATAATCAAGTTTTTAGAACCAAAAAACTATATTGAAATTATTTAAAGTTTATTTTATTTAAACTAGTTGTTAAAATTACAGAGTAATGTAATTTTTCTTATTAAAACATCAAGGGTGTGGATAATTAAACAAAATAGTTTTTCACTAAATGAACCATTCTTCACTTACAAAAATTAAACCAAACATAAAATTCAGAGTTAAAAAATCTTTACATCCACTTGATTCAATAACATACTATTTATAAGCGTTTTTTAGCTAAAGTCAAAACCATAGTTATCACACAAAGTCTGATGTAACCACAGTTATACATCAAGTTTGACGAAAATCACTATGAAAAATATAAAACAAAAAATTGGATGGAATTTTGTTAAACTCAAAATTTTTTATAATGCTTTGTTTTTTGTTAATTTGTGCAAAACTACTCAAGGGCTATATGAGCTAGCCATCCCTAATTTAGAGGGAAAGCAGTTAGTCATCACCACCCACGACCAACTTTTGGGATACTCTTTTACCAATGAATAGTGGGATTAACCATAATGTTATAATGTCCCACAGATAAAAGGGCAAGCATGTTTGGTGCGATGGAAATTCATACCCACAACCCTCAGGTTATGAGAAACTGTAACTAGAATCATGAAAGGTTCAGGTATTTACAAAAGCCAGTGTTAAAATTAGGATTTCAGATCATATTTGAACAGATATTCTCAAGTGCATCCTAAAAACACACAGTTTTACACATTGTTCCGTTATCTAATAAAAGATGTAACAAATTAACTATTTTCAAGGGAGGCCACTTTTTTTTTCTTTTGTCAACTCTCTGTATGTAACTTTTTTTTTAATATTACAATTTGGGTAAAGACGTTTTTTCATTAAATGAAGCACCAAAAGATAAACTCATTACATCTATAACTCTCACCTTAAGTTTTGAATGTTCTGAAACACCAGATGCTGATTGTCTTTTCCTCTTCTTTATTAAACTTTCATTCTTCTGTTCTTGTACAAACTGTCTTCGTTTTATTTCGGTAAAAACACTAACATCAAGATAGACCAGATGTTGAAGAGCCATGTGGCCAGCAACTGATAAAAATCTTGCCAGCATGGCACTCTCAAGTTTCAAATTAAAAGCCTGCTCACCAGCATCTTCAGATTCTTTCTGGTCTGTTTCACAGAATGCTCTCTGTACTATATTTTCAGCCATTTGTAATCTTATAAATGTAACTAAAACAACCAACACTCACTAGCATTTTAATTACTGGTTAATTCTTTATAAGTATTAAAAAAAAACAAAAATCTAGAAAAATTATTCATTGAAACATTTCCATAACAAACTTAATATATAACTATGTTTAGGGGAAACAAGAAATTTACTGGCCCATCTTGACTGTCCCATCCTCTTAAGCTGAACCAAAACTATTAAAAAGATTAAAGTCAACCCTCATTATTCATATATCTTTCAAGCTTTCTTTTAAACTCACTCAAATTTACTGCCTTCACAACATCTAAGGACAACCCATTCCACAGGCTAACTATTCTACTTGAAAAAGTAAATGATCTGAGTTAAAGACAGTTTTACCTAAATCTCTATTTGTGTCCCCTGGTTCCATAATTCTTGCTTTTAAGTATGACAAATGTTGATACATCAACATTAGCAATTCTTAAACACTTCAACCAGATCTCCTCTACCTCTTCCTTTTTCAACAAAAAACAATTTTAAGATTCTTAATTTCTCCTCAATCATATAATTTTAGTAATTCACCTCTGATCTCTATACAACAATTCAACGTCTTTCCTGAGGTAAGGAGACCAAGATCGAACACAATACTCCAAATGTGACCTAACCAGTGACCTATAAAATTAAATAACTTCTTCAGACTTGTATTCAATAATTCTGCAGATACAATCTAAAATCCTATTTGCCCGACCAGTAACAACAGCACACTGCTTGGATGGTCTTAGAGACCAATTAACTTTTAATCAAAATCCTTTTCTTTCATGACCCAGTTAAGGTTATTCCCATCCAAGTTTCTTCACAAGCCTTTTATGTAGCACTTTGTCAAATAGTTTCTGAAAATCCAGATACACCAAATATGCTCCATTACCATCATCTGCACATGCAGTAACATTTTCAAAGCGTGTCAAAAAATTTGTAAGACTTTCTCATAGTGAAACTATGTTGACTATCTGATAAAATTTTAAACTTTGTTAAATGACTTTGCAAAGTAATTTTTATCAGACTTTCCAAACAGTTTCCCACAAAAGATGCAAGATTAATGGGACTATAATTACTGGAACAATTTCTATTACCTCCATTGAAAATAGGAATGACATTAGCTAATTTCCAATCTGTTGATACTTGCCCACTATTCAAGAACTAACACATATCCAACCCTTGACCTTTAAAAACCTCAGGTAAATAATAAAATTTTGGCCCAGAAACCTTATCATTCTTTAAACTTCCTAATTTTATTTTAACAAGCTCAGAATTTGTGCAGTTGTCTTGTCCAACTTTCTTATCATCTATCAATTGCTCAAAATGAGGAATATGTGACTTATCTTCAACAACTTGCTCAATATAGCTTATACATTAAAACCTGAGGATCAAAAATAGCTTTAGTACCTGTATCAGGATTGTTTAGCATGACTTGGTAAAGCTGTTTTAGTATATCTCCACAGATGAGATCAGGATGTTCTCCAAGTTTATAAATGGTATTTATTGCTTGCTCAACCATTGGAACATAATACTTGTCATCCAATTTTAGTAAACCTATGACAAAATAAATGTGCAAGTTTACAAAATAATGACATTTTAATACATCAACCTCAAAATATATCTCAGTGAATTATTAAAACAACTCAATATTCACTTAACACTACAATATTTTGTGTTCTCACGAAAAAAGTAAACAAGTGTAAACCACACAACAGAAAGTACCTGTATAAGAGCAATAGTGATAAGCCATACAAACCACATTATAATACAAAGTGTTCTTAAGTGTAAAAATGTGCCAAGTTTTAATCCTCATTCAGAAAATGAGAACAAAATAAATGTTCACAATAATTTTAATGTCTTAAAAGAATATTTTAAAAATATAAAACATAGTTTAACGTGCATGTGTGTTCTAACATACAGTCATGTGAAAAAGTTAGGACACCATATGAAAGCCTGTGTATTTTTGTAACATTTTTGGATATATAGATATTTAATCTCAATTTTAACAATAATTAGAGATTATAGGAATATAACTAAACAATTAAAACTGAAGAAAAGACTTTTCAAGATCTTCTGTAAATGTAATTTGACAAAAATGCATATTCTAACTGAGGAAAAAGTCAAGACACCCCCACATTTATTCTCACTTAAAATGGCTCAACTCACACACAGGTGTATCACACCAGGTGCACGTGTTTAGAAGATCGTTATTCAGCATTTTGAATGAGGCTTGTCCTATTTAAACCTCGGACATTTAGTTTGGTGTGCTCCTGACAGTTGAAGTGAGAGTGAGCACCATGGTGCAAGCAAAAGAGCTGACTGAGGCATTCAGAAAGAAAATTGTAGCAGTTTATGAGTCTGGTAAGGGATTTAAAAAGATCCCAGAAAATTTTGAAATCAGCCATTCCACTGTCCGGAAAATAGTCAACAAGTGGAGGGCTTTGAAAACAACTGTCAACATGCCCAGGTCTGGTCATCCAAGCAAGTTCAGCTCGAGAGCAGACTGCAAGATGCTAACAGGTCTCCAAAAACCCTAAAATGTCATCACAGGACCTACAGCAGGCTCTGACTACTGTTGATGTGAAAGTGCATGCCTCTACAATCAGAAAGAGACTGCACAAGTGCAACTTGCATGGGAGGTGTGCAAGGAGGAAACCTTTGCTCTCTAAGATAAACATCAAGGCCAGACTGAAATTTGCCAGAGAGAATGTAGACAAAGACCAGGACTTCTGGAATAATGTTCTTTGGACAGATGAGTCCAAAATTGAATTATTTGGACACCAAAACAGAGGACATGTTTGGCATAAACCAAATACAGCATTCCAGGAAAAGAACCTCATACCAACTGTGAAGCATGGAGGTGGAAGTGTCATGGTTTGGGGCTGCTTTGCTGCAGCAGGACCTGAACAGCTCATAATCACAGAATCCACCATAAATTCTACTGTGTATCAGAGGGTGCTCAAGGATCATGCAAGATCATCTGTATGAAAATTAAAGATGAAGCAGAACTGGACCCTGCAACATGACAATGACCCAAAACATACCAGTAAATCCACCAAGGACTGGCTGAAAACTTTGAAATGGAGAGTCCTGGAATGGCCGAGTTAAAGTCCAGATCTTAATCCCACTGAAATGCTGTGGGGTGACTTGAAACAGGCTGTACATGCAATAAACCGTTCAAACATCTCACAGCTGAAAGAATTCTGCATTGAGGAGCGTGGCAAACTTTCTTCAGAATGATGTCAGAGACTGGTAGATTGCTATAAGAAGCATCTCACTGCAGTTATTCAGCCAAAGGGGGTAACACTAGCTATTAGGGGGTAGGGTGTCCTAACTTTTTCCTCCGTTAAAATATGCATTTTTGTAAAATTACCTTTACAGAAGATCTTGAAAAGTCTTTTCTTCAGTTTTAATTGTTTAGTTATATTTCTATAATCCCTCAGTATTGTTGAAATTGAGATTAAATATCTATATAACCAAAAATGTTACACAAATACACAGGCTTTCATAGGGTGTCCTAAGTTTTTCACGACTATAAATTATACATGGTTGTATTCTGAAATTTCATGTTGTATTAGCGACACAAAACTACCATTGAAAATGTATTCAACACTTTCATTACCATTGATAAGTGGAGTTCAAGAAAAGCAGAGTTTATAATTTGTACAAAAGTTTAGTTGTTTTTTCAACTTTAAAAAGAAAATTTGTATGAAGTTCCAAACAGGCTTATATCTTCCAATTTCTAAGCACAGAATATAATCTCTTTCACAATTACAAAAAGAAATACTTTATTTGCAGTTTACAATAAAATAATATCAGAGCCGGCTGTTGTAATATAAATGAAAATGAACACAACAAACACTTAAATCAATTAAATTATACTGAACATTTTTCTCTAATTAGTTTTTCTTGAAAACAAAACAGTTTGTGATTTATTTCTGCAAAACTTCACATTTTCTGACCAAGAGAAGTTTAACAATAATTCCTGTCTGACTTAATATTTAAGTAGTGTTACATCAGTTGTACGTAACAATTTCTAATATTTGTTTTGACAATAATTCCTGTGTCTAACTTAATATTCAAATAGCATCACGTCAGTTGTATGTAATAATCTCTAATATTTGCTTTGACAATAATTCCTGTGCCTAGTTTAATATTAAAGTGTCAGTTGTATGTAACAATCTCTAATATTTGTTTTGACAATAATTCCTGTGCTTAGTTTAATATTAAAGTAGTGTGACATCAGTTGTCAATCTCTAATATTTGTTTTGACAATAATTCCTGTGCTTAGTTTAATATTAGTGTCACATCAGTTGTCAATCTCTAATATTTGTTTTGACTATAATTGCTGTGTCTATTTTAATATTAAATAGCATCACATCAGTTGTATGTAACAATCTCTAATATTTGTTTTAATTTTGTATTTATGCTACAAATAATTTATCAGCGAAAGTACTTCTATAAAATTAACGAACTTATTAAAATTAAACAACACGCCCCAGTAAAAATATACTTATTCTATTTACTACTCAATTACCAAGCCTAATGGAATCGAGTTTCTGATGTTCTCTCACTTCATACTAAACAATCAGTTTCCTTTTCCACCAGCCTTTTACTATTTAATTTTACATTTTAGACACACTGATCTTCTGTTGGATTTGGCTTTTTTTTTTAAGTAATAATAATGACCAATGAATAGAAGTCTGAGTGACAGCCTCACAATTTCATATTCTTAGTTAACTGTGTCCAAAGGAACTGTCTCAAGTAACCTTTTTCCACTGACTAATAAGCCATGAGACAAGTAAACCTACTTTGATATACCAAGATATGCATTCTTTTCATTCTCTATATTATTTCATTACATAGATCAATGTACAACTGATATTTTCAACTTCTTGTCAGGTGTGTGTGTGTGTGTGTGTGCAAATTATACCAACCTTTAACAAGAATGTCACTCAACTTCACAAAAATTTCATGGTCTTTAGGAAACTTGAAAGGAGGACTTTTGGCTTCTACACTTGGCTGTTGACAAGAAAATAAGAACACTGAGGCACACTGTTAACATTTATTTTTATTTTTAAATAAGTATTCAACTATTATCAAAGTTATATCAAAATGATGGAAATCTTATTAACAGATTGAAGTTAAAGATAATGATAAAGCAAACTTTAAAGATAATCTAGCATTTACTTCTCTTACTTAACACTTTAAAGCTTTGTTGTTTCACAAAATAGTTTTACTTAACACCTTAATACTTCCTTTAAAGCTTTGTTGTTTCACAAAAGTCAGTCTTACTTCCTTGTTTCACAAAATAGTTTTACTTAACATCTTAACACTTCCTTTAAAGCTTTGTTGTTTCACAAAATTCAGTCTTACTTCCTTGTTTCACAAAATAGTTTTACTTAACACCTTAACACTTCCTTTAAAGCTTTGTTGTTTCACAAAAGTCAGTCTTACTTCCTTGTTTCACAAAATAGTTTTACTTAGCACCTTAACACTTCCTTTAAAGCTTTGTTGTTTCACAAAATTCAGTCTTACTTCCTCAGCTCTTCCTTGTTTCACAAAATAGATTTACTTAACACCTTAATACTTCCTTTAAAGCTTTGTTGTTTCACAAAATTCAGTCTTACTTCCTTGTTTCACAAAATAGTTTTACTTAACACCTTAATACTTCCTTTAAAGCTTTGTTGTTTCACAAAATTCAGTCTTACTTCCTCAGCTCTTCCTTGTTTCACAAAATAGATTTACTTAACACCTTAATACTTCCTTTAAAGCTTTGTTGTTTCACAAAATTCAGTCTTACTTCCTTGTTTCACAAAATAGTTTTACTTAACACCTTAATACTTCCTTTAAAGCTTTGTTGTTTCACAAAATTCAGTCTTACTTCCTTGTTTCACAAAATAGTTTTACTTAACACCTTAATACTTCCTTTTTCAACAAGTTTTTACCTTAGTATTTCCTGTCAGTTTCAAGAGTGTGGCACACGTGTCTCGAACTATTTGAAAGTCACCTCCTGCCTCAGGATCCAGACCCACAGACACAAGGATATCAATGTTTGATCGTACAATTTTAACTTCAGCACTGTAGAAGAGAACACTGACGTTAATGATAAAGATGCTGACAAAAACAGAAACTTCATTACAGAAAAAAAATCAGGTTTTCATGATTATATTTCACACTTTTGTCCTTTGTCACTGATAAAACTCAATGCCAACTAGTAATCTAAATTGGACAGAGGGATCCAAATTTTATATTGATTGGTACTTATGACAGACTAGAAGAGCTCAGTTTCACATGTGGCAAACATTTTGAGAAACACATCCACAAACTTGATCCAAAGGTTCATACAAACTTTGAAGATTGAAAACAAACCACTTAATTTACTGTCAGAGAAACTTCAACCATGATTAGTGTTACGGAGATAGACGAAACCTCTGGAACGTAAACCAAATTCATTAATTTATAGCAAAAAAATAAACTAGTGATTTAGCCAAATCAGAAAAGATATCCATGACACTTCAGAGGTTCTACCCCCAGATGATATAGAAGCTTCTTGTCTAAGTTAAAATGGAGAAAAACTTGCATACTTCTAAAGTTTGAAATACCGTTCATAAAAATGCACGTAACACTTCAATTGTTCAGTTTAACACAATTCAAAGTGACAAATTGCTTTTTTCTAAGACACGTTAACAAATCCCACAGTCCAACAGTAAAATAAATATTGAGTATTTACTGTCTATAATGAGTGATTCGGTAACAATGGCGGCCTCCATAAAGCTGACATAGAGAGCGGATAAGGTAGATTAATGGTCGATTTCTATTGTAATATATTTTATTTATTTCCCAAATTAAAACAAATCCTTTTTAAATATCCCCTTGAAGTTATAAAGCCAGGATTAAATTCGTAAGCCACGTTTTTACACGTTCTTAAATTAGCAGTGAGCCGCGATAATCCTCGCTCACAAGACTTGCTACAGCGGCTTAAGCGATTTCACGGTTTACTGGTCCACGGCTTAATGGCACTCCACTGTATCAAGATTTTACACTGCGTCTTCCAGGCCAAAGGTTACATTGCTCATAGGCCTAAACCTAAGCCTAGAGGAAGCGTTTTGATACTAAACAGTAATCCAAGCCCCTCTGTATGACCCAGAATGAAATGTATAAGTTACTTAGTACTGAATAATAAATAAATACACAAGAACAGGTCACAGTACCTATGGTGGTGTAAAATCTGCACTCTTTTTAACTCTTCACGTTTAGAATAATGTTATTACTGGTAATAATATAGATATTCTAGTGGTGATATACGGTAAACACTATCAAAAGTACATATGATAAGCATGTAGCTCACGAAAAACGAGAAGTGGGCAAGAGTATTTTTGTACCGTAAGTCACTAAACAATCCATGAAACATCTTGGTAAGATTGGTGGAAGTGCTGCAACCTTATTCTTATATTTTTTTTCAAAATTTAGCTAATCGAAATGGGGATGTACTTTAAGTACTATTGCCAGTGAACATGTGATAACAAATTAACTCTTTCACTTCCACATTTTATAAACAAACTCCCCTATTTTACAGGTTTAATTTTAGGTACCCTACAAAAAAAAAAAGACACATCTTAACATTTTATAATTTAAAACTGGTAAGTGTTGAAAAGTTAGAAAGAGAGGAATACCCTTTTCTTTTATGGCAGCACTATAGCATATGTGGGGGAACAGCTGTGTCTACATGACATTTCTTTACTCTGTAATAAAAGTAACTTAAATGTCTAAAATAAAGATCTAATGATTGATGTTGTGAAATAATTAATTATGTCATCAAATGACCATTCTTTACCAAAATTTACCAAAGAAACCAGCAATAAAAATAACATACTATTCCAATTTCTTATTACTAATTAATTTAACACATATCAAGTGTTAACAAAATATTAACTTAGGGCACAAGATTATTAAATCAATTCCAAACACCATGATTTCTATTATAACACTGACACTTTAGATTAATTGGCCATCTGCAAAAAAAAAATCATTTTCTAGTAAAAGCTACTATAATACAGCATAACTGCTTTATTAAATTTTCTAACGTAATGTCTACTCACCCAGCAGCCATTCCGAGCAACACTAAAGCAGCATGGCTGTCTTGTGAAGTAACACTTGGCCCTCTTTTAGAGAACCGTTCCCAAAGAACCTGGATAACTGTTGAATTCAGATCCCCAGACTTCATGAACTCTTCCAGCTGAGTATGAAGTTTGTGGACACATATTTAAATTACCTCAGAATTAGAAATGTTTTAATTCATATAAAATAAATATATTCAACTTCACCACCTGTGATTTAGTGAATAAAAGTTCTATCTATATCTGTAAAATCAAAAGATGCTGAGGAAGTGCTATTTCTTAAACAAGAAGCTTTATATGTAAGTATGAAAGACATGTATTTCTGTAAATTCTATGAAGATATAAAAATAGAAACACTCCCATAGGAATGTCTGTATGTGCTTGCAGCATGCAGGTTCACTGACAAGTTTCATAGAACCCACAAAATGGATATTTCAGTTATGTTACATAGAGAATAAATTAAACACAAGCATAGGAAAGAAACACACAAATAGAATCAACAAATATATAAAATCTTTATTTGCAATAGCTGCATGCATTGTGACACTTACTGGACAACATATACTTTTAGTTGTAACAAAATATGGTTGCTGGAGTGAATGGTTTTCTGCACATGTCAAAAAGGCCAAAGAAAATTTTGATTTATTGTCCAAGTTCAGACAAAAAACATTAATAGTAAAGAATTCAATCAGCATGTGGAACAGATATTCCATGTTACAAATATAAGGAATAAAAACTAACTCATATCACTTTGTACAAGTATCTGAACCACTCATTGGTTTGGGTTCATCCCTCCAGAAGTAAATTTTTACTATTCAAAACTGATGCTACAACATACTAATTTGGAGACTAAACCTTTAACAAACAAAATGTTAGGAAAGAAGCTATATCTTTTACCCACAAAGTTTGTTTTTTTCTTCTTGTATAGATTTGTACATGTCTATACCCTGAGAGATTTGTATACTAAAGAAACAGAAATCATTTTGTTGAAAGTAGTGTTTTATTATTCAACTATAATTTCTTAACTAAAACTGCCCTTTATATTACTAATTAACATGAAGATGTTCTGATATGGATTAGTTACTGACTTTCATAATACAGAAACAAATGAATATCACTCACATTCACCCTGCAGCAACTCAAAGTTCATTGCCTTATGTGGTGTTTTTGTCATTTATTTGATAGCATAAAGATTCATTAGCTCTAATGGTTCCTCTGGGAGGACAGCATGTTTTCTTCAATGTTTCTGATTTTTATTCTTTTAATATATGGATTTTATTCAACTATTGGAAAAATTAGTTTCAGCTCAATATGTCTTCTTGTTTTATCTTTAGGAAAAACCTTCTCATAATTGCCAACATTCAAGAAATTCCTCAGAGTTAAACAAGGCTCTTTTGGTAACCTGACCAAAACTACACTTACTTTTAAAAACAAACAAACAATATTTCTAGATATTAAACCTAATATGAAAAGTCTTTTCTGCATTTTATATAAAATACCATAATCTTAGAGTTTCCAATTAATTTTTACAAATAAATATGATTTGTTGTTGTTTTTTAAGATTTTTCTTGCAAAACTACAAAAAGGACTGTTGTCACATAGCCTTTCCTGATTTTAAAATGATAAATGAGATGAAAGTCAACCAATAAACAGAACCCTTCACTGACCAACAGGCTATTCTGGTCTACTTTAAAAGACACTGTTAATGGACTGCATCTGTTTAAAAAGTATTTGGACAATGTTTTGAGTTGCCAACACAGATCTTTATTACACCAAATAAAGATCTGTAGCAGCAGCTTAAAACACTATTCAAAAACTTCCAAACAAATTTAGTCAATTAACAATGCCTTTTGAGTATTCTTGTCCAATTGAATAGCGAAATTTGACTTTCACTCCTAAAGCATACTGCAGAGTCAGGCAAATTAAGCACTATGCAAGTCTGTCCCTAAAAAAAAACAACAAATGTATTTAATGACTGAAATAATCCTGAATTTCATCCTTTAACAAGAACTACAGAATACATTTATATTTAGATATAATGTTTCTCTACAAGTAGTCTATCACATCTGCATTGATTTGATATCTTAATGTTGTAAACGTGTGCTAATGTTTTTTTTTGTTTTACAAGTAATATACTGTAAACTTTGTTCTTAAGACTCAAGCTAACACACAAGATATTTTGACTGAAATACATCCAATTCACATTATGAATTACGTTAAATTTATTTAAAACAGGCTGTCCTAAAGAATTAATTAGTAATTATTATATATACCTACCAAATGTTCAAGAGACATCCTTTCACCTAAGTTACATGTTTGAACTAAGGCTGTAAGGTTTTGAACAACAGCCACTGCCTTAGCCCTAAGATTAAAAAAATAGGATTTCCATCAAATAAGCTAAAACTGACAAACTAAAAATGATTTTTTATAACATCCAAATAAAAGCAATAAGAAATTGATTATGTGATAATCTTCAAAACAACTAACAAAAGATATTTTAACACTGTCAAACTTTAGTAAACAAAATTTTTGCAAAATAAATTCAACCTAAATAAAATGCATTTTAAAGCAAAAAACAAGTTAATATGGATTGTTAAATTATTACATCACGTAAAATTTTCATTATTTTTCCACCTGAAGACATGAAAATTTTTTTAAACAAATATCACAGACTTATTAGATATTTAATTCTGCTTTAACAGCACAGTTCCTTCCATGGTTTGTTTGTTTTGAATTTCATGCAAAGTTATGTGAGGGCTATCTGCACTAGTCATCCCTAATTTAGCAGTGTAAGAGTAGAAGGAATGCAGCTGGTCATCACCACCTACCTCCAACTCTTTTACCAACGAATAGTGGAATTAACTGTCACATTATAACACCCCCACAGCTGAAAGGGCGAGCATGTTTGATATGATGGGGATTCAAACCTGCAACTCTCAGATTAAGAGTCAAATGCCTTAACCCACCCGGCCATGCTGGGCGTCTTTCCATGGTATTTTGAAATTATTACATGTAAGAACAAAAATTTGTTCACATAATAGCAGAATTATACTACAATACTTGAGAAAAATGAACACCTGTCATAACTATCCAACTGAACCCAAAACTTACCTCGTGTTTCCACCTTCAGGACACAAGTAAAGCCTTCTGTATGCATTGACAACGGCATCTTTAACAGCATTTTCTTTCGACCATACTAGCAGCAACATACGCTGGATTCCAGACATAGCATCCCGTACTCCAAACTCAAAGGCTGTGACAAAAAAATCAATGGCTTCTAATACATCAGAGACTGTCCTCGAGCCAAGTAACTGACATACGATAGGCAGTGCTATCTGAATCTTCTGAGCAAATTTTACAGAGTCCTTTATAAAAAAATATATAATAAACTAAAATTCTGAAACAATGACACGTCTGCAAGGATAACTTTCAATCATATAAGAAAAAAAACTTAACGTCCAATTTCTATAATAACAATTAAGAGAATATCCTGACTGGAAACCTTTAGAAATATGATACATGTACTATAGGTATTGATGTGATAAGTTTTTTTTGTGATGTCGTAGTTTGGGTTGTTAAAAATACCTTAACATTAACTGATAATGTTAACTCAGCTGGCAGAGCACTTGCTTGTAGCAAGAGAACTCTTGATTTCAAAAGAGATTCAACCACAGAAAAGCTGGCACACAAGGTAGGGGCCACCATTATATAATCCTGAGACAAGGTCTGAGAATAAGCCTTATTTGCGAGAGGTGAAGGTTGTGTAGTTAGCATTAAAAAGTGTCTTAGTAGTAACTGCTAGTGGTTTAATCCTCTAGTTCAATTAACAAACCATTCAGTTGCAGTCCAAGTGTTTGCGAGTTTCAATCTTACGTCACAAAACCACAAAATTCCCATATGCTCAAAGACAAATTTCCAGAGGGTTAAGCCTATTGACTATTGTTATTAATGATTGTTTTTTTTCCAGAAATTCAAGCTACAGGTTCTTTCTCTTTCACAAATAAGATCAGTGTTTAGGAATTGTTTCAAGATTGTGAAGCAAATACTTCATTCATGTAATTTCAAGCCTTGTGACCAAACTTCAGATCTATTGCACATTAAATGATTGCTTTAACAACTTAACTAATGGGTTAAGTTATCAGTTATTCATAATAAGCTATTTTCTTTTTAACACCTCAAACTGCCTCAAACCATTTGAACAATTTAAAACTGCACTATTATACAAGTGTAATAAATAATGCAGATGTACATATGAAATTAAACCCCGGAAGACAAAATTTTCAAAACAGGATATTCAAAACTGACCTTTAGTCTCCACTGTATTGGCTGTGTTTTAGTGGACTAGTATTTTGTAATATACAGTTACATTTCAATTATTATACATTATTTATATATGTATATATACATGCATATAGATTATTACTATTTAGTAAAAAAATGATTAAACTTATTTTTCTTAAAATATAGAACAATAAACCAAGAAGGAGCACAAACAATTATCTCATCTTGCTGTGATCTTTGTACTTGGTTGCTGCTGGACATAAGTTGCTAAGCCTTTTAAAATTTTGCACATGAAGAATATGAAACAAAATTTATTTTAGGTTTTATATATATACAGTTGAACAGCCAAAACGTCATAAATAACTACTGATACCATAGAATTCCATCATAATTTATTAAGCTTACTAACTGAGATTCATTTAAATTTTAAAAAATTTGAAACTTTGAGCAGGCTAAAGACACAACTTACCTCCTTGAAAACTCGGATTGAATAAATATGGTAACTTTTTCAAACATTAAAATGGCTGAGAAAACCACTGTGTGGACATTATAAGCTGTTGATTGGTTATTCACATGTCATATATTGTAGTAAGAATATACAAGGGACCATTTTGAAAAATTGGAAGAATTGAACAGGGCCACTGTGTTTGATTCAGTACACAAGCCATATCTCAGCAAAATAAAAAGGTATGAGGTTTTTACTTTATATTCTAGCTTGTCAATATTATTAATTTGAGTTCATAATTTGTACAAAATTTGATGTTGTATTTCAACATCACAAACATCTAATTTTAAACAGTGCTGCATTCAACATACCATGTGACTCACTAAAACCTATATTTGTGTTCTTTTAATATTTACTTTCAAATTAACTTATATATAATATTAAGGGTCGAATTATAATCTACAATTTGATTCCAAACTTACTGTAAAAATTCATAAAGTAGTAGTTCAATAGCATTTTGAATGCGAGTCAACACATGTAATGACATGACCTTTGAACCCTGATCCATTGCAAAAAGGTAGTATGTTCTATTAGTTAGGATTTAATGAATTTAAAAAAAACATACACGTACTTCGTGTTAGCTCATTTGATTTATGAGATAAGAATTTTTCGTTTAAGCCATAAATAAGTCAGTTAAACCAGTTGGTTCTCCATAAAAATAACTCAGTTGTCAAATATACATTTCTGATCTCAAACACATACAGCACAAGAAGCTTCAAACCTACTATTATTTATATCTCTTTCTAACTATCACATAAATAGTTTTACAAAATTCTATTATTGCTCAAAGCAATGTCTTTAATGACATCCAACTGTCCTCAGGTTTTACCACCAAAACAAAACAACCACTACACTTATGGAATTTGAGTGCAAATACGTCCAAAAACAGTGCCAGAGGGAATTACATACATTTATAAAAGACAGAGGACATGGAAGAAGCATATCAGTGTAGGTTAAATAAATAATGTAGTAAAAACAAAGAGAGGGTGAATCTGACATTCCAGCTCGTCAGTATATAATATGTGTTTATATATTAGTGGTTAAACAATCCGAATCCCAAGAAGAAAAAACAATTCTATAAATGTGAAAAACTGCAGACTGAGAATTTAAAGATTTCTTTGTGAAATTAAGGAATTGAAATTTGATAATAAAAAACACTTAATACACATTGATAAAAAACTTCCATTATAAACTATCTTTTGAAGCCAAGTTTATTAATACACATTGATAAAAAACTTCCATTATAAACTATCTTTTGAAGCCAAGTTTATTAATACACATTGATAAAAAACTTCCATTATAAACTATCTTTTGAAGCCAAGTTTATTAATACACATTGATAAAAAACTTCCATTATAAACTATCTTTTGAAGTCAAGTTTATTAATACACGTTGATAAAAAACTTCCATTATAAACTATCTTTTGAAGTCAAGTTTATTAATACACATTGATAAAAAACTTCCATTATAAACTATCTTTTGAAGTCAAGTTTATTAATACACATTGATAAAAAACTTCCATTATGAACTATCTTTTGAATTCAAGTTTATTAATACACATTGATAAAAAACTTCCATTATAAACTATCTTTTGAAGTCAAGTTTATTATTACACATCGATAATAAACTTCCATTATAAACTATCTTTTGAAGTCAAGTTTATTATTACACGTTGATAAAAACTTCCATTATAAACTATCGTTTGAAGTCACGTTTATTATTACACGTTGATAAAAAACTTCCATTATAAACTATCTTTTGAAGTCACGTTTATTATTACACATTGATAAAAAACTTCCATTATAAACTATCTTTTGCAGTCAAGTTTATTATTACACATTGATAAAAAACTTCCATTATAAACTATCTTTTGCAGTCAAGTTTATAAATACACATTGATAACATGACAGTTTAAATTATTAATGTCACGAGTTGCACTTTGATCCTCTCTAGTCAACAGATTTATCAGAATGTCAGACAAGATATCCAATAAATTTGTCTTTCCCAAGTTAGTTATTCACAAAACTAAGTCAGTCAACAGGGGTATCATATACATTTCTTCATGGGAGAAACTGTTTAACATCAATAACAATGTATAGAAACTGACAGTGATTTTGCAGTAAGAGTGACTGTCAGTCACAAGGATATCAACTCTGCCATGAAAATAATAACATTATTATTACTGGAATATAATTCCATGTTTTCTACTCTGGGACAACGATGAATAACTTATTAACTTCAGAGAAGTTTGAATATGACTTGATTCAGATTAACATAATTTTATCTTTAACTTGGAAATTAAAATTATAACTGTAAATCATAACTTCAAAACTTAATATTGTATCTCTTGTTTCCAGTATAGGTGTTACACTTTTCAATTGCCATTAACAATGACCATTGTATCATTTAAATAAAAATTGCTTATTCTGTGAAACTTATGTCTGAAGTCTCTTTCTTTGTGTCAAACTCAATCAAGTTAAAAGAAAATTATATTTGTATTACTCAATACATTTTCTGGCAAATCTCCAGTTATTCTGTATTTTTATCCAATTAACCAATGAATAATCAACTAGAAATATTTTAATATTAAGATGGAAAATCAGCTGGTAAACAGCATCCACAGCCAACTCTTAGCCTGATCTAATTATATAGTGACTAACTCTTGCAATGCACCCATAGCACTAAAGTACAAAATAAGTTTTTTGCAACAAAATGTTAACCACAAAACTTCAGGTTCACAGTCTGACATGACTGCAACTAGGACACATCCAATAATAATAATAATAACAATAATAAAAACAGCCTACACCAACATTTACAAAATGCAATGGATTCATCTGCCTTCTAAACATTGTGAAAAAATTGGTATTTCTATCTCATCAGTCTACACATCATAAACGACAAAAAAAAAAAATCCAAGTTACTTAAGATTGTTTTTGATGGAAGTCAATAAATTCAACATAATAATTTAACATTTTATATTAATAATCTTAAATATCAAATTTAATATTTTAATATTAAAATAGTTAAACTAATATCTAAATCCTCAGAACTCTTTATAATTTTACAAAGTTATTACCATTAGAAGAATTTAAAAAATCTTTGAAATTATTGTCATAACTAACCTTTAGATACTGCACTAATATTTGCTGCTTGGTGACCTCATTCACAACATTATGTTCTGTGTTTCCACCGTTACCCATTGCATGTTCAGTTTCCATAGCAACATCAGAAACTACCTTATCTTCCATTTCCAAATGAGCCAACTGGCTGTCACACTGGTTACCTGGACCCATATATCAACATAAATTTGCAAGAGATTTTAAGAATGATATTACACTACATTTTTAATGTCTAACACTATATAATTATTCATTACTTTGAACTCTATATCTGTTAAGACATATATACTTCATTATAATCCAAGATTAACAGCAAATTATAATATACCATTGATTGAGAAAAAAATGATACTCTGTTAAAAAAAAAAAATCTGTGTACAAAGCAAAAATAAAATAGCTGAGGTTTAGTTAACTAAGACACAAAACAAAGGTCTTTTTATAACAAAGTTACAAATACAATTTTATATATTTCAAAGATGATTAGTATATAAATAGTTTGTTTGTTTTTGGATTTCACACAAAGATACTCGAGGGCTATCTGCACTAGCCTTTCCTAATTTAGCAGTGTAAGACTACAGAGAAGGCAGCAAGTCATCACCACCCACTGCCAACTCTTGGGCTACTCTTTTACCAACAAATAGTGGAATTGACTGTCACATTATAATGCCCCCACGGCCGAGAAGGCAAGCAAGGTTGGTGTGATGGGGACGCAAACCTGCAACCCTCAGATTACGAGTCACATGCCTTAACCCACTTGAGCATGCCAGGGGCTATATAAATAGCATTACAAGTTATTTATAAAATATTGGCACAAGAAAAGTTTCTAAATAAAATACAGCTCTATCCCTTCAGAATGTTCTGCTGATAAAGTATCTTTTAAATTGGAAGTTATTATTTCAAGTAGGTACAGTTAAGAAGAGAGAGATTGTTTGTCTATATTAGAATTTTTGCACAAACAACCTAAACAAAGGCTACTTAAACAATCATTTTTAATTACATACTAATCAATTGGAGAGAATACTGCCTATTAACTACATCCACTATCATTTCTGTTCCAGTGTACAGCAAGTTTTTGTGGCAAACCATGAATCCTCAGACTCTCAGTCTAGACACTAAACACTAAGCCATACATATCCTCAAGAGAGTCTGATAATACAAAAGCAAAAAGTATCTGACTCAATTTCACACTGAAATATCAATTACTTACCAAGATATATAGACTGAAGAATTTTAAAAATATCTGGGACGTCTTTATCTTTGGTGTCTTCTTCCTTCGAATCAGAGAATGAAGATCTGACCAACAAAAGATACACTTAGATTTTTTTTTTAAATTAAACAGTTTGAAAAAAGGCACAGTATAATTTTTTGTATATTAAATATGTATTTTTAACTGACCTGAAACATATTTATTGGCAATTTTCTTACCATAAACACTCACTCACACAATCGAATATCAGTTGTATTCTTGTAAATAAAGGGTCAAAGAGCATTACTTAACAAGACAGAAAATAATATATTAAGTATATTGCATTGTTTGGGATATTCATAAAAATATGAACAAATACTATCTGCTCTAGTTGTCCCTAAATTTTGAATACTTATAGATTGGATGGAAGGCAATAACATCCTCTATCAACTCTTGAGTTACTCTAATTGAAAAGCAAAATTTGACCATCACTCTTAGAATACCTTTGATCCTAATGTATGGACATACTTTTGCAGCAATGGAAAGTGAAACCTCAGATCAACAATCCATTACAATATGCTCAACCCACATAAATTGAAAGAGCATATTTCCATAATACCAGTTACGCTATCTTCATATTAGATATGTCTCACCATTTATTCCTTCCGGAGACTAAAAATTACTATTAAAAGGTAAAAATACATTACATTTAAAAATTAGATGAGAATAAAGTTTAAGTTATAAGTAAAAGTTAAGATAAACTTAATACAGTTATCCCATTAATAAAAGTTAAGATAAACTTAATACAGTTATCCCATTAATAAAAGTTAAGATAAACTTAATACAGTTATCCCATTACATTTCAAAATGTTATTGTAAATTTCTAATGTCCATTTTATTCATCACATAGAATAATAAAATAAATAATAATAATAATAATAATAATAATAATAAAGACACAAAACTCTTGCTTGCTTCTTTACAGGATTTTAAAAATTATCTTTTGATAAAAACGTTTTTTTATTTAAAATACCAAATTGATGTTAAAGTATATTACTAATAGACATACGTTAATGGTTCTTCTGACTCCTGAGACTGGACAGAGAGGAACAGCTGATGGTCAGGAAATAATTTCATTGCTTGCCGAGTAGTAGAGATGGCTTTTCGAAACTGGCCTTCATCTAGTAGCTGATGTACCTTTCTAAATACCCTTACAAAAATAACGGATATAAACAGAAAGGATTAAAAAAAAACTGTTTACACTAATTTTACAACTCATCAAAATGTAAGAAATAAAACATGATCTCCAGATATAAATTGTTATGTAACATCAATAATAAAAAAAAAAATCTAGTTTTAACATGTAATACAATCCCTATCAAGGTAGTACATTTTAGCAAATAACATAAGAAAACATTAACTTCAGTGAGAATGATATTAAACTGAGCAAAATTTCCTATTTCCATTTTGATAAAACTCAACATTACAAATGTAGCACATACCAAAAATTGAAACAGTCTTAAATTTTAATAACAAAAGTAATTTTCTCTCTCTCTCTCTCTATATATATATATCATATTCAAATGCCAAACCACTATGGAAACAATTTTTTTTTCCTGGTATTTTGATTTTTCTGAAATGAGGCAACTGTCAGAACAATTATAAAAATACATACATGGAAGATTTCTCAGAAAAATCAAATATTCTGTTAAAAAAAAAGTATTCTTTGTTAAGCTTCTTCCATAGTTGATGTTTTTTTTCTGTTACTTCCTCATCAAGTGCCATGCTTTGTAGCATAGGTAATCATGTCTCTCTACCTTTTCCAGGCCCAAACACTTGTGATTCCATGATTCACCCTCTTTTTGTGTAGCCAAACTGTTAAATTACCCAAGATCTTCTCTTGCTGTCTACCTTTATTTCTTTTACCCACAAGTTACCCAGTAATTACCATGTGTTCCGTCCCCTTTCTCCTCATCACACTACCAGCGAACGCTGTTCGTCTTTTTCATACTTCTGGTATCAATGTTGTATTTGTTTCTGCTTGTTGTAAAGATTTTGGTCTTTGTAGGAAACTCTGTGTAAAACCCATATGTCAGTTGTATTAAGTGATTTTACCATTTTTTGTTTGGTGTCCATGATTCACAGCTGTTTGTTACTTACTCAGATATTAAAATACTGTCATCAGCTTCTTCATACTCTTCAGTATTGTCTTCATTATTTGTTTCACTCATCTCTCGAATTACTGCCAGTAAGTCTTTGGACATAACTTCCCATTTACCATCTAAACCACCTTCAATGCCTCCTATATCTGGTAAGTAAATATAAGATTAATATTTGAATGAGCAAAACACTATCTCTTAAACCTTACATGTTTCTCTTCTCATAAAGAAAACTAAGTTAATTTCAAAATGCACTGAATTCATAAAGAAAAAATATATCTATTGCTCATATACCACACAGTACAATTTAAAAATTACAATAAGTATACTTTTAATTAGACTGGTTTCACATGAAAAGTTAGCAGGAGAAAACTTGGTTCCATGCCATAATATAGGTTAATTATCTCACCTTATCTCACACTAAAAGGCTAAAAAGAGATGAATTTTTCCAATCAAAACGTTAAAGTTTTTGCCCATTAGATTGAGACTGAACTTCAATTTAAAAACAAAACAATAACTTTTCAAGATGCAAGTGATAATATCATATAATATAATACAAATTCACAAAAAAGGTTTTCTTATTTATCACTAAATATGAATTTAAACTGGCAACTGGCTGACTTAAATAACCTTTCAAATCTCATCTGATAACAAAACCAAATATACACAAAAAGTGTTGTACCTGATTCAAGCCTAATTCTGTGTGGTACTTTTAACACATGTATTAAGCATGCCTATCTTTCACTTAATCTACAGTCAAATCTATCTGAAACTCCCAAGTCTTATCATCTCAAAAAAAATCTTTGTTAACAAGCATAAAAAACAACAAAATATCTGAGCACGAGATAGTAAATATTTATTTTTTTTAGAACACACATTTGTGATTTAAAGCAAGGCTTCAGAAATAACGTTAGGCAAATAAAAGTTTAAAACGTCTTATTACATAATGCTTTTATAACTTACATGAAATAAAACTGTCAAATTTTAATTTTTTTTTGTTTTAAAAATAGAAAACAAACTGTCAAAAATATAATACCAGACTCATGACAGGTGTACTTAAATTCACTGAAAAATTGTTATTTACAAAATACTCCAACATTAACTTAATAATCTTGAATATAAAAGAATGTAGTATTGTGTGTAGCAGTTAGTGACAAACAACAGTAAATTAAACAAACTGTCAGAAGTCTTGATACTGAAGAAATAAGTTTGGACACATTTGTTTATCCTCTTCAGTCTCGCATTTTCTTTTGACAGTTTGTTCCATTTACTGGGTTTTTTTCATATAGTTTTGGAGCTAAATTTTCTTTGTTTTCAGATACAAAGCCACACAGTTAGATATCTGTGCTGTGTCCACAACAGTTGTTAAAGCCTTTAGGCTTATAACTAAGTCACTAGAAGAGCCAGACCTAGTAATGTTGGCGTAACATAGACAATTTTGAAAACAAAAACGTGCAAACCTGATTCTTCCACAGGTTCATCTGGCATCATCATCTTTAATTTCTCAGCTTCCTTCTCGTAGTTAGCTTGTAGTTCTTCCAAAGTAAGCTAGAACAATACTAAATTTATATTAACCAATCAGAGAAATATATATCTTGAAATTTAAAAAAAAGCATGAAATATTAGTAAATGGATTTGAAAAATGTGACACTTAAAAGTGAACATAATTATACATCACATTTTCTTTAATAAAGTGCACCTATTTTCTTTAAATAGCAGTTTTTCAAGCCTTCCAATATGCTACACCCACCAAAATGAGAATAACTTTAAGCATAACTCAAAACAAAACGTAGAATTCATATCAGAAAATAACAGGTCATGATATCAGAAATAAAGGACAGTATGTTATTGAAATGAATGATAACTAATAATATTTCATAATTAAAGATGTACTTACCTAGAAGTTTGGGTTTGTTATAGTTTTACATACTTAGTACATATATTAGTCTTCCAATACCAAGGATATTTATAGAAACTTTCTCACTGAAATATGGAACATCTGCATCAGCCAGGTTCTCTCTCAAAAGGTTTCTGTTACAAAAGAACAACCTGAAAACATTACACACAAATTTGTTTCCTTCCCCAGAAATAGGGAGGGAAACCAGGAATTGTTTGAAAGCCTATACAAGGTAAACTGAAACTTGTCATTCTTGTTCTCATCAAACTGTAGATGTGCAGAGAAAGAGGTTTCTGACAAAAAAGAAATGATGAGGTCGTCGTATGTTTTTCATGACTTATGAATGAAGACATTTCTAGTTACCCAGATATTAAACATTCCAAGACTTGTGTTACAGAAGTACATGAGGTTAAACTGTTTTTAACAATTGTTTAAAACATTTACACATAAATAATAACTGTTTGACATCAAAATGTTGGATTTTATAGAAAAAAACAAACAAACTCAACCCCTTGTCAAAACATCTGCAATCAAACTTATAATACAATGTACAAAAGTGCTAACCTTGTCAAGATGGTGTCCAAGGTATGCTACAGCTAAAAGTACAATGTACTAGTGACAACTTTGTCAAATGACATCTAAGACATCATCCAACACACACTAAAATGCACTACAGTACTAATCTTATCAAGATGGTGTCCAAGACATCCTGCAATAGAAAGTACAATTCATTACAGTGCTAACCTAGTCAAGATGGTGTCCAAGACATCCTCCAAATGATAATACATTGCACTACAGTGCTAATCTCATTGACATAGTGTCTGAGACATTCTTCAACTAATACTACAATGCACAAGTGCCAACTTTATCAAAATGACATCTTTACCTAATAACACAATGTACAGTGTAAATCTTGAGAATATGATGCCCATCAACTAACTATACAGTGTACTACAATGTTAACCTCATCCAGATTTCCTCCAACTAAAAAATACAATGCAGTTAATTCATATAATCCAGCCATTAAAAGTTTGTTTGTATCTTTTATGGCAAAGCTACTAAGATTATCTATTGACATATGAATTTTTGAACTTCTGACCACAGAGAAAGAAACCAGAGGGCAGCACCAATTTTGCAAATGAATTGACTGTCAATTACAGCTTTCCACAACTGAATATCCACCACCATGTTTCTATAATGTAACCTGCAGATTGCGAGTTCAACACCCTACTCAAGGATATGCTGCCAGGCCTCATTAATGTTGAACACTTGACCAGTGATTGTCCAGTAACATCCACAAGTACATGAAACACAACAAGCTTCTACACTAACGATTATATCAGTCAGTGAGAATCGTTTCTAATAGAACAAGTAGTCCGATGAATCAGCTGGAGTCACAACATACTAAATCACCCACAGTTAACAGTTTGATTTTTCAGATATCATAAAATATGTAATTTTTATGGTTATATTACATCTTTAATCAACAAACCTTGGCAGCAAAAGGATTCCCTTGAAGAAAAGCTGTCAAAAACTGAATAGCATACTTTCTGACACTACTGGCCTTGTCGTGCAGTCGTCCTATGATCAAATCAAGGAGATTATCTTGTCGAGGGAGGGGGACAGCTTTTTCAGTACACAACTGGTTCCATATCTGAAGAACCTTACTTCGAACAAATGCATTCACATCATAAATGTGATCCTAGGATGAGAAAACAAAAAACTAAAACATTTGTGATTTAATTAATAATTACTTTAACACGTTGGCTCCTAAGCCTATTTTGCCAATACTCTTCAGGATTCCACTAGTCATTTTACAATTATTTTTTTTAGGAAGAGCATAAAATTTTTATGTCATGTTAGGTACAAGTCAAAGACATTGTAAAGGTGATTTTTGACCCACGAACGAGTTGCCTGGAACCTAAGAATGTAATTAATCTTACTATATATGTAAAAACAGCTCTACATAGAGCTTTCTCTACCCATACCAGCCATTTTTACTATATATATATATATATTTTTCTCTACAACTGGGTTTTCTCGTTATCATGAATTAACCTTACTGTTCCACATGATCAACCCATGGGCCTTGTTAGAATATCAGAAGCATAAAATGTTTGGCACATGAATCTGTGTATAATTATTTTTTCTGTTTTTCAGACTTTTTGAAACATGAGTTGCAACCAATATGATGAGCCAATAAATATTTTTTGTTTCTAAAAAAAGAAAATCAAGAACATATTCTTTGAAAATTGAGGAAAATTCAGATATTGAAAATAAAGGTTACGAAGATTCAGATTATGAACCTTCTGGTAACAAATCATCCGACTCAGAAGATGAAAAAACCCTCACGTCTGAAGATTTTGAAAACACAGAGTCTGAAAGTGAAACTAATGGTAATGCCCAGCAGCACACTCCATCTTGTGGATAGTGCCCAGTAAACAGTTCCATCCAAAAACTTTTTAATTTATTTCTCCAAGTTCTGTATCATCTACAAGTGCTATAGTAACACCTTTTGACATGTACAAGTTTATGGACAATAATGATACTTTTGGTTTTATAGTTCAATAAACAAATCTTAATATCACCAAACTAAGGCAGCTGGTAACAGAAAGTTTCTTGGAATTATTTTGAACATGGGACTTGCGAGATACCCAAAGATCACCTACTACTGGCAAAAAGATCTGCTCGAGGAATTCTTTCCACAAAATGTCAAGAAATAGGTTTCAAGCACTCCTACATTTTGTTCATTTTGCAGATAATCAAACAACTGGGAGAGATCATTTAGAAAAAAATTAAAAGATTATTTGTGATTCTTGGAAAAAATTTAACAAGAGCTAATACTCCAGGTGAATGCATTGCAGTAGATGAAACAATGGTGTCTTGGCAAGATCACCTAGTGTTTTGTCAATATAATCCTTGTAAGGCTCAAAAATATGGTTTGAAAGTGTATAAACTATGATCCCTAAGGTTACACCTACACCAACACTAATTTTGTTTGAAAAGATGGTATACAGCAACAGTGAGGGTGTCCCTCAGATGAATTCACCCATGTAACTCAAATAGTCCTTGATCTTACTAGACTATCTAGATGTAGGGAAAACAACCACTTCAGATAATTTCTATACATCAATTGAATTACCAAAGGAGCTACTAATGCATCAATGTCACCTTGTGGGAACATTATGAACAAACAGGAAAGGTAACTAACCCCAAATAAATTAAAGGTGCAAAACTAAAGAATGGAGAAACTGTAGGTCACCAACAAGATGGAAAGACAAATGCAATGTTCTTATGTTGTCAACAAAGCATGATCTGAGCTTCAAGGAAACTAGATGCAGAATCAATGATGTGAATGTCTAAAAACCAGAAAAGGTTTTCAATTATAATATCATAAAACAAGAAATAGACATATCCAATCAAATGTCCAGTTATTTCTTGCCACTAAAACAACACTATAATTGGACGAGTTTCGAAAACCAATCATTGTGTCAAGTAAAAGCTCAAAAGCAGCAGTAACACCAAAGGTAACATCAGGAAGAGCCAACACATGACACATTATGAAGACACACTGAAAGTAACAAGTCTAACAGAATAATTTGTAAAAGATGCACTGACTGATACAGTGAAATAAGAAAGACAATAACTGCAAAAGAAGCAGATAGAAAGACCAAAGAAGTTTGCACATACTTTGAAGAATGTGAAGGTAGCTCTGCTCTATGCATTACAGGTTTCAATAAACAGATCATATAACTTCAAATTATACCATTAATAATGGATGTCACTTTGTACTGCTTTCCTACTATTCATTATTTTTATTTTCATAGTGAACGGATATACTTATTTTCTAATATCTTTTACAAACAATATGTTCGAAACTTTACACAATATTTCACTTAAATTCTTTTTATGATTTTATTTTACATTCACTATGTCAAAATAACAATTTTGTTAGAATTTCTTATTTCTCTAATATCCATTTATGTCTAAATAAAGTTATTTGCTTAGTATATTTTGTATATACTACATACAACTATCAGGTTAATAAAACAATAACAAAAAAAAAAAAATAGGTGGGCTTAGAAGAGAAATGTTGTCCTGATGTCCCACTCTCATCTGTATATGTAGCCATTGTGTTCCAGTCAATAAGTGGCCCTTTAAAAAGAAAATAGAGCACTTCTCACTGGTTAGTCACATGGGTTTTACTGGAAGACTATCACGACCCACCAGTGGGTTGGGTAGGAGCCAACGTGTTAATTATATTTTTATTATTATTTTGGACCACATTTTATTTTCAAGTCATATCCACAATTTTAGCAAAAACATGATTATCACTTTGAAGGAAGAGATTTGTATCAATTGAAACAATATGAACAATTTGAAGAAAGCTATTTCACAACATTAAAAGTATTTTTTCTAGGATTTCTTTCAGCCACTATTAACTTAGTGCTAAACTTAAGTTTCTGAATCAGCTGTTTTATCAGCAAATTATTTTTATAGACATCTGAATTGTGATGTTTCAAGATCTGAAAGCTTGTATAAATTCTTTTTTCATCACAAAAAAGTTTAAACTAAAAACTTCAGTTAAACTCTGACTGTATTAATTTATTCATTTTACCTTAACCAGAACTCATGATTGAAGTCATTGATCAATAAAAATTATTCAACAATAAACAAATAGCTCAATATAAACAATATATGCATTAAGTTTTGTGATTAAGCCAATTTAGTTTTGTTACAATAATTACTCGTAACGACGCATTTCTTTTTGTATTAATTTCTAGAATCATCCACACAACAGTAACATTAGCAGCTCGTAACCACCTGAATGTTTTTACACTATGCATATTCAATTTACAAAGTTCAGTGTGTTGTACTAGTGTTATGGTATGTAGTATTTGTAACACCTAGACTGAAGAAACAAAACAGGATAAGACAAACATACATCTTGTCAGATGAAGAGAAAACCATAAAATCAAACCTCAAGTTTATCTAAGAGTTGATCTCTCAAGTCTTTTGATTTGCTCTCTAGATCATCTCGACTCAAGACTTTCAATATGATCTCCCCAAGGATATTAAGTACACAGTTTCGCATTGTGTAAGCCTAGAAAAGTTAGAGAAACATACTGAAAATCTTCCCAAATTGAAAAAACAACACCTAGTTTTTAACAACAATTAAAAACTTTTTTTCCAGGTAATTTGTAAAAATGTGATCCTTAAAAACTTTTTAATTTTGCCATAAAAAATATTTTTGTAAAAGTTACAAACCACTGCATCAACCGTCTTCATTAAAAAAACAACCAAAATAATATCAAATGTTAATAGACACTTTTAAGAAAAACTGAAGTTATTTTTCAAACTAATTTAATCATCAACTTAAAAAGGACAAAAAAAGAGTAATATAAATTTGTCTCACCTCACCATCCAGATAAGCTAAGAGCAGGCTAATAGAAGGTAAAACAACAGAGGGAACTTTCACAACCACCTCCACAAGAAATTGCGACAAAGCTCGTGTGCCTGAAGTGTCACGAGCGAGATCATTCATGTCCATTCTCCCAATCTCCCTGTTACCAAAATAAAGTAAAATTCTCAAATCAAAATTTATTTCACTTCTCAGTCAAACCTATGTAGGATTTTGTTATAACATCCTTTTTAAAAATATATATATATATTTCAATAAATCTATCTGACATTCACTATTTATAACCAATAAAAAGACAAGATTCAAATTTACTGATTTCCATATAAAGTTACCTTATTCTTACAAAACGTTTTGAATTATTCAGTCTACAGACGGTCCCATGAATTAAGTAAGAAAAGTATTTTAACCCACTGATACATTAGTTGGAAAGTTGGTTAACTTATAATGGTTTTAGATCAATGTACTTTTTCTAACTGATAATACTGTGTATTCTAAATTACATATTTGAAATAAGTATTTCACATACCACTACTACTGTCAATGTTACGAAAAATTTGAGTTAAATTTTGTTGAGAGCAGAAAAACAACACGCAAGATATAAATACTGATTTTTTTCTCCAAGTTTTCATTTTATTGTTATTTTATTGGTATTAAAATATTTAAATTAGAAAGTTAAGTTCAGTTAAAAAAAGACATAACTGAAAAAATTTCTTAACAAGGTACAAACAACAAATTCCTTGTGCTACATCTAATTCAGAACTTTGTTGTAATTTCAGGTATGCGCTTACCAGATGATTTATTGATTTTTTATGCAGGTTCAAGAGTGGGACACAACTCAAAGAGCAATAAAACAACAAAATTAAAGGAAAAAAAAGATGTAAACTCTTAGGAGTTTGTTTTTGGAATTTTGTGCAAAGCTACTAGAGGGTTATCTGTGTTAGCCGTCCCTAAGACTATCATAAGACTAGAGAAAAGGCAGCTTGTCATTTCCACTCACTATCAACTCTTGGGCTACTCTTTTACCAACACATTATAATGCAATCATGGCTAAAAGGGCAAGACTGTTTGGTGTGACAGGGATGATCCTCAGATTACAGATCAAGCACCCTAGCCACTCGGCCATGCCAGACCAACTAGTAGGAAATTTATGATATTTTTGATAAATAACAATAATTTTCTGTTAAAATACGCAGTCATTCTAGAAAGAGAAAAGTTAATCAGATTTAGTTTTTCAGGTTACAAGGCCAGTAAATCTACTAAGTCCATGCAATGTTAAGATGGGAAAAATACATATAGTTTCACTGAAAAAATTTTTTAACATTTAGTGTGTTCTAGAAGCCACACAAATAAAATTTAAAAATTACAGAATAAATGACTAAACATGTACAGCAAAAAACATAACATCATACAGTACCTCAACAAAAGAAGTAATCAGCAAAGCTGAAAGACAAACTACAAAAATATTAGCAATTCATTTTACAAACCATTTTTCATACAAATTATTTTTCACTAAAAACATTTCTCAAATGAACAACTTTCTCGTGTTTAAATTTAAAAAAAATGCTTGTTAGTTTTTAGCAGTGTGTACATAAAAAAATGCTTCAACATTTTAAAACATATACGTACAAAAAAAATCATAACAAAGCCTAAAAATTCAAATGAAAAATGCTACATTCATCTTACCGTATTATTTCATTCAGTATGTTCTTTACACCATAACTATTTACAAAAACTTCAATGGCTTGAGCAAAAGATGAAGCTAAGTGTTCAAAATGTTGAAGAAGCTGAATGATCTTTAAGCTGCAAGCTAAAAACAATAAATAATAAAACTTTGTATGTAGATTGATTGTAAAAAAAAAACATTTTTCCTCTCTCTCTCTCTCTCAAGACAAGTGAAAGACTCAATTACACAACTAGAGATATCTGTGAACATTTACCAAGAAAACACAAAAACAATATCTATATAATTACCATCCTTTTTAACCAGTATAGTTTTAGAGCTCTTGGCACATCATTCCCAACATCTTGTTGTTCAGTGCAAAACAAACTAGCAACCTGCTGTACAATAATTTTGTGTTACTAATAGTTGGTGATATGAAAATTATTGCTGAAAATTCTTTTAATTTTTAAAACCTACTCTTAAAAATTTTAATTTGCTTAACCTTCTGTTTCATTTAATCATAAAAAGTCAAGCAAATACATTTAGAAGATTATTACAAAATTGCAGATGACTAAAAAAACATTTTTTCTCATGAATTTAACCCAGAAAACTTTAAAAATATAAGAATGAACCATTTTATTGTTTATATAAGGTCAGTAATACCTTAATCTAATACGCGGTAAGTAGTTTCTATGGTTTTAAGCCACACAATAATGCATGTTGTCACAAAATCACAATTCAGATTTTTTTTTCTCCCTTCAAGCCTATGATAACAGGCATTTTTTTAAATATGCATGACAAGAGGTTTTAATAATTTACATTTAAAATTTATTTATCTACTTTTTGTTTATGTTATTTCAATTAGTATTACATAAAATCTTAGCTAATAATCCAATATTTTAATGGTACACAAGTTTTGAGTTTTTACTTTTTACAGAAATATTATTAAAAAACCAAGAAATTTATTTTGTGAGACACATTTTTTGCATGCATCTTCTACGTTTTCCATCAGCCCTTCGATAAGTACAAAATTCAACATAAATTACTTACCACAGAATATCATTGCTCAGACAAACCATAATTTCGTTTGGTTTTAAACAGAAAATCAGACTCATCTTTCCACACCCCTATCACATCCTCTTTCAGGATTTGTTAATAGTTCTCTCTTATGTTTAATTCTGTATTATCTATAACTAATAGAAAGCCAAGGTTTTCAACTATCAAATTATTGTAGAATGCTGTTTTCTGAACAGAGAGCTGTCAATTTCATTGCCAGTACAAGTTTCATCCTCACAAGAAAGATAACGACAAGATTAGATATATTAGTATGCTAGAGAAATTGTAAGAATTTGGAAAAATTGTCTACTTTTTGCATGTTATTAGTTTATGTTCTTTGGTTAAATAAAAATTTAGTGCATTACTACCACTAATATAAAAAAAGTAGGATAAAGTGCCATCAACAGTCAACAGCAAAGAAAAGAGAGATTCAAATAAGTACTTTATTTCATGTTTTTATTTATTATTATAAAAGTAATTAAAAATGTAAAAATACAGATCTCTTTATTTCATGTTTTTATTTATTATTATAAAAGTAATTAAAAATGTAAAAATACAGATCTCTTTAGGTCAGTTACAGTTGTAATAAGTAAAATAATTAATAATGTTTCATGAGCAGCTCATGGGTAATATAAGCTGATAGTAGCTAGACAGTTCAAATTACTATAAAACAATAAAATTTAATTATAAGTAGCTGTAAACTGTTACAAGCTTAAAGCTACATAGAGCAAACACATGTAAATTTATGTTACAATATGATATCGTTCTAGAAAGTAAAAAGGGTAATTTAGATTTATTTCTTTACTTTTGGTGGTTACAAAGTCAGTCAAATTGACCAACATTATACAGAGTTAGGGAATAAACAATAATAGATAAAATATAAAGGTTAATAAAAACAAACTTCTGAAATGTATTTGGGAAGTTTTAGAGAATAAACAAAATGATCTGATATTTTTGTGACGAAGAAAAGTATTTTTTTTATCTTAACATGAAAATCACTTTGTACATGGACTAGTCAGTCAAAACAAATACTTGATATATTCATGGACAAATATTTAGTAAACATTCTTCATTAATAATTACTTTTTATAGTACAAAGTTGAAGATAAACAGATCATATTAAAAGTTAAAGTATTAAAACTATATACAAGTAAAAATGGTGCTGTGGTTGGTCACTGAGACAGACCCTGTATTGTAAGAGTTAAAAGAAATATACTAACAACAGTCATAACTACATAACATATAATTAATAAAACATTAATCATATCTTTATACATTAAAAGGAAATTAAAACTGAAAACCTTATTAACATAGGTACCTTGGCAGCTGTTACACCTAAAACACCTGAAATATTTTTCTATTGCATTTAAACATCCTTAAACCAAAACAAGCTTTTCCACATATTTTTATTTATTAAAAAAAAATATCTCCCTAAAGTTGGGAACTTTCACCATTAAACATATATATATATATATATATATATATATAGGAAAATCCCCACCCATCTTGCAATTAAGCCAATGTGACTCAGCAATGAAATACAATGTTTTGTTATGCAAGTTAAGGGTTTGAATCCAACCTACATCAGATTACTTTTCTTACATATTTTTTGATATAACTTTGTAGAAAAGTTATTGAATATTCCATACAAAATACTTCTCACATACTTAAAATGATGTTTGGTTTCAAACACCAAATGTTGTAAAATTCAAACAATTAAAAAAATTAAGTAACTGTATTTGAACCAGGAAAATTGCTAATGAGCTTAAGATGGGTTTTTGTTAAGCTCAGTAACTACGATGTATTTAGATTTTAAAAAATTTGAAACTTTGAGCAGACTAAAGACAACCTACCACACTGAAATTTTGTATTAAAAGGAAGTGGTTGGCTTTTTGAAAGATGAAAATGACTAAGAAAACAACTCTGGGGACATTCTAAGATGTTGATTGGTTATTCACATGACATATATTGAAGTAAGTGTACATAAGGAACCATTTCAAAAAATGAGAAGAACTGAACAGGGTCACCATGTTTGATTCAGTACACAAGCCATATCTCATGAGAACTGAACAGGGCCACCATGTTTGATTCAGTACACAAGCCATATCTCAACAAAATAAAAAGGTATGGCATTCTCATTTTATATTATAGCTTGTCAATACTAGTAATTTGAGTTTCTAATTTGTATGAAACTAGAGACTTGGTATTTTGACTTCAGAAACATCTAATTTTAAACAGTACTGCATTCAACATACCATGACTCATTAAAATCTATATTTAGATATGTTCTTTTAATATTTACTTTTAAATCACAATATTAACTCGCACATAATATTAAAGTTAGAATTATAATCTGCAATTGTTTCCAAATGTATTGACATAAATTCATAAAATAGTAGTTCAATAAAATTTTGAATGCAAGTCAATAAGCATGATGACATGACCTTTGACCCATGGCCCATCACACAGGAGTTAATTCAGAATTCCAAATCAATGGTTTATATATTCAATCTTACAATTGCCATTAAATATTTTCTAGCAACATCTAAATACGTATTTTTAATATATTATTATAATTCATGTAAAAAATAAACAAAAACTAAGTCATCTGAAGTGTATTAGAAAAGTAAAGTAAAATAGGTTTATATTTTTAAAATCTGTTTAATACATGCTAGAAATTAAAGAAATGTTCACTAACAAGAGAACAACTTACCAAGACCATGTCCATGTTTTTTTAAAGATATTCCCAAAAGATGAAATATAATATCTTTAGTGGTTTTGGAACGAGCAATAAGAGGATTTTCAAAAAGCTTGTAGCAGCAGCCAGTCACGAGACTTTTAAAGAAAACAAGACCTGTTTACCATTCAAATTCAACACAAAAATTATATAATAAGAGCACAATATATTGCTTTACCGTAGATTTTTTCCTCCAAAGAACATGTCACCATAGCCTGCAAATTTCTCATGAAATAATCATTGCCTTTTGCCTTAAAAAATACATCATTCTTTCGTTTTGCAATTTTTCAGACAGTACAATAAGAAGCTCTAAGTTTATATTTGTCAAATGATACACATTATATTATATACTAATACTACTAGTGTTTAAAAAATGGAATTCAGTGTTTATCCAATGATCTCTGTATATTCAATGAAAACATTATGATCAAATTTTATTTCTAAACTAGAACATTAATAACAACACCAAATATCCCACCACATTCTTCTCTGGCAAACATTATTATGTAACAACCTAATAAATTTTTAAATTTCATATTTAACATTTGAACTCAAAACCAGATATAAAACTAAATATTGACCACTACGGTATTTTCAGATGCATTAACAACATCTTATATAAGAACACAATTAAACATAAAATGTAAAGATAGAAAAAAAATATTTGAAAAGCTGAAAATTTTCAGAAACGCTTACACTAAAGAACACAGAAAACGTTAAATATGCTTTGTATAACAATACTGCAATCACGTACATTTGACAACAACAGTGGCATCTTGAGAACTAAAAAGTAACACGAACCTTGTCACTTAAGTGGTATACAATTGTTCAAGTTTCAACTACAGTCACACACAAAAACTAAAAACTAGCCTTTGAAACATATTTCATTAAATTTATTAATTTTATTATTATGAAACTAACCTGAAAACTAGAATTATTAAAATTTGAAAGTAGTTAGTTGAGACAATAAACATTTCCTATGAACAAGATTTTCAATTGTTTTATCTATTTTCTTCAGTCTAGTATTACCACACATTTCAAATTTCCTCAACATGTACTCAAAATGCGCAGATATATGTATACAAACAAACACAATTTTCAGAAGATATCTTGTTCAAAGTAAGGTTTACACCAGGTATGTTTCTCTATACTTGTTCTGGCATTAATCTCACCACGCATGTTATTTTGTGAAATTGCAACAAGCTCTATAAATAGTCCACATAAAAACATCCAGTAATTTATTAGCCTGTTTCATAAAAATACTGAAATAATACATGAAAATACATAGAACTTCCTGAGATAACATATCATACTTAACAAATTCTTCCTCCACAACAGGAGGGTCCCAGAGTCTTTGCAGAGGAAGCTCATAAAGGTGGAAGAGAGTTTGGAGGCATTTTTCTTTTTCTACTTCCCAGTCCCAGCCTTGGTTAGTTCTCTTTTTAGTGTGTTTTCTCTGTCAGAATTAAAATAGAGAAATTGGAATGTATACAATGACACTGACGTTGTAAATAGGACATTTAAAAGGAAAAGTGCAATATTTTTGCATTGTGAGAATGTTAGAGACATTAACATGACATATTTGAAAAGTTAATGTTATGAGATTGAACCATGAGCCATTTTAACTACAAACACACAATGGAACATATTGAATTAAAATAGACAAGTTTTAAGAGAGAACTTGTAGCTATACATGCCATGAAAAAGTATCCAGGCCAAGCCACGGTCTGACTGGCTTTACTACTTTCTATGGCCCGAAATGAGAATGATTTCATAATACATGTAAATTACAACTAAAAAAGATTTTAAAATAATCCATTCTGCAAGTATAACAAGATCAATTTCACAAAATGGAGTAATCCAAAGCTTCTCAGAAGGGGAGGTAAAATGTTGTTAAATATCAAAGTAAGCTTTTGTGCCTTTTACAATTCTATTTATTCTTTTTAATTATTAAATATCCAGTGAAAACTAACCAAGGCTTTGTACAACTCAGTCTCACATTGTTTCAAACAACCAGTAAACTCATCCTCCAGGTCTCATCTGATTGGATAAACTTCTTTCAGTTGACATTACGTTAGTATAAACACTACACACATTAAAACAAATATCGTAATAATATTATACTATCAGCAGCAGTCGCAATATAGGGCAAATTTTAAAGTATTCAAGGAATAAATCTTGATATCCAAAATGAAAATAAAGGAAGGGCAGAGCTCTTCAGTGAAGATCCTGATACCAATGATATCAGAACCAATATTCACAGCCCTCGTAGTTTGTGACACACAAAAATATTAAAAGGGAACTCTGTCTCTGATATATCTGTACTAATATGTGAAAAACTGCATTGGTGAACAGTGTTTGACTGTACAAGCAGCTGTAAAAAGGTTAGATGATTTAAGCAATATAAGCAGGCAGGGTTAGTTACATTATAGTTTACAAGAGGTGTGTGTGTGTGTGTGTGTGTGTGTGTGTGTGTGACTGGTAGAGAGAGATTTAGAAGATGAGCTAAATAATACAAGTAACAAACTTGTATAGTATATAATAAGTTTATTTTTGTGATAATAAACAGAAGACATACAAGTAAATATGCTTTTAGTAATTTTTAGTCAAATTACCCTACTTTAACATCCATTGTTTGTTACAAAGGTATATGTTTTGTATGATTTGGAATTTCATGCAAAGCTACACGAGGGCTATCTGCACTAGCAATCCCTAATTTAGCAGTGTAAGACCAGAGGGAAGGCAGCTAGTCATTATCACCCACCACCAACTCTTGAGCAAGTCTTTTACCCACAAATAGTGGGATTGACCATCACATAATAACACCCCCACGACTGAAAGGGCGAGCATGATTGGTGCGACAGGGATTCGAACCTGCAACCCTCAAATTACAACTTGAACACCTTAACAACCTGGCCATGCCGGGCTGTATATGTTTTGTATAGATAAATTACATTTCTGTATTCTTGTTGTGACTTTAACAACCAAATGCTTCATATATTACACTAAGTATTTTACTCAAATTGTTTAATAAATGTCTGCTTGATTTACATTTTAATAATAACTCATTATTTCTACAAAGATTAAACATAAAATATCTTACAATTTCTGAATTTCTACATATAACCTATTTAAAATTTTTACACATTTTGCCATGGATTTGGTCTCCCTTTAGTCTTTGTATTCTGTAACACGTCAAAAGTGTTTCAGCACAAAGGTGTGTCCCATTAAACCAATCATTTGCATCAGCACAAATGTGTGCCCCATTAAACCAATCATTTACAGATATCTTTCTGTACACCTCGACATCACAGTTTATATTTCCATTTTTTACAATACATTTCCTCACTTCATAACCTAGAGTGGCTTGGTGGTTAGGGTGTTTCACTCCCACCTGCAGGTTGTAGATTCAAATGCTCATCACACTGAACATGCTTGCTTTTCAGTCATGGTAAATTTATAATGTAAAAGTCAATCCCACTATTCATTAGTAAAACAGTAGCCCAAGAGTTAGCAGTCAACTATGTTGACTTGCTGCCATCCCTCTAGTCTATCACTCCTAAGTTAGAGACAGCTAGTGCAATTAGTCCTGGTCTAGCATTGCACAAAATTTGAAACAAACCAAACATCACCTCATACTTAAACCCAAGCCTTTTGCACGTAAGGAAAATTACATATCTTGTTAAAGAGCTAGTAACTTAGCACTTACTACTATAGCTCTTTTCCTTTTTTCATTAACTCAAACTACTACAAAAGCACGAAGGGAAAATTATAGCCTCCAGATTCCACCATGATATAATGGATAATATTAATATCTAACTGGGTGAATCTCTTGATGTCCTGTATTGATTATTTACCATTTGTTTGTAAGTTTATTTCTGTTGTGTCAACCCCAGAGTTTCCCTTTAAGCACAAAAGAGAGAGAATATGAAAACTGACTAAGCCTATATTAAACTAAATAACACAGACTATTTTACCTTCCCTGTCACTACTGTTTGTGTAGTGGGTTTCAAACTTTCCACTTCAAATGCTTCAATAAATTGACACAAAATGTAGCAGGTCATTTTCAGCAAATTTAGCTGTTTTGTTCGAGTCTCATAGTCCAACTGTTCAATATCTTCTAAAATCATTGATTGTTGTCCACACAGCTTAATGGCAGCTACAGAAATAGTTATGGTTAGCACTCTTCATTACAGAAAAATGTTTTTTACTTTTTAATGACTAGATAAAAAAATAATCTGTGGCATCAGTTGTTTTTGTTAAATCCCATTTTGTATTGTATTTTCAATACTTATTTATGTAGCACATAAGATGTTACAACTATAGTTAATACATGCAAATATATGGGTTTTCAATGTTTTTATACCATATGAAAACAATGATTCATCTTCACATAGCTGTAATCCATGTTTAAAAGCATGACAAACATATGAAACAACTTTCTCAAAGAATAAAACAACATACTGAAATTTAATGAATTAAGACTGAAAATCTCTTATCACTTACAAGTTTTATTCTTTCATGGTACAAGAAACTTAAATGTATTTTTTCTAATAACCTTCTTCAAAAACTAAAATACTAAACATTAAAAAATATACATACAGTTGATTTCAGCCTATTTAGAACATTAAACACTGATAGAATATCAAGTGTCAAATCCTCACATATTTGGAGGATTTCCATATTTAAACATGTACAGAAGTAAAAATCTACAAAAAGTACTGATGTACAGCACATGAGAAGACTGTCATACATCATCACCTTTGTGGAAAACACAAACAATTCCAAGAAATATCATCTTGTTTTGCTTTTGTTATTTACTTGTCATATAATTTTCAACCATAGAACTAATTGTGGGAAAGTTTCTACATCAACAATAACAACATATTATTCAATCATTTATAAACCATACACACCAGTATTTCCCACACATACAATTAAAATATTCAGACACATACTAACAGTCACTAATTACAAAGTAAGTCCCTACACCTGTGACATTTACGTGAACAACAATCATATACTACATAGTTACTCAGGAATTATATACACCAATAGGCACAAGCACTGACAACTTTACTGATGAAAATGTAAAAAATATTTATTAAGTGTCCAAAAAAGGAAGCTTTATGTGTATGACAGTTAATTAACATGACTAAAGAAGCCATAAAGTACAAACTTTTATCTGGACAGTACTTTAGAGCTATATGGCCAAGTCAAAGTAAAGGAAATGCAAGCAATCAACAATGCAGTGTCTCAAACCCAAGATTCTCTGATCCAGTCTGATACACTAATCACGAGGCAACAGCAAACCCAAAGAGACACGGATTTTTAACCATTTTTATTTTGAAATACTTACACAACAAACATGATCAAAATTCTAACAACAGCACTGCATAAAAATATAAATTTAATAAAAATAATAATAGGAAAATTAAAGAAAGGAAAATTTATTTATTAAAACAATAAGTGTGAATTTTAAAAAAACATGTGTATATTACTATATAGTAATATAATAGAGAAATACCAGTGGTGAATCATACATAAATTCTTCAACAGACAAAACATTTAATTAACTCTCATGACTAAACGTCCACCTATAACAACCATCATGCATAACATTCAAACATAATAATAATCACCACCCAGTTACAGACAAAAATTCCAAAACTTTCACAATCTGCTTAAAATATCAAATAAAGACATGTTTGTCTTATGTCCCTCTGCAATCTACAATTAGAAAATCATTGTCTTGGAGTATGCAGAAAAGCAGGCAAACACAAACCAAAATTATAAGAAAATAAAAATTACTGCACAATAAATATATAATTTTTTTACAGATCAATATAACTGAAATTACAGGTCATATACTGTGATGTTTTATATAAAATCATGTGTGGTGTATGTTGGTTTGTATTGCCATAAGATATTTACAGCACAAACCAACATCCACCACACAATTCCAAAACTGTCAGGTGCTAAAAATGCAATAATATTCCTAGTTGAAGAAATCTATACCCCGAAGTAAAATTATATAAAGTGTTTATATCATAGCTGAGTGAGCAACAAGAATACAAAATTATGTCAGTAAAAAGACGTAATACACAAAGAATGACTGTCTCTTTGTGAGTGACATATTCATGTAGAGGTAGAACATAAAATTCAGTATATTATTTATATTCGTTATTGACTTATGACAAACTGTATATGGAAAGAGTGAAAACGGTTTATTCCTGAATTGGCTACAAAGAAATAAAATTTATGACACTTTGCGTTATGAATTACTAAACAGGGTAATAAAATAAAAAAATATCTTTAAGAAACTATACATACTTGTCACGATCATCTCCAATGATTCTTGTCTAACTTCAGGTTCTAATTTATTAAAATGACTGTCATAAAGAAAGAGTATTAAATTGTTATAAATCAAATTATCTTACAAAATTATACATAAAACTTTATTAGAATTTTACTATTACTCTAACAAACCTATTCTTTTTTAAAATGACTACTGCTTCATTTTTCTTTTTTTTTTGAAACAGTAATGTCAAATAATATTAAATAAAGGGTGCTACTACAGGGAACAGTCTACAAGGATATTTACACTATAGCATGAGGCCTACACAGATATTATTACCACCACAATTTTAATGGTTTACTAAAACATAATTTATTGTTAAACAATTTGTTTCTCTCCATGTTTTTGTTCACCAAATAATAATTCAATAAGTTGTGTGTTCCAAAAAACAGAGTACCTTAGACTTAGGTCATAATTGTGCAAGTTTTGGTTGATGGAACTGGTTTCATTCCAATTATATCTGCCCCAAAAATGTTAATAAATGGTATTTTGTACTTTATTAGTTTAAAAGCATTATTTATAACTGATTTCAACTGCAAATAATCAAAAGCTAAAAGAGTTATGATGATAGTATCTGTGTAGACCACACCCTATAGTAGCACAGAATAACCGTTATTGTCTCATTAAGTGTCTGTCACACTTTTACGTTTTCTTGATAATGTGAATGGCTTTAAAATACATTAAATCATTTAAAAATATCTTAAGAAAAATAAAAACTGATAAAAGAAATTACAATATAAATTACAATATAATATACAATATACAAATTTGATCATCAAAATGCACACACAATTTATTTTTAATGGAATTGACAATTATATGGTTGACAGAGTATATTGACAAAAATAGTTTTTAGTAAATTACCTACAACAAAAGGTGAGGCAGTTGCTTAAAAACTGTGAAAATATATTTTATGTAAGGACTGTCTAAACTTGGTTTCATTAACCTTCCTCCATTGTAAGATTTGATGTTTATTCACAATATTTAAGTTTAATTTATGAAAGTATGCAAGTCAAGTACTTCACAGAAACACTAACTTGTTTAATTTATTTAACTTTTTCATGTAAAATTAAAGGGTCCAAAACCATATCATAAATCCTGATTAATTCAATGTCTTTAAAGATAAACAAGTACTTACTAAATTACACTATAGTACGTGTTAAAAGTTTCTAAAATACCCTCTGCTCCCTCAGTACGTAACATTTGTTCACACTCTGAAAGACAGAAAATAAAAGAAATAATTTACAATTCTTAAATTTTGATAATATTTACTGGATATTATTCCATACCTCAAGTTGTTTCTAACAGAAATGTCACCATAAAACAGGCACAGCATGAACAAAAAGCAGAATATCCTGATGCTATCAAAATCAAGGCAAATGCTGAAAACATCTAACAAGTTGACCAAACCTACAAAGTTGACACACACACACACATTTAATCTGACAAATTAACTGGTAAAAACAATTTTATTTTATACATAGGTTACACAACAACTATCTGTCAAACTTCCACGAGAATAAACTATTGGCCAAAAGTGAGTTATCACCAAAAATATAGTAATTTTCTTAACCCAAACGAGCCGTTTTTACATATATACAACGACAGATGGTCTAAAATGGCTTTTCTGGCCAGAAATTTCATGTGCTAAAAATAAACCATACTCTCATCTGAAGAAGTTTATAGCCCAAATAACCGTTTTCTTGAGATGTATTTATTGTAGAGGGTTTAAATGATTCTTTCTATTATCATTACTTGGAAGCTCTGAAAATTTAATACATTAATAAATTACTGAAATTAGGAATTAGCTATGCATAGTTACAAACGTTGTGTACATTAGTAATTAATAACTAGCAGTTAATATGGTATTTCAGTTTGATTTTTCATCTTTATCTATACACTATGAAACAGCTTAGTTTCAGTTAAATTTAAATATACAATTACTGGGTGGGGAGATTGGTAATAGAAAATGAAGACAAGTAATCTTTATAGTGGGGGGAAGGGGGAAGAATGTTGTCCAGAAAATTACAGACCAGTTAGTCTTACTTTTATAATGGTAAAAATTGTTGAAAGTCCTGTAAAGGAACCTTTACAAAATCATATAGTTAAATTTGATATCATAAATGAAAGCCAACATGAATTTACTAGTAACAAATTTTGCCTCATTAATCTGTTAATGTTTTTTCAAGAATGTTACTTACGATCTGGATGATGGAAAAGATATACTTAGGTCTTGATAAGATGCTACATAAAAGATTACCTAAGATAATCACATCAGTAAAGATATGGGAAAGATTAATTAATAATAGAGTGTTGAATAGGAGAGGTCAAAAGATTGTTACTAGTCCTTTCTTTTATTTACATTACTGACACTGACATGAGTAAATCCTGTTAATGATATTAAATTCTTGGGTGTTTATATACACATTAGTTTTGATCAATTGATGTATTGGACAAATATTTTAAATATACTCTTTACTTATAGTACATACAAGTTAGTGCATTTTGGTTAACATAATTTCAGTTACACATTTAATATATATTGGAACCCAATCACTCTAGTGACTCATTTATTTTTGAATTTCACACAAAGTTACACGAGGTCTATCTGCACTAGCTGTCCCTAACTTAGCAGTGTAAGACTACAGGAAAGGCAGCTATCATCACCAACCACCGCCAACTCTTGGGCTACCTTTTTTACAAACGAATAGTGGGATTGACCGTACTTTATAATGCACCCACAGCTGAAAAAGCGAGCATGTTTGGTGCAATGGGGATTCAAACCCGCAATCCTCAGATTATGAGTCAAGTGCCTTAACCACCTGACCATGCTTGGCCTCCAGTGACTGAAGAACAGTATCTTGACAGTGTGTTTGATATGTCAATCACAACATTGAGGTAGTGAGCTAGCAGTAAAGTTAACAGAATTTATGGTGTATTCATAGATATATTAATTACAAAACAAAAGTGGTAATAATCTATCAATGCAAATCACTTGTGAGGTTTCACTTATACTTTTTTCCAATTTTTTGTCATCTTATCTACAACAGAACATAGATTTATTATAAAGAGCTTAAAGACAGGTATTACTGGGATGATTCCACAAAAAGAAAGGTTATCTTATGTAAATAGGATAAAACTTCTTATTTTCTCTTGATAAAAAAAAAAAAAAGATAATTTATCCAAAGTTTATCAAACTATTTGGGGGATCAACAGGATAGACTTTTGATTTCTTATGACTATATCCTGAAGACATACAGAACAACAGGACACAAATTTACAATTTGGAAAAGACAAGTTTAATTAGGACAGTTATTATTTAAAATTAATTGGCTAATGGAATGAATTACCACTGGCAATAGTGGGGGTTGGCACTTTAATAATTTAAGGAAGAAGCCAAGAGTTATAAATAAATAAATAAAAAGATAGGTTCAATATTATGCTATTCTCAAGGCTTAGTTCCTTTCTGCCTATAAATTATCTCACTGAGGTTAATGAAAGCCTTAATGTAGTTGGATAAAAAGGTATAATAAACAAGTTTAAGTCATTTCACTATTTATTTTTGGTATCAGTAAATTCATTATTGTCATTAGACACCAGTTGTTCATAATATTATTAAGAGTGCTACATGTAAAATGTTAAACACAAAAATAGAATTACTGTTGATTCAAAAACTTTATTTTTTACCTATTTAAATGACTTGAGGGCAAAAACTAAAAGAATAAATAATTATTGTACTTCACCCACCTGTCCATTTTAATTACGAGTAGTACATCTAGTACTGATACTTGTATTCAATTAAGTTACCACATAAATCCCAGAACAAAACAACTTTTTTAATCAAAAAGAAGAAACACCATTTCTCATTTCAGGCACATTTTATTACATTTTTCCTTGCAATTTGGGGCACAAAAATAAAATACAAGTCTAAAGCCACAATAAATATTTGTTCTTACTTTTATTATCACAAAAAAATTAAGAAATAAATCAGTGAACTGATCCATTAACAGAAAAAAGGAACAGCTAAATTTATATTTTGAATTTTCATATTTGCAGTTGAAAAATCATGCACAATGTTACCTTGCAATCTGTTCGAAATGTCCCGTACATAAACCACTTCATCTACAACATAATGACGAGTGTTCTGAGATGTTCTCAAGTCTTCAAAGTTTAGAGGCAAGACAAATTCAAAATGAGCCATTCTTCTAAAGTTCCTGAAATAGTTTTACACACACACATACATATCTTTTGCCATCATTAATTTACAATGAAATAAATTGAACATTCAAAACATATTAGGCTCATGTCTTATGAAATGTTGCTTTTTACTTATGGGGCTGTTATTTAACCAGAAATCTTTTTAACTAGTTTATACATCAATAGGAAAACATTATGACTTCACACTTTCTTGCATAAAATTATCTACAAGTTATATTCAAGACGACAGCACATATGTAATAACTATAACAAATCTCAAACAAAAAAAATAATTCTTCAACCAAAAAAAACCCTTTTGAGATCCAATATATTTAACTACAGCAAACATCAACTTGTGCTCCATCACTCAAAACAACAGTTCTCAAACTTTAGTAACTAGAAAACCCCTCTTTTAATTTAAATTATTTTGTAAACCAGAAACTTGTTAGTTTTTTAAAACAAAGGATTCCATGTTCAAGAGAAATTATATTCTAAAGTTAAATGTTTTAATTTATATAAATTTAATATTCTATAAATCATATTTTTTTAAATATTTCTATAAAACTCTGGATATGACGTGCAGACCAATCTGAGAAATATTGACTAGAAACACCAGTAAAAACATAGCTACAGCATCTAGCAATGACATATATATAAAAGTTTTTAAAGCAAGCTCATGTACTTTTCATTTTTAAAACAATATAAATAAATAAAATAATATTCTACACAAAACAATAAAGATTTTATATTAATTGAAAATTGGTTATATTGCATTTATAGTTCCATCTTATATGTTCCTTCACACACAATTCATATACTTTTTTTTAAATGTAACTCTTAAATTATTATTGTGTTTGTACAAAATTCTAGAATAATTTCCAAAACTATACTAATGAATTAATCATCTTTTGATTAGGTTGATAGTTACAATGGCAAAAGAAACTCAAGATTTCTCCCCTTCACAAATTTGTGAAAGAAAAATGATTTCAAGTTTTATTCCCTATTTCAATAAATTTTGTGAAAAATACTTTTTACTGTGTTGACTCAAACAAAACACTTTTGTGATACAAACGTAAAAGTAATCACAACAAAATAACCAACATTAAACATTGAATATGATACGTTTCATGAGTGATAACGTGTCAGCAGAAATTGAAACTTTTACAATCTTTGCTATTTTGTTTACTAAATTACTCATTTTAATATCAGTTTTAAAATTTGTCCCGTTTAAATAATTATGTATTTTAATATTTTAGTGAGCAAAAGAAAATTTTCAAAATTGAAAGATACAACTGTAAAACTCGAAGCTAAACAACTGATAACAGTTAAATAATGTTACAGCTTTGTTACTGCTAACTGCATTACACCAAGTCTAACAAAATGTACGAATGGAAATGTCATACAATCGGTATCATCCTTATAAACTTACAGTTGAACTCACACTAGTATTATTATGTCAAGAAACTTTAATTAAATCATATATGTTCTGTTCAACTTGAAATACAACTTTACAATTTCCAAAATTAGTTCCAATGCATTAAACAGTACAGCATTAACAGTTTGTTGTAAAAACTTATATTAACATGAAAGTATATACAGAATCATTGAAGGCCTTGAATTTTAAAAGTTGAATTTATTATTAAGTTTAACATAAACAAAGACAATTTTAGAAGAAAACATTAAATACACAAAACTTAGTAATAAAAAATGCTATACATATAGGCGTTTGTTTCACCATTGTAGTTATAATAAAGTTCAAAAATGTATATATAAACTTACAAACAAAATAAATCTCAAACGGTAGTTCCGTATCATAACAAGATATAATTATAATCGACTTCAATAACACACCCCTGTTCAATCTGCCGCGAAAATTTTCGTTATGAGGTTATCAGAGCTAGCCAATCATATTTCGGTGTTGAAGGAAGCAAAATTAAAACCGTCACAATTATCTTTTAAATAACTGGAAAATTATATTGAGTTATTAATAAAAAAAACTGAAAATACTTCAAATTAAGTATGATTAAGAAATTGACAAATGTAATGTTGTATAAAATAAAATACAAAAGCTATATGTTTTGACACAGAGAAAGATAAAATATTTATTATAATTTCAGCCGACTAGTTTCGGGCTTATTTTTTCGACGTGATATGTGTAACCTTAGAAAAAATATTTATTCAAAATACCATTTATAATAAACCCTTATAACGTTTGCATATGAAGACAATATCTGTAGATTTAGAGTTCTCTATTACATAAATGTCTTTTTTTATATTTTCTACTTTCTATCTGTATAAAACCCAAAAGTGAAGTAAAAAAAACAAATATATCTTCTTTCGTCTTTGAAGGTTGTAGCAGAGTATCTGTATAAAACGTTAACTAGGTCGAGCAAAATACAATGGAATGTAAGGGGAAAACCCTAATTCTATGAAATATTCTGGTCCCTACTATCCTCTGTTAAACCAAAAGAACGTTATGAATTCATTTCAGTCTTGGGGGTTGCCGTAATGTGTTATTATGCAAAATTTCATTTGAATGGATCAAGGTGAAAAGAAATGTCAGGTGGAAACCTGATGTTGTAATCTTTGGTTTCTGTAAAATTATAGGAAGTGAGTAACTAACAAACGTGTCTATTTTAGTCTGTTTGCGGGGGTAGGGGTTTTCATTTCCAGTCGTATTTGAATTAATTGAGATATAATAGAGCTGCTAGGCAAAATATGAGATTTTATGTTTCACTTTGACTTCCGAAAATAATTCGATTCCCCTCAGTGGACACAGCAGATAGCCTGATATGGCTTTGCTATAAGAAAAAACACACACACGCTAAATAATAATAAAAATTAAAATGTATATGGACATGAAAATTAGAGGTCTAGAAACAAAGAAACGGAGCAAAATTATAACTACTAGAAAGAAAAATACGAAATATAGAAAATACAATAACTTTCAAATTACCAAGTCATTTTATACCTTTCACTACTGATGATGTCCACATATTGTATTACAGGGAATAATTTTATGTCCCCCGTTAGTACAACGGTAAGTCTATGGGTTTATAACTAAAATCAGGGGTTCGATTTCCCTCGGTAGGCTCCTCAGATAGCTCGATATGGGTTTCGTGTAAGAAAACACAAATGAATAATTTTCTTTTGTCTGCTACAACGCTCAGCATAAAGAACTGAGATAAAACATTGGATGAAATAACTCCTTTTCACAGAAGACTCCAGCAGCTGAATCATGGGGCCAGTAAACAATATATATATTTCATAGAGTATTTCAGGATCTTATGTAAAGTATAATGTACTACAATGCAATCATATTTTAATTATTTGAGTCGACTTCATACCAGTGAACAAAAAAGAAGTCATTTAATATTGTTGAGTCATAACCAAGGCACATATAGGAGGTGAAAACAAGAATTAAGATGAATAAAAGATTGGCAAGACTTAAAACTATACTACAAAAGAACGGTCTGAATATCAATCATCTAAATGAAAATATGAAAATAAAATTCATTTTGAGTTAAATTCAATAAACATATTTGAAGAGTTGAAGGAAGACTAAGTTCTGGATAATTTTTATGAACAACTAAATCAAATTTTAATCGAAGAAACAGAAAAAAAAAACTGATTTTCAAAACAAACTTTAAATACAGATGAGGAGTATGAGCTTATAAAGAAAAACGGATGACAGGAGAAAGGAATTAAGACGAGTAAAGAGGAAAACCATACAAGAGAAAGTTGAATATGTTGAATTAACAAAAATAATAAGGAAAAATCTTAAATGCTGGTAAAGGACCTATGAGTATCAATAGAGGGATTGTAAACAAGAAATATATATATATATTTATGCTCAATAAAAAACAAAAAGTAAGCACCACAAATGATAGAACAAAAACATTCGAGATATGTGCAGATTTTTAAAGAAATTTCTATGCATCAATTATTAAAGATTAAACAGGAATAAAAATTAATTTTGAGAACAACAAAGCAAATAAAATGCAAATACCTAGAACTTTAGTATCGAAAGTGGAGAGTGCATTAAATGAGACGAAGACTAGGAAAGCTATTAGAAATAATATGCTCATCACTGACATTTTGAAAGCAGGTAGAACTGAAACTTTAAAGTAGGTAACAAAATACTGGAGTCAAAAAAGATATCAAAGAAGTGGAAGGAGGCCAAGATAATCATTTTATATAAGAAGGGAGACAAGCCAGATGTGAAGAATTATTATATCATAAGCCTATTACCTCACTTATGTAAACTATTCACGAAAGTTTTACAAAAAGATTGGAAAGAATTTTGGACGAACAACAACCAAGAGAGCAAGCAGATTTAGAAAAACAAAATTTCAACAACAGATCATATACATGCGACTAACCAAATAGTAGAAAACTTAAATGGATATAACCAATTATAATGACACAGGTACCAGCATAATTGAAAATAAAGAAATATAGAAAGTGTCAGAGTATAAATATTTAGGACAAACCCTCAAAATGGAAAACACAACAAACGAAAAACTTATTGTAAAAATAAAGGCAATGTGGTGATGTTTTGGAAGATATAAAGAAATTCTAGAGGATCAAGATACCCCCGTTACTTTGCAGAAAAAGATCATTGGATCAGTGTTTACTTTATTTAACACATGGCGGCTAAATATGGACACTAACAAAAGAGATAAGTAAAAGATAGAAAGCATACAAATAGTTATGGGGAGAAAAATACTTTATATAATACTACAAGACAGTGGAGAAATGACAGAAGAAAAACAGCAAATATAATAAATGCAGAATGGTTTATTCTAAGAATTAAATTGAAACGTACTGGACACGCAGCAAGGTATTGCGATAATAAGTGGACATTAAGAATAGGAAATAGTATAGTGGTCTGAACGAAAGCTACATCTAACGAGGGATTACAGCAGCTTCGATAGTTAAATATCTGCTTTTTAGTGAATCAAACCCCAAATACTTTCAACATCTAGTGGTGCCCTCCCCGACGCTGGATTAAGACATGGGCTTAACAGGCTGAAGCCCAGAGCCTCACACTAATTTGGGGGCCTATAAAAGTTGAAAAGCCTAAGGGCAATAAAACCCTTAATCCGGCCTTGGTCCCCACCCATTAATAATTAATGGGGTTAATTGAATTATGGTGTTTTTGTTTACAATGTGTGACTACATGTTATTAGATACGCAGTAACCAACAAAGTTACGAATCTGCAAACAGTTTAATACGAAATCAGTTTATAAAATTGTCTTTGAAAAGACAGCCGACTAACAATTTTATAATTAAGATAAAAGACATTAGAAGAATGTATTATTCGTACGTCAGTAAACTACAAATTGTGTTTTATTTGTAAAACATTAAACGTTATTGATTCTTACTCCCTTTTCGTTATTTTGAAAAATTTTCTTTCGGAGGTCTCAACCACTTTCTCTATATATGACGTCAGCTGTTAAATTTCAGGTTTTTAGCCCCAGTTGTTTGTTCGATCAATTAAGTTTTCCTATCTATTAGACTGGAAGGAATTCATCAGATGTACGTGGATATTGTAAATAAGGACTCGTAAAAAATGTATTTAAGCTCAAATTTTCTGAACTGTTTCTTCCTTCAAACTTTCTCAGACGTATCTTTTTCTTGACATAACTTATCCTCTGGATGGAAGATCGCCGAGAAGTTGCAGTGTAACAGTTGCCATAATGAATGACATTTGAGGAAACTTAATATTATTTATAATTGTTTTTCTGTTGGATTAGTTGTTCATTTGTACCGTATACAATTTTTACTACACATACTGTGTATCCATGCTTATGTTAGGCGTGGTATTAGACTAATATTATACTTCTGTTACATGTAATGTCATATTGTTTCGTGCACTTAACATAAGTATATACGACATTCCAACCCACACTATTACCCAGCCGTTACTATATAACCTGGGAAGTACATGTTCATGTACCGATGTTTCACGATTAGCAGTCAGCAGCACCCTACAATTTTTGGAACCTGACACTCAAGATCTCAAATCGTCTCAAGCTTAAGTTTACACATCATCTAATAGAATATTACAGTGGTCGTGTTCATTTATTTGTATTATTACATAGTTCCACTCTTAGATGGCCTAAGTACCGATCAATACATGTAAAAACAGCATATGTTACTGCAGTTATGATTATGCTTTTCCTTAACATAACACAATATTATTTTAAACACAGTACTGCAACTCTAAAGAGAAGGTAACTTATTAAACCTTGTTTTCCAAAGTTATTTACATTTCTCAATTAATTTTAAAAGCAAAAACAATTTTCTGTTTCCTATATAGTTTAGTTTTACTTGAAGCACTTTCCATTATATTCGTTAAAATATCCTGACGTCACTGAAACTTGTAAGTAGTAATTTGTTAATATAATTTTTTCTTTTAACCAAATATTTTGTTTAATTCTTCACAAAGACACTCAAGGGCTGTATGCACTAACAGTTCCTAATTTATAGATGATAGACTGGAAGAAAGGGAACTAGTCAACACCACACATTACCAACTCTTTACGAACAGTAAAATTGACTATTAGATTACAACGTACCACAGCTGAAAGTCTATCACGTTTCATGACAGATTTCACTCCTGCTAGACAAGCATTCAAACTGACAGATAAATTAACAACAAGATAAGTAGATTGTTTCAGTAAAGCAAGAATACTTTAATCTCTAAGTGCCTATTCAAAGTGAACTAAGAAAAAATAGTACTTCTCAACGTGTACCAGAAATAACACAAAAGTGTATTACATAAAACAAATATTAACACACAACTTTCTTTGGAAAGTAAGAGATGCTCTTTTGCTTACAGGTTTCAATAATACTATGTAACAAAATTTTTATTTTTTCTTGTTCCTGGGCAGATATTGTTATTTCCCAATTGCTTGTGCCTAATGTAAATGGAAAAGACCTATTTTTCTCTTCAAACTTTGCTCTTGTGACCTGGGAGCATGTAACGAAAACATGATGGGAGACTATATTTGGGGGCTGATACGTGAAAGTGATTTACATTACAGTCGAAAATCTCGAAACACTACCTGCTTCTAAACATTTTTGTATAACTTTAGTATAAATACATGTAAATCTTGATTCATATGTTGTTTTATTCTGACCTTATGTAAATGAAAATGTGCAAATTTGCCCGTTTTTACATAGAAAACAGGTTAATTTCTAAACTTCATTATCCATGTCACAAAAGCAAAGTTTGAAGGGAATTATGGCCATTTTCTGTACTTTTACAACACAAGCAATTAAGAAATAACATACTATCCAGGTACAAAATTTGTGTTACATAGTGTAATATTACAACTCATTTTGATTGTAATATCCTGAAGTACATATATATTATAATAATAATACCTTTTGACACTGTGCACATAACTAACAAAAGGAAAATATTCCACTGCAACTGTTTATTTCTTTAATATAATGCAACTTTGGTATTTGTTGTTGAGAAGATACTAATTAACCCTAACCACATCTACAGTTATGCACATTCAAAACATTTCTTAAAATGAAACTTCTTCACCTGTAAGATCACCATCACTATACTGGTACAATATATATGATGTACCATATGCTGTGCTTCAAATGGATTTTCCTGTAACGTGTTAGTAAAGGTATCTAACTGAGTATCACATCCATCTGCAACTTTGTACTCCAAAACAGCTGATTTATTATTTTATACAATATTTTCATGCACTGGTGAAAAGACATTCTTGTGTTTCACCCACATCTACAGCCCTAGTATCAATACCAATCATTTTAATATTTTCAAAGTACACGTACATATTGACCGGTACAGCAAAAATGGTCTAAGTTGCTTATTCAGCTTTATATAAGTTCATATTTCTCAGCCAGTTAATGGTACATGGATTACCACAGAGAAACCTTTATGAGTGGTAATAAATAACAATAAAATATTAAGTAACAAAAATTTCTTGAGAAGCTACACAAGGGCTATCTGTCCCTAATTTAGCAGTGTAAGACAAGAGGGAAGGCAGCTAGTCATCACCACCCACCGCCAACTCTTGGGCTACTCTTTTACCAAAGAATAGTGGGATTGACCATAACATTATAATGCCTCCACAGCTGAAAGGACGAGAATGTTTTGGTGTGACGAGGATTCGAACCCACAATCCTCAGATTACAAAGTCGAATGCCTTAACCACCAGGCCTTTAATTATAATACATAATATATGCATATAATAATTGATATATTACCATTATTATTATGCACATTTTAATGTTTTTATATGTTTTATAATGTTTGAATGCAAAGCTCCAGTTACTCTTACCATGAATAAATTTTAAAAAAAATTACTTTTTCAACAACCAAACATGGAGAAATGAGTGGTCTTGACATTCATTAACTGAGTTTCAGTTATGTAAGATTTTTGTTTCCTACAAACTATGTACTAATTACTGATTTTGGTGTTCACTGTACATAGAGAGTCTTTGTAAAATGATGCTGTAAAGTGAATAAACAGTTTTGAATCTTCAAAGAATTTCACATATGTTATAATTAAAATCAAAACTTCAAAAACGTTTGTACACCAACTTGTTTTTACAATAATAACTGAAACAACATTAAATATGCAGTTCCATGATGTTTTTTACTTCACCGTAAAAAGTTATTACCAGACTTACAGTGCATGTTTACAACAAATAATTGTTGCTTAAAGAAAATGACAAAAAGTAACACTGAAAACACTTTTGTAAAACAAAAGTACATTCTTAAAATAGTACACACTCATATGACAGCAAGGCATATCTGTAACCTACTCTGCAAAAAGGATACTTCCCAATATTTAAACTACTTTTTACAGTTTCAAGAAAACTTACTGTTTCATTCATGTAGTTATTTCCCTTTCTCTATTATATACACAATATCCAATTAGTAACATTCTGAAAAGTTTAATAAATCAAATCACAGGAGTTACAAATTTAAATCATAATAATTATTGGAGAGTTCTAAAACATAAAGGATATGTTTAACACTAAAATTAATATTAATTACAGACATTCTGGTGTTTTATGTACAGAGGGTTAAGATTTCAAACAAGCAATTCTGTAGAATAAAAATGTCAAACTGAACAGTACATGAAGTTCAGACATGATTTTTCTTATCCACATTTAAAGGAAATCAGTAACTCAACACTGTGCTAGTTACAATTTTAACAGTCTCCCAGGCATTAAATCAAAGAATTTGATTTTTGGAAAGTTGCACATATTGTAATAATGGGTAAAACACACTTAAGTGAAAATTACACATTCCAAATTACACATACACTGAAAACATTTACTTAAATAGTTATGAATAAATATAATTTGTGTGGACATAAATACATAGTAAAAATGTACAACACAGTAATAATGGTTGATTCACATAGATAACAAAACTATGTTGCAAGATCCCAGTTTAAAACAAGGTATTTTTAAATAGTTTTCATGGAACATGAAATTTCTAAAAAGAAATGTCTACAAAATAGATTGAATTCAATAATGTTGAAAGTCACTAACACAAAGAAACATTAAAACTGTATTTTACTAACATCTTTACGATTATTACTCAATTGCCCAATCAGGTTGAAATCTGCAACATTTATTAATATAAAATCACAGTGATGGTACTTTGTTTTGTAACACGTCACTGAATATTGTACAGCATTTAAAGGTATTGCAAGTTATCAACTTACAATGAACTCAGAAATGTATTTTGACATTCAGTAAAAAAACTCAGCATTATACATACGTACATGTATATTATTTTGCTTTAGAATACATTATGTACCGTACAATTAAAACACAAAAACTCCATTTTTATATGTATTATTAAAGATTCTAGAGTTAAATTTTGAAAACTATTCATTATTTTAAGAGTTGCTATCTTATTAATGTTACTAATAAAATACATTTTAATTTTTTATATTAATCAAATTATTAGAAACATTACCTGGATAATAATTTATACAAAACGTTTACAGACAGAAACAACAAATTAGTCATCAATATAAGTTATTAGACAACATTTGGGATGATAGCCCATCATCTAGTATGAAGATGCAATACCTCATAAAAAAATAGTGTTATATATTTTGACTAGATCAAAAGAAGTTAATCTAATCTTGACAACACTGCCTTAGAGTAGAAGGGCTGTCTTCTAAAATATTGTCCATTTTTGTTTTACACTTCAAGTTCTAGTTGGTGACTTTAGTACTGAATCCATCAGATTAAAAACAGAGCACATTCACATCAATAAACTACAATAACAATGGAACTTCAAGTCAATCAACAGATATTACAATTGAAGATTTATTCAGAGTGATATTTTTTAAAATAATTTTCTTTCACTTACTGAATAAAACAACAATGAAGATAAATTATTCATACTACTATAAAGATTTAAGTAACAAAGAAATCTCAGGGTCATATTACAAGCCCTTTAATTTGGGACATCTTACACATCATCTTGGTTCACCCATGCATTTCAGTTATTTTTAACTGCTATCTAGATTTCATAACAGATGTTTCCTTATGAGGAAATGCACTTGAAAAATCCAACAATTTATTAACAGGGACTAGATTTGGTAATCATACAACATGCATCTCTCGCATATTTCATTCTAAAACTTCAAGATTACTACAGATGTTTTATATAAAATGCTACTGAAAACATGCCATCCAATATTTCATGTCAATAATTTAAGGGAAACAAGAGATACAGTGAACTCCTGTTTTGCAGCAAGAAGCTGTTAAAAAACCACGAGATGTGAATGGTATCAAGTGCTTACACCTCTGTAGAGTTTTCTTTTCAAATTACATATTGGCAAAGGTATTTCATTACTGACATCAGCCATTACAAAGAAATTCATAACTTATCAATATTAAATTTAGGAAGCAACACTAACCCTTAAGAATGACAAACAAAAGTAGTGATATCAAATAAATGGAATTTATGTTGCCTTTCTCTTGGTTGGTGTTGATTCTAAAATGTGTGAGAAGTTTTATTGCACAAAACCTCACAGCACATGGTGGATTGCAGAAGAGACAAATTAGATATTTTTCATTTGGTATAACAAGATAGGCAAGTAGCTTAGTTTAAATTTTTACCATAGTAATACAATACGTCATATGAGTAGCAGCAATTCTGGTAACAAAAGTTTATATGGTTTCATTCCCATACGAAATCTTATGAAAACACCAGAACATGAGCATTTTGTCCTAGAAGTAGATTAACGCTGTACAAGTTTCTATTTCATGTTTACTGGCCAATACTGAATGTAGTACCGCTGAGTGGTTCCTTCAAACAGTCGATCCAGCCAGTTTGATAACCCGTCGAGTAGATGTTCCTCAAAAAGCACATTATTCGACTTCAATCTGCCATTATTTGTGTTTAAGAGCTCTCCTGTTTCAATATCGCTGCTCTCTGACTCACTACAGCTCTCCTCAAATCCTATGAAATTACCACTGATACCATCTACTTTTTTGGATTCCTGAAGAAAAAAAACAAAAACAAAATATCTCTCAATGATGCATTTACGAGAAACATAAACAAACTTAAGACTCGTATATGAGGGGAAAAAAAATTTAATTTAGTGATCAACAAAAACAAAAGTTAAATATATGGTATTACAAATAACTATGGAAACACAAACAATACTCATACAAGGATAAAGCAGTTAACTTGCAACTAAACTGTCTGGTTAATTTATAATTGACACAGATATTGAGTACAATGTATTAAAACTATTTTAGTCATTAGTTAAACACTAGTCATGTTTTGTATAACAACTGTGTCTTACGAAAATAGCCATTGCATAAAGGCTATGTTGTATAACTGTCATGGTCTAAGCATACCAAATGTACCTGCAGGCTTTCAATAACCTATATATTACAATGACAGTTTCCCCAGTTGTGAAAATAGCCATTGGAAAAAAGCTCTGTTTTATGGCTGTCACATCCAAAACATACCAAACCTATCTGCAGGCTTTCAATAATCCATATAGTATATTAGAATGACAGTTTCCCAGTGCCTGTGTGAATTGTCTGTTCACACAATAATCCAAAGAAGCTTTGTTGACAATATAACTGGCATACCTTCTTATAAAATAGTATGAATTACCCAGTCTTCAGCCGCTTGAGGTATGCAAAATTGGAATGGATATGCCACAGAAGTAATTTGTGTACACAAGTGCCTTGTATTGCATTTTCAGACAAAAATTTTTGTTGATTACTATTGCTTAAGCCACTGAACTTTGCATTAGTAGAATTTCACTTGTCACATTATTCTGCACTATGCTTACCATAGCTGATGGCGTGCATTGTTACAGGTATATTACTGGAAGATTCTTATATCCCAGAGTGAACCATATTCCTTTTGTTTATCAATGCTGTTAAAGCACAAGATGTTCCTGTCTTGTTTTTTCTAAATTTCCAAACTGAACACATCTTTATAATCCAAGAACATAAATACTTTATATCAAAATGGCTCTTACTGCTATCATGTGTTAAACAGATGATTGTGGAATATTACACAAACTGTTCAGCACGAACCCCTCCACCCACTCAGTCAAGTTCTTAAATTGCTCTTTAATTTAAGATTTCACATAAACTAATACCTTTAATAATATTAATTTTAAGACTTTGTGCATACAGGACTATGGCTGTGAGTTTTCCCACTAGTCCTTTTTTTTTTCATTTCAAAGTATCATTCCACCATATTTTTTATATACTTGGGATCACTGTCTTACCCAACAAGGCCTTGTTCCTGAGGTCAGGGGCATAAATCCTGGTGGGGATGGAGAGTATACACCCCCCCTTCATTTTAGGTTGGGGGTATGGTGCATACAATCATCCTCCCCCCCTACAGTTTGGTCTGTTGAATTGTTTTATTACATCACAGGCCTACAAATTGTATGTTTGTTCTTGTGATTCTCATGTTCTTACCAACTGATTTACATAATTAGGCCTAGATGTAGGCTTTTTCAGTAGCCGAAATGCAGATCTTTAATATAGGCGTGCTTCTAAGCTTTTCGGTCTAAGCGATAGTTCATAAGTATCAGTCAGTAGGCCTAAGTATACATGCAACAAGATTACTCTGTGACTACATGTTTACAGCTTTCAGGTTCACGTAATCAGATTTTACCAATTTGCAAATTGAACAGTCCATGTAAGTGGTTGCAAAAATCACCCCAACCCCCCAATCGGGTGTAAAAAATCTACGCCCCTGCCTGAAGTAATTACACAATCAATAAGAATCTACTTGTACCTGCCAGCAGTGCCAGATCAAGATAATCGTAGGGCCATGAAGTATACCTGGGGTCTCAATAACAATGTTATGGTACTCTCTTAGTCCCTTTTACATGAGATATACCTGGGATCTCAATAACAATGTTATGGTACTCTCTTAGTCGCTTTTACATGAGATATACCTGAAGTCTCAATAACAATGTTATGATACTCTCTTAGTCCCTTTTACATGAGATATACCTGGGATCTCAATAACAATGTTATGATACTCTCTTAGTCCCTTTTACATGAGATATACCTGGGATCTCAATAACAATGTTATGATACTCTCTTAGTCGCTTTTACATGAGATATACCTGAGGTCTCAATAACAATGTTATGGTACTCTCTTAGTCCCTTTTACATGAGATATACCTGGGATCTCAATAACAATGTTATGGTACTCTCTTAGTCGCTTTTACATGAGATATACCTGAGGTCTCAATAACAATGTTATGATACTCTCTTAGTCCCTTTTACATGAGATATACCTGGGATCTCAATAACAATGTTATGATACTCTCTTCGTCGCTTTTACATGAGATATACCTGGGGTCTCAATAACAATGTTATGGTACTCTCTTAGTCCCTTTTACATGAGGTATACCTGGGGTCTCAATAACAATGTTATGGTACTCTCTTAGTCCCTTTCAGATGAGATATACCTGGGGTCTCAATAAGGATGTTATGGAACTCTCTTAGTCCCTTTCCGATGAGATATATCTGGGATCCCAATATTGAGACATTATGGCACTCTCTTAGTCCCTTTCCGATGAGATATATCTGGGATCCCAATATTGACACATTATGGCACTCTCAGTCCCTCGATGAGATATATCTGGGATCCCAATATTGACACATTATGGCACTCTTAGTCCCTTTCGATGAGATATATCTGGGATCCCAATATTGACACATTATGGCACTCTCTTAGTCCCTTTCCGATGAGATATATCTGGGATCCCAATATTGACACATTATGGCACTCTCTTAGTCCCTTTCCGATGAGATATATCTGGGATCCCAATATTGACACATTATGGCACTCTCTTAGTCCCTTTCCGATGAGATATATCTGGGATCCCAATATTGACACATTATGGCACTCTCTTAGTTCTTTTTGATTATATATATGATGGGTTTTGATAACAACATGCTATAGTGCCTTTTATGTTAGACATACATTAGATTAGTTCTTGAGCCTAAATGGCTTACTTAAAAAAAAGTATGAAAACTGTGACAACTAACAGACAGATTATGCTAAAATAGAAAAATACAATGTGTTTCTACAAAGTGAATAAATTTTCTGTCTAGTACTTTAAATATTCAAAATTCTTTACAGGATTGATTAAACCTACCTTGTAATTACAGTGATCCATTCGAGGCTCAGCATGTTTGGCATGATATACACAGAAATACTTGAGGTATCCATTTAGTGACAAAACAGTACCAATGCAGTTCTTAGGGTTGATGCTGAGCTTTCTAGGGTCTCCTAAAGTTTGAGTTAGAATTTGATGGTACCATTCCAAATTTTTTTCCACCATCAGGAAAGCAAACATTAAGGTTTTGTTCCTTCATAGAAAAAAAGAGAAAACAAAAGGTTAAAAACATAATGTATAGACAGAACTCTGAGACAAAAAAGATATACATTGTTTTCATGTGGATTTTATTACTTCTGACAAATGAATACTTCCATTGTGCTCTTCATAAAATCCTAAACAGCCTGAAATAAGGAAAAATTATAAATTCTTAAGTTTTCTACAACTGACAAATATCTGATATTAATGGGGAGTGAGAACCACCGAGTGCATATTTGTAAGCATACCAATTAAAAATGTACCACTCTAAGTTTTTACAACCATAAAGAAAACAAGTATTCCTTCTACTCTATCCACAATACTAGATTCTAAGAATGTGGTTTAAAATTAAACTATTAAATTACTTCTGGTCTGGATGAAAATCAGCTTCTAGATATGATTTACAAGGTAATAAAACTGACTTTGAGTATTAGATGACATGTTTGTATAAAAAAAATAAAAGAAGAATATGGACTTTTGGAATTAATTTCCATAATAGCAGAAAAAGACTGACTTCTGGAATTAAGTTCCATATTAGTTGGAATAAACACTGGCTTCTAGAATGATTCCCATACTACAGGGTGTTCGGAAAGTCACTGCAGTTTTGTCTGTTAATAAATATATAAGTGCACAGTGACTTTCCCTGTAGTAGGAATAGAGACTAGTCTCTATATTTACTTATCATATTTGCATGAATAAGGACTGACTTCTGTAACTAATTTGCATTTTGTTGTAAATAAATGTCCAATTTCTACAATTAATTTACTTTGTTAGAATCGAAAACCATCTCCTAGACTCAATTCACATACCTGTAGGGATAAAGATTGACTTCCATAATAAATGTACATGTTTATAAGACAAAGAATGGTTTCTAGAATTAATTTTAAAAATTGGGAAACACAAACTATCTGATAGAATTAAGATGTGCACTAGGATAAACAAGGACTAATATTTGAAACTATTTCACAGAGCAGAATGAATAAAAATTAGGTTAAACATTACAAGTCCTGTCTTGAAAGTTTTAAAAGTATTTAAAATGCATTGCAGCAGTAAGGAATTCCCTGATACCTAAGTAAGATATACAAATACTTTTAGATGTACGAGTTCTGCTAATGCCTTCGTGCGTTAAAGATGGCAGCCAAGTTTTGCACATAAATCACTAGGTGGTGTTTCAACTAATTTCCACCTTCAACACACATCTTGTCGTAAACTACAGTTTCATAATAACATTTTTCAATTAAATTATTCTTGAATGTAATTTGTTTCTGTACATTTAAAACATAATTTAGAGTTTGAAATAATCCTACTATAGTCACAGAATATGAGCTACCACTGTTATTGTTTCTGAAGCAGCAATATTCAAACACAAGGTGGTAATCCAACATTTTAGGATATGGGTACTCACTTTCTATAAGGGTAGACAATCTTGTAAAACTTGGGCAACAGCTTGGCCTTGGATTCATTGTCCAATACAAGTACAATTGTCCTAAAACCTGGTTTCAGTAACCTCACCAACCCATTGTATGTCTCACCTCTCAACTCGTGTATGTTCAGTTTGTGTTCTTCCCTGTATAATAGCAAATTGAGCTGGTCTCAGAACATATTTTATCACATAGTTTCACCTTAAACATATTTTTACCTTTCAAAACAACCATTAAGTTTCTAAAGTCTTTTGTTACACAGACACATAAAGTTTTTAAACTATATTTGTTAAGAAACATATTCACTATTTTTAAGAAAAAACAGAGAGAGAAAGACCAACACTGTAGTTATAAAACGTTAATATAAAAACTCATGGTTTGTTACTGTTGACTTACCCAACATGTTTAGCACGTTTTTCAAATAAACTGAGAAGGAAACAAGACTATATTACTTGAACTCTACACTCCTACAGTGATAAGAAGAAACCTGGTCTGATTTGGGTTTTGTGCAAAGCTGCATGAGGTATCCGAGCTAGCTATCCCTAATGTAGCAACGAAATATTAGATGGAACACAGCTAGTCATCAAAGCACACCACTACTGAGCTGCTCTCTTCTCAAAGAATTGTGGGTTTGACCATCACATAATACCACTCCCACAGCTCAAAGTGTGAACACACCTGACGGGATGGGAATTCAAATCTACAAACCACACATTGAGACTTGAGCATCCTAACCATCTGGCCATGCCTGGCTCAAGAGCAAACCAATTAGGGCAATTTCATAAAGTATCTCTTTAATAGTGATATGTTTGAACTAATATTTTGAAAACAGTATAGCTATGTGTATACATATACTTCACATCTAAAGTGTATTTATTTTTTACACCTTACTTTTTCTGCGATATTCTTTGGACACACCAAATACAAGTATACTCTAATTAATGTGCTGAAACAAAGAAAAATACATTTACCGTATTTTATCATGACCTTTGGATGGCTTTCCTTCTTGACGATATTTTTCTTGTATGTTCTGTTCTTCTAGATTACTGAAAAAATGAAAAATGCATTTTTTAATATGTGCACACACACACACACACACGTAAACAAATAAATCAGATTTCATATGAAATGGTGCATGTTTTTGGTATCCACCAACTGTAACGTGTTCCATAAGTTATGTTGTGAATCCCTAACAGTGTGTTGAATTATGTTAATTATTTCATTTGTAAAATTATGGAATAACGAATTATTAAGGAAGTGTGTGAACAGCCATAATACGCGAACTATTATTACATCTTGCTCTAGCAAAACCAATCACATTTGTGACTATTTTATTAAATTTGAAGTACACATGCCATAACCTTTATTGGTACTATTCAACATGATATTATGTATTTGATGTCACACTTATCAAATACTCATTTGTATCCAACACTGCTCATTTAGTGACAGTCCATGTAAGACAAGACTAAACACTAGATACGGTATACAGGGACATTTAAAAAAATCTGAAGATATCCAGAGATTATAGAAGTTACACAAATATAATGTGCAAACTGCATGATGAGCACAAGTATTTTTATTCCTTCATGTAAGCATCAGCTTAGATAATGACTCGTTAGACTGACATCTTCAATTTGAGTTCAAATACTTTAGTAACACATCTTATTTTTTGTACAGACACAAACCTGCACACATTACTACAAGTTTGACACACTTCACATAGATACACATAATAAGTTCAGAATCATAGTCAATGCTTTTTCTCCAGTACAGAGTTAGTCAACTGGATTGACCAGATACACATTCAGTCAACTGTTTAAATCATGTAGCCTAACCCAACTATCCAAATTATTAATCAATTCTACTGTCAAAACAATCAGTTTCTTGAGTCAAACATGCTCATTTTAATGTGAAGATTTTCAGTATGATCTGCATATCTCATGAAAACAGACAGAAACCAACATTCTTGTTAGAGACTTATTATTCAGATTATTTTCTGGTAATTAAAACATTTTCAAAATAACTGTTATGCAAATTAGTTTAATCTTAAACAGCTTATTCAAATCTGTAAAAAATTGTAGAAAACAAAACAAATATATTTCATTGTGATAAAATTCTGTTAAAGTGTGTGTGTGTGTGTACATAAAAAGAGAGAGAGCTAACTTACACAAGATAAGACATGACATAGCCCATAATGATGATGAAAGCAACAGTCAAGATAACGGAGATAGCTGGTAAAATTTCCTGCTGACTGATGTTATCCTGGAGTATTTCACCCATGATGACAAGTCTATTTACAATACGACCTAAAAACCCACTCTCATGCTCATCAGTAAGTGTAACGACTTTAGCCTGATAGGGCAAGGATTCGGTCGTTTGCACAAGATGCCGTAGAGAATCTTCCAGCTCTTGCATGGTATTGTTCACCTGCAATAAGAATTTCATTTTTCAATTGTATAGCACAGTATCTAAATATATGTAAACTGTACAAATTGTTATATTATAAGAAATAATTAACAATGAAGTTTAAAACTTTAACATAAACAAAAATCATAGTTAGGATGTCAGTACTTTGGGATATTTTTTCTCAATCTAAAACTAATCAACTTAAATGCTAATTTTCTAATTCTTAATATATAGTAAATAGTCTATTAATATAAAATGGTGGATTAAAGTAATGACAAACAACACTTTCAGGTGAACCCTTTGGAACTCTAGACTTATACAGCTCTGAACATACTAACTATTTTTACACAACCAAAACATTGTTCATGCCACAACTAGCATAATCTTGAATATTTTTTATTCAAAATTACACTGGTTAAAATACTGAAAGCACAAAAAAATAAAAAATAAAGTATTATAGCACAACAATAATTTTTTTACCTAACGTGGATATAACTTTACATATTGAGTGCTTTATTCTCAAGACGCGAACAAGGAAAGCAAACTTAAAGTACATACCGAGTTTGGCTCCACAGACCATACACTGTCGAGCCACTGGTAGCGTACTTTGTCAAATTCCTGTCGCCACAACATTACAACATGAAGATCTGGTTCTAATGGTGCACCTTCTCCAGATGATAAAGCATTAACAAACTCTGTCTGCTTTTCTTGAAAAATAAACATAAACCTGTAGGAGAAGACTTCCTTAAGTACCTATATTTATACACAGACAAGAAGGAAAACTGTAAAATAAAATAAATCATTTAAAGATCACTCATCAAAACAGACTGATCATCTCTTAACACATTGGCTCTTAAGCCTATTTTACCAATACTTTCCAAGATCCCTCTTGTAATTTTACAATTACTTTTTAAAGAAGAGTGTACATGTAACTGTTGTATCCCAGCCAATATGTGTGTGTTTTCTTATATCAAAGCCACATCAGGCTATCTACTGTGTCCACTGAAGGGAATTGAACCCTGATTTTAAGCATTGTAAATACAAAGATTTAAGCTGTCTGGGGATCACAGCCAATAAATGGCCCTTTAAAAAGAAGATAGAGTGTGACTCACTGGAGAGTGGTGTGGAAGCCATCTGTTAAGGATAATGGTATCCGTGTAATCTTACAGTTGAAAAAACAACAAGAATTAAAACTGTTCAAACAATGAATTGGAACAAGTTAATTTTTTGATAAGAAGATATTGCTAATACAATTGCACAATTCTAGTTAAGATAGTTCATTACACTATAAAGTATTTCAAATTATTAAAATAACATTTGTTAAAAAAAAACAAAAAACACCTACTCCACTCTCCTTTTTACAATCTCATAACTAGACACACTAATTACATGTGTTACTTGTAACACACATGAAAAGCCATATTCAGTTCCATTATTAAATATATTATACAGGGCTTAAAATTAATGGGAAACCAGGGGTCAATGGCCCTATAAAGTGTCTGATAGGAAAACTACCTGGCCTTCAGAATCAAGAGTCATTAAAAGTTTGATTTCACACAAACTGATCTAAGTGTTTCTCAACCAAGGAGAACTTATGACAAACCATAAATGGACCTTCCCAAAATCATAAACACTCCTCAAACATGGACAATCCAGAAGCATGCCTATGAATGGCTTGTGTATTCAAAGAAAATGCACTTTCATTAATAAGAATGTCATTACTTCATTCAATTTTTAAACCATTTGTATTAGTGTAATGAAATTGATATCAAAACTTGGAATACAGAGTGATTATTGAACTTTAATAAAAATGACCACTGTATTAAATCAAAATGGTACTGCTTTTGAAACTTTGTCTATATGATACCAAGCCTACATCAAGGCTCACACACTCAAGTAACTTATGTACAATTTCTTTCTTGTCAACACTTTCCAAAAACAGACAAGTAAAACTTGCAAACTTGTAAGTTGTTTGGAGAATCTATTTCACTGTATGTATACTGTAAGTGTATGCATAACAAGGCAGACACTTTTGAATTCAAAGATGGAGACTGCACTTACCAAAAATAAAATAAACATAATACTACTGTTTTACCAATCATGTCACAAACAGAAACCACCGATTACTATAGTGCACAATGGGCTGATTACAATTGCATACAATCAAGTTGATAATGTCATTGTGTAGAATTCATTCTGGTTCAAACACTCAATTCAATTACTGGTAAAATGCTATAGAATATAAAACAATAACTTAAAATGAACACAAAATAATGACTTAAAAACAGGCATAATAATGCAGCTCTTATGATCATTTCTCTAATAAATTTTCCACATCTATTTCATTACTTAACCTCCTCAAGCATAACAAGAAAGGTCAACCATATGCTGCTTCCATCTCCAGGAATAAATAAGGAAGAAATATCTCACTTGTAACCTCTTTGACCTACTGCTGGCTGTATCAGCCAGCTCTGATGAGAGAGAGAGGATTTAGCAAGATGATAAAGACCAACACCAATTTAAAATCTTGCCTGGAAGCTGACAGGATCACTGATCAACTCATGGTCATGTTCCACTTGCCTTCAATAAATGACTCTGATCCCATAAAAGCTATCCATCTTTGGAATTCAGGATCATTTCAACAAGGATACTAAATGCTGGCAGGCTCCACACTGAAAAACTAGACAAAAAACGAATGAAGGAAGAATCCAAAAAATGGATGTTGAGACATCCTCGGACTGATGTACACTAAATTTCCTTTCATTATTTACTTTGATCAGGAAAGAAACCTAACCTAAGTTTAGTTCATCACAACTTAAGCCATTTTTGAAGCGTTCGTATGTTTCCAAAGTTTGCTAATTTGAGGATTTTGTTTATTACATATCGAAATTCGTGAACAACTAATTAACAGACATTAGTGGTGATGTAAATTGTATAATTTTTCCATATCTCCATCAAAAGTGTGACATTGTGTTGACAGATATGTGTCAGCTAGATAATAATTAGTTATATGAAAATAAGGATAGATTACACTAACAGCAATGCATGGATTATCTTCTGTTATTAAAGAACTAATTTAAACAGGAACAAAAAGTAACTGTTATACCATATTCTAACATGAAACAAAAATCATTTAAGCAGACTGAGAAAATGAAATAATTTGACTTGTATTTTTTTCAAAATAAACTAAGATATATTGATATCCTTAGTTTTGTTATGATCTGATGAAGAGCACTAGTTCAAAACTTTATCCTTCTTTTACTTAAGAAACAAAAATAACTTGGTGATTGTTCAACCTGTAATCTAATTTCATGCAAAACACCAACTACAGAGCAACACATTTTTCCATGTTCACCACAAATATACCCAGAATATGAACACACACATTCCACACTTATTAACTGAATATGACCAAATTTTTCCAAGATGTTTACACACTTTAAGTTTTTGTTTTCTGGTGATCCACTGTACTAAGTTATCTAAACTTGGCTATTCATACTAGCTAATTGTTTACTTAGTTATAAAAAAATATGCAGAGCAGATTTGTTATACTATCTTGAAAATACCTCTTAACCAAAATTATTCAAAGCACTTAAGTGTAATAAATTATTTAAACACAGTAAAATACAATACTTCTAAGCTATTATTGTCCATAGTTAGAATGAAATTAAACTGAATTTCTTACAAAACCAATATAAAACAGAGTTAAAAATAATGAAAAGAAATACGTGCCTGACTTTCTCTTTAGGGTAGTTATTCTGTTGAATAAACTCTCTCATTACAGCTCGATATGGGTCATGAGCTTGGATATTCCTAGTGACAAGAATAACACACAGTCGTTTCCTAGACCTGGCTGCCTCTGGGGGGCAGAGTTGATCGAAAAGCAGCTGTGAAGACAATCGAGGGAGAAGAAGAAACTTGTTGGCATCCAGCACATCCCTCATTGTTTGGGGAACCAGTTCTCCCATGCTGAGAGTGGCCACGGGGGATGTCGTAATCTCATTGAATATCAACAAAGATTCCATTTTCTTGTTTATTCTGTAACGTCTGCAAGTCTTGTGGGTCTTTGAATTATCAAGCTTTACCAATCCAAAGGATGCGTATGTGTTGTACTGAAAGGCCAACAGCAGGTAACGAAGGCGAGGAGGCTCCACCTGACTAAAGATTAGTGCGTTGACTTTATTGTCAGGCCATCCATTTAAAAATTCCTCCAAGGAATCATCATTCACATTTACTATTGTTTTGTAGGGGAAAAGTTTACGGGTAAACTCAATGATTCGCAGAAGGCTTATTTGGTTATCCTTATAGTGAATAGGCCTGCCATCAATAACCCCAATGAGATATGGAAGTGAGTTCACTCCAATCTTCTTTGTAAGGGCTGGTTCCTTCTGCACGTGAATAGTTCCTAGGCCAAGCCCTAAGAAAATTAAAAAGTCATGCAAGTTTCAAGTATCTGTACTAAAGTACACACGTTTTTCAAAATGTTTATTCAATTAATTAATAGCTAATGACGTACAGATTTAATTCCCTTTAAGTAAATTAATACTATTTGTGATAAACTTATTTTCAATGTTCCAAAAAATAACATTATCTGGAAGGTTTACATATTCTAGAAAATTCTTTAGCACATAAATTTTAATTTCAAATCTGTTTTAGAAACCACACAGTTTTCAACCCTTTCATTTTTTGCAACGGACTGTTTTCAACCCTTTCTTTACAAGCACTACTCACCTAATACCACATATCAGTAAAGTACCTTGTACACGAAATAACCAACAGGGGATCTTCAGTGGCTGTTGTACTTAAAAATCTTTCAGGCAGGATTAGAGTAAATTAACCTATGGGGCCATTTTCCTTTTTATCACTTTTATTATTTTTTATTTACACATATATACCAGATTCAATTTCATTACCCATCACAAATTCTACCAGCTAACCCTCAAATTAAACTTATTTTAGGTAGGATTAGAGTACATTTATCTATGAAACATTGGGTATGGTCAAATATATAGAAAGGATTTGATCTCTTGAGCCCAAGATTATAATTAGATCTCAAATAAGTCAAGAGTGATGAAACTATGAGTTAAAAGTTTGTAACTGAAAAAGAAATAAACAAAAAGAGTAAAAAACTGATATTTTTATACCTTTCTAAACTTGACTTTCAGATGTACACCTGAAAGGTGTTCACTGATCATAACAGGGTTAATAGATTTCACAGGTTTACTGAGAAGCCAGAGACTTGTTTTTTTTAATACTTTTCTCTGTCAATGAAATCCATGTATGAATTTATTTTCATTACTTTTATCTTTTTGTCCAATACAAAATTCAGTGTAAAGAACAGACCTACATCACTGGGTTAAATCATTTATCTTCTATATTTAAAATACTGCGGTAATTAGTGGAGTTAATTGTGAAACTCATGTGAGTTTTGTTTGAATTTTATTTTGAGACTCACATGGTATTAAGGACTGTGTAACAAATTTGGAAAAATGTGTTCAAAAAACCAGATAAAGTAATTCTAACACTGACACAATAAACAACTTTCATTATGTTCATCAAATACCTGCAACTATATGGTTTCATAACTTGAAGCTTTCTAAAGACTTGTTTTGTGGATGCACATGATCATGTTACACTCATCACAAACTATAAAAACTGAAATATGCTTGGTAACAAATATACAAGGTATTCTTTACCTCTTACATAAAAGTGTCATGTCAGAGCTAGGATTCTGGTCCACATTGGTGCAGTTTTCATCAGCTTTAACAATTCCATCAAAAAATGCATTCCTTGTGACACAGTATCACAGCACAAGCTCAAGGCAGATGTCAAATCTGTCCTCTTTGTGTGGTGATATTAAGAGATGGTTCAAGCCAGCCATTCCAGCATATTGTAAATATCTATTATTTGAACATCACGAATATCAGTTTCCAATTCAACAACATCTCAGACGAAGATTCATCTCATTTTTATTAACATCCTAACAACCATCTTCTCATTTACCAATGTTTGTTGCAGACATTATTTTAATTCATCTCAGACAAAGATTCATCTCATTTTTATTAATATCCTAACAACCATCTTCTCATTTACCAATGTTTGTTGCAGACATTATTTTGATTCATCTCCGATCCTTGACTCGGCAGTTACTCTTTAATGATTGTGATGCATGCTATCTGTCACAGAGACAAAACACAGTGGACACATATTAACTAACAGAACCGTTTGTCAACCAGAATGTACCACATTTTCAATGTATGAGAAAAACTTCATTTCTTTCTGTAAAATGTGCTCCTCTTAAAAGTAGATACGACTAGATTGTAATTCTTAAGCATTCATTCTGGTGGATACTAGAAATATTTACCAATAAAAGTTCAATAATTTTGAGGAAAGTTAACAAAGTATTAATGTATAAATTATTTCAGATACAATTTTCATAATGCTTTATTATGTTTTACTGCAGCATAACCGGCAAGAATGTGAGAATAAAACAAGTCAAAAGCTTCAAATATCTTGGATATACTATAACATCAAATGCAAAGAGTGACACAGAAATAAAGAAAAGAATTGCAATGTCCAAGGATACTTTCAATAAAATGAAGTCCATATTCACAAACAGGAACATAACAAATATCACTAAAATTAACACCTTGAAATCATATGTGTGGTCTGTTCTCTTATATGGCTGTGAGAGCTGGACACTGAACAAAGATACAAAGAAGAAATTAGAAGCTGCTGAAATGTGGTTCCTCAGAAGGATGCTAAAAATATCATGGACTGAAAGAAAAACAAATGTGGAAGTCATGGAACTGGCAGGATACAAAAGGTCTCTCATGAAAACTATAAGAAGACAAATGGAATTTCTAGGACACATCCGCAAGAAGAATGGGATAAAGAAACAGATGCTATGTGGAAAAATAGAAGGGAGGAAAAGTAGAGGGTGTCAAAAAACTAAATATATCAACAGCCTCAATAACTATGTCACCAAGAACTCAATGAGCAACATCGAGTTGATAAGAAGGATTGACAACAGAGAAGTCTGGCATGCCATGGTCGTCGATGTCTGCCGCAGATTTGACACACGAAGAAGAAGAATTATGTTTTACAACCATTTTTAAGAGCCATCAAAAGCAAATTATACAGACTATAATTTGAGCCTAATATTCACATATACATGAAACCAGAAATTCAAAACTACAGTACTGTAGGTGCAAGAACACACTGCTGTTCCATGCTGCTAACAGATAATTTATATGAAGTTACATATGTACAACTTTTGGCATTATTCAACATCTATCTATTTGTGGTATAGCAAGTTAAATTGTAGTTCATATTAGTTTTAATTATCAGCTCACTGCTTAAAGTATTAGCAGTTTCTCAAGGTAGTGGAACATCAGGGTCAATTTCTAATTTAAAATATTTTCAAGCATATAAATTCAAACACAGTTGAGCAAAGAAAAATGTATTTAGTATAATTTATAATGTATAAAAATTTTTATATGTTGTTTTTAAACATAAAATTGATTGAAACTTTAAAATCTTATTACAACATGGAAATAAAATTTTGAAGACACTTTTCTAGCCAGTTATTCCATTTACTATTAAACCAATAAATGACACTTATTCTTTCAAAAGTAACTTCAAGAGAACAATTGTCTACTAAAATACACTCATGATTATGTGAAATGAATATAAACTAAAGCTCTCTTATCAAAGCTTTATACCGTTTTGTATATACATACCTATTGGTTCTAGCTCTAATGCTACCTTTTGCCACACAGGTTCAACGTGAATACAAGGTAAACTAAAATCATTGTAGAAAAGGATCAGATATGGCTTTCTCACACTTCCTGGAATGATGTGGTTTTCATAAGTCCTAAAATAATTGTTCCAAGTTAAAGTTAAATAATTATTTAAACTGACATTAATCATAATATTTTCCTAGTATACTCTTCCTATAATAAAAGCTTATTTTTATTATTTACATTGCTTCATATAAGTTACTAAAGAAGTGTAAAATTAAAAACATCCATAAAACACATTACACTTGTTATCAATGACAACATTTAGAACAATTTAATGTTCTTAATCCATGATAGGTTGTCATTGTTTAGAATTAAGCACAAAGCTACACAATGGGCTTTCTGAGCTCTGCCCAGGAATGGTATCAAAACCCTGTTTCTAGCAGTGCGTGTCCCCAGACATGCTGCTGTGCCACAAACGGACTTTTCAAATTAAGGTATTAAGAATAAAATAGTAATTGCTGCAGTGATCTTGTAAAAATCATTTATTTTTATCTCCTACCCTTATACTAAAAACAATTTGTGTATATTCGTCTCTATAACATAGGATACAGATATGTCTGGGCACCATTTACTGCAATGACAATGTTTATTTATTTATTTATTTTTTTCAATTGTATTCTGCCAGTTATTTAACTCCTTGTGTACGCTGATTCCATTCAAAGTAACATTCAATGTGTTTGTTAAATTTGAGTTGGAAAACATTAACAAGTAGACAGTTAGATATGATATTCAATTTTGGAACAGGAGTCCCATGTTGCACAAACCTGCTTGAGTACTTTAATAGCAGGAACAATATGATAAAAATAAAAATAATTTTCCAGTTCATTCAACCTCAACTAAAGCACTGGAATCATCACTTTTTCAAGTTACCTTACAGTGCTGATTTCACAACAATTCATGTTAAAATAGAGAAAATACCAGATACAGTGTAAAGTGATCCCATAAAAAACTCGAGATACACATTTAGGAAGTTGTACAGGTTATTGAAATACAACTTACAAAGTGTTTGATGAACAAAAGTATTTTTATTTTTCACCCAAAACTTAGTATTACATAAGCATAATGTGCTTCCATACTCAACTATCCACAAGTTATGTAACTTACTTTACGACACCACTTTAGTTGGGCAATTAGAACAAAAAAATCAATAGGTATTTTTCTTTATAAAATATTGTAAAATGAAGAAATTACACAGATACTGTGTTACCTTGAAGTGATTGTGTATTTGTGATAAACCAGTCCTCCATTAAAAGGAAACTGAAACTTAAATCCTCCATGATTAAAAAAGGAATCAAAAGGATCAAATTCAAATCTTCGAAAACCACTATAGTCCGGCTGCTGTCTAAAGTTTGGACTGTCTTCAACAGTTCCATGCCGATCAAACTGCTCTTTTCTTTGAGGATCCATTAGCAGCTGAAATTAGTAAAAATTGGTTCTGTGAGAAAGTTAATTGAAAAAAATGACTAAAAAACACAGAAAATCCATGTAACATTACTGCTTGTCTGATTTGTTGGTTGACAATATTTTGTAGCACAAAGAACTGTAATAATCTAAAATCATCAAATTTTTTGTTATTATTCGAGAACATGAAAATAAAAAAGTTTACAGTCTTGTCTGTTCTGAATAAATCTTCTGATACCTGTTTCACATACAAGTCTCTTGTAAATCATGAAAGAACTTTTCAACTAGAGCTCTTAAAATTACTCACAATCATCTGTATCTTAATAAAGTTTTCAAAATATTGAAATATAAATTTAAATTTATGATTTACTCCAGTTGACACAGCAGTAGATGGCAGCAGAGTTAAAAGATAAATTGATGTGCACTTTAGGGTAATCAGTTCTTTACAATTGCAAACAAGTCTATTTATGTACCACATTACTGGTGGGCACATGACATTTTTGTTGGTTACAGGGTGTCTAATAATATATAAGCCATTAAAATCATTCAAACAAAAATACTTTCCATATTGCAATTAATAAATAGCACAAATTACCCCTGATGTTTTCGGTGCATTTTAAAGTGACAATAATGGTTATACCTAAATGTTTATACAATTCTTTACACTTTGATAATGTTGGTCACCCTTCACTGATAACTGACAACCAGTTATAACAATGACTAGCTCATTTGAAAGTGAAGATTAAGAACGCCACAGACACACCAATCCACGGTATAAAAGAAGTGCTGATTAAGAACGCCACAGACACACCAATCCACAGCATAAAAGTGCCGATTAAGAACGGCACAGACACACCAATCCACAGCATAAAAGTGCCGATTAAGAACGCCAAAGACACACCAATCCACAGCATAAGTGTCGATTAAGAACACCACAGACACACCAATACACAGCATAAAAGTGTCGATTAAGAACGCAACAGACACACCAATCCACAGCATAAGTGTCGATTAAGAACGCCACAAACACACCAATCCACAGCATAAAGGTGCCGATTAAGAACGCCACAGACACACCAATCCACAGCATAAGTGTCGATTAAGAACGCCACAAACACGCCAATCCACAGCATAAAAGTGCCGATTAAGAACGCCACAGACACACCAATCCACAGCATAAGTATCGATTAAGAACACCACAGACACACCAATACACAGCATAAAAGTGTCGATTAAGAACACGACAGACACACCAATACACAGCATAAAAGTGTCGATTAAGAACGCCACAGACACACCAATCCACAGCATAAAAGTGTTGATTAAGAACACCACAGATACAGCAATCCAGAGTATAAAAGTGTTAAGAATACCACAGATACAACAATCCACAGCATAAGTGTCGATTAAGAACGCCACAGACACACCAATCCACAGCATAAGTGTCGATTAAGAACGCCACAGACACACCAATCCACAGCATAAGTGTCGATTAAGAACGCCACAGACACACCAATCCACAGCATAAGTGTCGATTAAGAACGCCACAGACACACCAATCCACAGCATAAGTGTCTATTAAGAACGCCACAGACACACCAATCCACAGCATAAGTGTCTATTAAGAACGCCACAGACACACCAATCCACAGCATAAGTGTCTATTAAGAACGCCACAGACACACCAATTCACAGCATAAGTGTCGATTAAGAACGCCAGAGACACACCAATCCACAGCATAAAAGTGCCGATTAAGAACGCCACAGACACACCAATCCACAGCATAAAAGTGCCGATTAAGAACGCCACAGACACACCAATCCACAGCATAAAAGTGTCGATTAAAAATGCAGCAGACACACCAATCCACAGCATAAAAGTGTCAATTAAGAACACCACAGACACACCAATCCACAGCATAAAAGTGTCGATTAAGAATATCACAGATACAACAATCCACAGTATAAAAATGTAGATTAAGAATGTTACATAACTGAATAATTTTCACAAATAAGTGTGATAATAAGAATACACATAAAACCACTCAATATGACACAACTCATATTGAACAGTAGCAAACAGTTTATAACCAGTCAGTATTTTTCTGGTTAGTGAAATTCCAACTAAAAACAAAACAATGATAGCAGCAAGTGTCACTGAAAGAAACAATTAGTACAGCAGAAAACAAAAATTAGGGCTATTTCCTCTGTAAAAGAAAAAAAAACCTGTAAACATTTACAGATACGTTTCAAATTATGTAACATTTATATAAATTTTGCATCATCTATAATTTAAGAGCAACAATCAGGAATGTGATGGATCAAAATATGACATTCCTTTTTGTTGGCTTTTCCAATCAGGAATGTAATGGATCGAAATATGACATTCCTTTTAATTGGCTTTCCCAATCAGGAATGTGATGGATTGAAATACGACATTCCTTTTAGTTGGCTTTCCCAATCAGGAATGTGATGGATCGAAATACGACATTCCTTTTAGTTGGCTTTCCCAATCAGGAATACGATGGATTGAAATACGACATTCCTTTTAGTTGGCTTTCCCAATCAGGAATACGATGGATTGAAATACGACATTCCTTTTAGTTGGCTTTCCCAATCAGGAATGCACAGGCAATCTGCATTCCTTTAAGTATGCCCAATGAAAGAGACTGTGCTGTATGGATTAAGTAAACAAATAATTTATGAGGGAATCTAATATTTCAAATAGCTTTCCCAAGAGTAAGTGTAAGTTTATTTCATTAATGCTATCCCTAAATTTGATAAAGATAAAACACATTTAAAATACTAATTAATTTCTAAAATTGAAACTTTTAAAATCAGTGTGGTTTGCATTTCCATTTTTTAAAATAGTTTATATGCAAAAACGGCTCGTTTGGGTTGAGAAAATATTTTACATAGAAGAGCGAACAACGTTTCGACCTTCTTCGGTCATTGTCAGGTTCATGACCGAAGAAGGTCGAAACGTTCTTCGCTCTTCTATGTAAAATATTTTCTCAACCCAAACAAGCCGTTTTTGCATATAAATTTCTCAACAAGTGGGTTTCTCGACATCACTGATTTTTAAATTTTTAAAATAGTGTTTTAAAAAGAGTTCATTCAAGTAAACAATCCATACAAATCACTTATTTTCATAAATTAAAAAAAAAAACAAAAACGTTTGCCTCTAAACTCGAAAGACTTGGGTGTCTGGATGATTAAACAAAGAAATAAAAAAACAGCCTGAAATTTACACAAATAAACATGTTACGTTCTTTATTTTAAATTCAGCAAAATTTCAAACATATTCTGTGGAACACACAAATCCAGGTTAACAAATTAGAACATAATGAAGTGTTGTATCAATAGCTTCCTCTGGAAGTTACTTACTGATTATTAGTACCACTATTTAAGTTATAGATTTTACAGCAAGGAAAATTATTTTTTAGAAGATGTACGACGTTTTGATTATACTGATCATTCTTGAGTATACAAGTTTTAATGGTAAAGATCAAAATTTTTGTATTTGAAAATAATCACACCAGTGGTCAAAATGCACCTACTCTATGGAATAATCTTCCTTGCTATAAAATCTGTAACTTCTAATAAAATATTGTTGATAATTAAAACTATTGTTAACATTCTGCAAGACATTCCACTGGTATATGTAAAATAGTAGTATTATAACTAAGGGTGATTGACATATTTTATAAATTCAAATTGAAAGTTTAAGGAAATATAACCTGGGAAAGATAGTTTTAAAGAAACATAGTGGAAGAAGAAAAAACAAAAAAAGTCTTACTTCATATGCCTTGTTGATCTCAATAAATTTGGATTCTGCACCTGACTCTTTGTTCTTGTCTGGGTGCCTGAAAATTTAAAAAACTAAGTTAAACTGTCTGTAACAAGTCACATTGATAAAGACTTGGCATTTCTCAGATACACTTCTCAAAAGATGTATTTTAATACCTTAAAAGTACAAACTAAATTAACTAGCATAGGGAAGATAAAACCTAAAACATCTAAAAGTAATGAGTTATGATTAATTAAACTGAACAAGCTTGGTATAAGGTAAAAAAGTTCATACACATATTTGCACACATTAAATATTTATACTAACTTATGATGCTGTACACGTCTTCACAAAATTTGGTAGAGTTTTGGTAGAGTTATTAATATATCTGAAACTGTTTTCTACTGAAAAAATAAAAATATTAGAAATAAATATAAATTAAATGGTGTCCGACTGGTTTGGCATTTTATGGTACAAAGCAACTAGGCTATCTGCACCAAATATCAGGTAAAAAGTGAAATTTAAAGTAAAATTATTAAAATTCATAAAAAAATTAAGTAAAAACAAAACAAAGTTTAATTTTTGAATTAAAAACATAAATATCATTAAATACAATTTTTACATCTTGTTTACAGCGATAAGAGAAAAACTACAGTAATATAAGTTGTAAAGAACTTTCTGTAACATAACTAATTATCATAACTTACCAGGATAACTAACGAATAAGTTCAAAAATTAGAGTTAGTCACCTGAAGTTGGCCATTCTAGTCCTAGTTAAGTTATTTGATGTTATGGACATTTTCAGAAAGTAAAGTAATACAAGTTTTAAAAACTTGTAGCAAAATTTTAATTATTATAACTCATCAGGATGACTAACGGGTAGTTCAAGCATCAGTGTTAGATGCCTAAAGTTGGCCTTTCCAGTCCTGGTTTCAAGTTATTTGGCGTTACAGCCATTTTCTAATTTCAAATCAAACTAGATGGACTGTGATTCTTAAAAGAGAATCCCATTAAAAAAAGGTTTAATGTATAAATTAAAAAAAACTTAAATAGCATTAAAAAGATTGATGACTTTAAAAAGCTAAAAACATTACCAAGGTGGACAGTGTCACCATCACCAATAACACTGTCTAGCATTATGGATAAACCTTGGGACAAAATGTTTCAAATGGTGCTGTCATTGAGAGTTGTAACGACAGCAAGTCAGTAAAATATGGCTTATTGTGACCTGAGTGTTACACAGACATCACACTGATACATCAGTCCTAGATAACAGAAAACAATGAGTTAAAAAATTGTGACCAATGTGCAATCTAGTTAGAACAACTTCCTCTTTCTGATCCTTACAGAAGCACGATGGCCAAAGTTCAATAGAGGGTTTTATTTGAAAAAGCTTGTTTTCACATTGCTCACTCCAGTCGACTGCCAACTGGCATGGAGCCAAGCCTTGAATACAAGACCATAGTCCATGTATGGAACAGGCACAGCAGTGAGAGAGCCAGAGCAAACATGTAAACCATATAAATGGAGGTCTTGCAAAATCCCATACCTCCATGTTGTATCATAAGCCTTCTCAAGGTCAAAGAATATTGATAGAAGGTGTTGTCATTTGAGAAAGGCTTCTCTGATTGATGTTTCAAGTCAAATCAGGTGGTCCATGGTGCTGCACTGTTGTCAGAAACTGCACTGGGTGGGTGAGAGGAGGTTGTCTGATTCTAGGAACCAAACAAGAGAAACATTCACCATCATCTCTCAGGTCTTACAGAGACAGCTCGTCATAGTAACTGGACGGTAGTGTGAAGGAGTCTTGGGATCCTTCCCAGGCTAAGAGAAAGGTAGGACAATAGCTCAGCACCAGGCATAAGGATAAACAGTCTCCTGTCAGATCTGGTTAAAACAATAAGAAGAATAGCAAAAGAAGCAAGAGATAGATAGCGCAGCATTGCGTGGTGTACATCATCAGGTCTGACCAATGTACTGCCAGACCGATGAAGGACCAGTTTAAGTTCCACCAGTGTAAAGGGACAATTATAGTCATAGAGACAATCAGCTCGAAAGGAAAGAGATGATCACTCTGCCCGAGTTTTGATGGCTAAGAAGGTGGAAGATAAAGCAGAAGTGCTAGACATCTGGCAAAAGCTTTCACCTAGGGTACTGGAAATGCTCTGGGTTTCAGCTACTTCCTGGCCATCAGAGAACAAGATCAAGAGAGAGACAGTATTATGTTGCCAACTGACCTTTCGAATCTTGTCCCATATGTCTTAGGAACTGGTGATAGAAGATATGCTGGTTGTGAAGTTAATCCAAAATTCCTTCTGGCTTTGATGTCTTACCCATTGAGCATGTGCACGAGCCTGCTGGAAAGTGATGAGGTAGAGAGTGTGGAATACCTAAGAAAAATATCCCAGGATTCCACCACAGACAAGGATATCGTGGAACATGTGACGAGGTTTTAGGAATACATTGAGCAGCTGCCTGTATAATACAGTCAGTTACTGCTGCCACACAGTAATTTATTGATGGCTTACAGACAATGGCAGGCTAAGTTCTGTGAGAGCAGTGAAAGAGAACCAGTTTGTTTGATCCAGTTCTTCCATCAGGGCAAGCAGGTTGGGTGGCATCGACTACAGCCAATCTCTCTCATAATTATAGAAGATGTGCCCGAGGAAATGTCCGTACATGGAACCAAAGGAAGTGGATCTTGGTGCTTGCTGGAATGAATGTTAGAGAGAGAAATGGATGCTGACCTTGTTTCATCAACTTTTTTAACCATGGAGGTCAAAAGACTTTTCATTTGGTTTAAGAATAATTCTTTTGGATGCACAGAAAGAGATCTATTTGCACTCCAACTGTAGTAGTGGAAAATAGTGCACCAGCATATGTCCGAGATGAAATTGTAGACAGCAACTTTCGAGCCTCAGAATAAGTAATGTTTTAAATCATCTTTAAACACTGCACCTCTTTTTCTTCCAACCATTTAGGGAAAGAACTAAAACAGAATGGGTGAGAGCCACTGCAATTAACACAATGAGGGTTCGTTTCACACTCACAGGCATTGTGGTCCTTGCCACTACAAAGAGCACACATCAAGGAACCATGTCATGATATCTTTTAGTGACCAAACCACTGGCACTGGAAACATCTGGGAGGGTTTGAAATGTATGGCCATACCTTGCAATGAAGATAACCTCCCTTGATGGTGGCAGGTGGATGCAGTAATGTAAATATCAGAATGAGGACATAGGTCGGAATCATAATTCCATCTTTACGAGTGTAGATATGGTTCACTGCAGAAATTCCTTGGATGGAGAAGCCAATGAGAATCTCTGACTCTGGGATGTTCCTCAAATCCCTCTTAATAATAACTCCTCATGATGAGTTCAAAGTAGCATAAGGCATAATCTCAATAGGTAAATCACCAATTGCCTTTGAATGCAAGAGGAGTTTACTGTGTTAAGATGTGGATGTTTCCACCAATATGTCACCAGAGCAAAGCTTTCTGACTGACTTTAAAAGCCAGCAAGTCCCTCTAGTCGTTTCTGAATGAAAAGGGAGACATTTGCCCTTATGGTTTGTCTGAAAGAGAATGTAGTATAAGAAAATGAGGTACAGGCATTACAGGTGTTGAAGACTGTTGCTTAGAATCTTCAAGATGTGGTCGTTTACCTAGTTTTTTTCACTATTTAATTTAAGTTTTTATTTGGAGGACCCATAATAAAAAAAGAATTTTTAGTGCCCACTGACCTCACCTACCATGAAGCCCTATAAGGAGATGGACTACAATGCCAAACTAGGATGCTGCAGCAATGCCAGAGTTTCATGAACACTATACCCAAACACCAGCATCAGATACAATGCCAACATAGCTGTTGAGAACATCCAACACAGGTGCTTAGTTGACCCTGACCCAAGTAGACCAGCCAACTGACCCTAGGGGGGCAACCCCAAGGCTGCTCATCTATAGGAATTCAAGGCCAAAGTGGTATGTTAGGGTTGGACCCCTCAACCACCAAGATCCTCTCCCCTTCACAGGTCACCACGCACAGCATGTGGGTGGATGTTTAGATCCCGGAGGAGGTAAACTGAAAGAGCAGAACCTTCCCTGCAAGGTTCCCTCATCATGTAAAGGAATCCACACCAAGGGGAAATGATACCTAAATGATGAATTCTAGATAATTAATTAACCCTATCTGAGCCAGTAAACAGCTTCACATGGTCAAAAAGTTACAAAGGATACACTTGCAAATTGAATTTCACAATCTAAGTAAAATGGTCATTTTAATTTTACCTCAACTGTTTCACCTGCAAACAAAGACCTTAAAGAATTTTTCTGCTCTTCTAAGAGTTTAGGTTTACATTTACCTATACCCTGGAATTCTTTACAAATAGAATTATCAAAGGTTTTGATCTTCACTCAACTTTTACATTATTCTCAATGACTGTTTTGAAGAAACTTCATTGAATGGCTTTTATGATACAACAGCAAGTGAATTAGGTAATAATTAATAAATCTCAGCCTTCAAAAGATTTTTTCTATCCATGTAATGTAAATAACACTTGTATAAACAGTAATGTATTATTTCTGAAAAGCAGACAAGCAAAAGTTCTCATAATAAAACCAAAGCATTTTAATGCAAAGTTCATAAAATTTAAAAATAGGTAGGTAGGTATTTTATGTTTATTGGCACAAAGATACTAGGCTATCTGTGCCAAACAAGATGTAGTGCCCTGTAATGATATATGGAAATGAAGGTAAAATACATAAAATATGTAAAATTAAGACCTGCCAGGAAGACTGAAGCATTAAGTTCAAACTTGCTGTCAGTCACCTAAAGTTGACCTTTCTAGTCCTAGGTTCAGGTCAAAATAAAAGTAAAATATGTAAAAGAAATCATGCTAAAACAGTGTATAATCCAATAAAAACATTAAGTTAAAAAGACCAATGACTCTTAAAAATGTAAACACATGAGTGAGGTGTCAGTATCACCTATGACATTGGCTAATGTCAAGGGCAAACCTACCTTTAAAATATGTTTAAAATGGCAGCAGCATTCTTGGTTGTAACAAAGGCATGATAATAAAATATGTATGATTGTGACCTGAGTGCCACACAGACCACACATTGGTGCATCAGTACCAGATAAAAGAAAGTGGTGAGTTAAAAAACTGTGACCAATGTGTAGCCAAAACAACTTCCTCACTTTGATCTTTACAGAAACAAGATGGCCAAAGAGCTAAAGAAGACTTGATTTGAAAAAAAGCTTATTATTTTGTTGCTCACTCCAGGTCAACTGGTGTATAGTCAGGTTTTGATAACTGGACCATAGTCCATGTATGGAACAGGGATGGTGGTGATAGAGCCAAAGTAGATGGACTTTGCCGCTCTGTGAACTAGCTCATTCCCACAAAAACCAACATGACTTGGTATCCAAAAAAACTGGACAGAAAAAGATGATAGAGAGAGATGGGCCAGTTTGTTTTGGATATTGATAAGAATAGGATGGTACCTAACACGAAATGATGTCAGGGCAATAGACAGCTGGGTGAATCAGCATAGACTGTACAAATTGTATATTGCATAGTTTCAATATGATTAAGGGTAAGAGAAATGGTATACAATTCAGCAGTGAACACAGAAACTGTAAAGGGGACTCTGCATGCTACAACTGAACTGTAACAAACCATGGCAAAACCTACAGAGTCACCTGATTTTGAGCTATCTGTACATATGGGAACAGATGGATTGTTTGAAAGATGTTCAGCAAATAAAGAGCGATGATATTTCCAATCGAGAGTATCTGCCTTCCTCAGATGATTCAAAGATAGGTCACAGTTGGGGATAGTAATTAGCCATGGTGGAAGAGGCCAAAGTGTCGACACTGCTATGCTATTCAAAGTTATAACCAATTTTTCTGATTGTGCCCGAATACGAAGGCTAAAAAGAAAAATGGCAGATTTTCTATTATAGAAAAGTGTGGCCCAATGAGGATAGAAAACACAACCCCAAGTGGGATGCTGTGGTAAAGAGAGAAGTTTGGAAGCATACATAAGAGACAGTTAAAAATGGCAAAAATACAGAGGGGGTTCATGGGACTCCACATATATACTTTGGACTGAAGAGGTACAAAACGCCCCAGTGCAAAACCGAAGCCCCTGATGGTGGATAGGATCCAGCATGTTCAGTGCTGAGGTTCTGGCAGAACCATAAACTATAGATCCATATTCAAGTTTGGATCGGATAAGGGCATGATAAATTTTAAGCATGAAGTATCAATCTGCTCCCCAAGAGGCAGAAGAATGGACACGAATTATGCTCAATGCTCTTATACATTTGACACGAAGTTGTTTGATATGGGAAATAAAGTTTAATTTACAGTCAAATATAAGACCTCAGAACTTTGCCTCAGAGATGACAAAAAGTACAGAATCATCAATACAAAGTTCTGGATCTGGATGAATACACCTTTAGCAGCAGAAACTTACACAAACAGTTTCAGAAAGAGAAAGTTGAAAACCATTTGCTGTGGTCCACTTAAGTATACGACTGATTGCAGTTTGTAGCTGCCGCTCAATAAACCTCATGTTTGATGACTGACATGAGATGTGAAAGTCATCAATGAAAAGACCATTTGCAACTGTAGGGTGTTGCTGTTCACTGATGGCATTAATTTTAATTATGAAATGTGTGACACTCAGAACACAGCTCTGAGGGACTCCAAGTTCCTGTTGGAAAAAAATGGGAAAGTGTTGAGTCCACACAGACCTGGAATCAGCAATTCATTAAAAAATGCTTAATAAAAAGTGGCAAATTGCCATGTAATCTGTATGAGTGAAGGTCTCGCAAGATGCCAAATCTCCATGTTGTATCATAAGCTTTCTCTAAATAAAAAACAATAAAAACAAGATGTTGTTGCTTGAAAAAGCTTCTCTAACTGATGTTTCAAGGCAAATTAAGTGGTTTATCATGTAGCGTTGTCTTCAGAACCCACACTGAGTGGGTGAGATAAGGTTGCTTGATTCAAGGAACCAAATATAACAAGCATTAATCATCCCCTCTAAGGTCTTACAGAAACATTCACCAAAAGTATTGGCAATGCTCTGAGCATCAGCAACTTCATGACCATTGAATATTAAAATAACAGAGGGGAGCAGAAGTATACCGTCCACTCACCTTTGAAATCTTGTCGAATTTGACTTTTGAACTGGTGGTTGAAGAAATGCTGGAGGTATATTTAATCCAAGATTTCTTCTGGCTTTGATGTCTAACTTTCCCAGCCTGTGCACAGGCTTGCTGAAATGCAATGCAGTATGTAAGCATGGGATATATACAAAATTTATCCCAAGCATGTTTCTGAGCTTTTCGTGTTAAAGAACAAGCAGAATTCCACCAAGGGCAGGGATGCCATGGGAAAAATGTTGAGGTTTTGGGGATGCACTGAGCGGCTGCTTGGACAATACAGTTAGTTACTGCTGCTGCACAATAATCTATTGATTATTTACATAAGATCACAGAATCAAGTTCAGAGAGACCAGTGAAAGAGGGCCCATTGGCCTGGTCCAATTTCCACTGAGGCACATGGGTCAGGTGGCACTGACTATGGCCAATCTCTCTTAATATGATAGGAAAATGATCACTACACCATGGATTGATGTCAACGTCCCAAGAAAATAAAGTGAAAAGTGAAGAGGAGCAGATAGCAAGCTCTAAAACAGTAAATAACTGACAATGTGCATGAAAATAAGTGTAAGAGTCAGTATTGTAGAAATAAGCACAAGACACAAACTTGCAATTATGTTTTATAGTTTGTTTTGCTTCTATTTTCATTTGTGACATATTGTGTATGTTATAAATCTGCAGGAATATTCTTATATGAGAAGACAAAGGAAGAATATTTAGGGTTAGTAAGCATAATAAGCAATAGATCCTGTGACAAAAGTATTTAGATAATAAAAATCTTTTTTTATTTTATGTATTAATAAATTTATTATTACTTGAATAACAGACAAGTCCAAGAACTCCTCTATTACTGAAAACAAATTATAAAACTAGTATCTAATGAGTATGAGATGAGTGGGCTATTAAATTTAATTTCTTCTTTGGCTTTTACTAATGAATATTTGTTCAATAGTCCACATATTGAACAGTTGATAGATGAAAATGAGATCAAATGAAATAAGCACATTAATTCTTAGCTGGTTAAGAAAAATTTGAAAATTGAAAAAACGATACAGCTCCTGGGCCAAATATTATCCCAAGGGTTTTAAATAAGGTTAAAGATTGGATTTGTGAGCAACTTATCAATTCTTTTTTCTTTAAATCAGTCTTTGGACAATGGGCAGGTGCCAGAGTATTGGAACTTAGCTAATGTAACTCCTCTTTTCAAGGGATAAGACAAAAATTGTCCCAGTAATTATAGACCCATTAGTCTTACTCAGTTGTGAGAGATGTTTTGCAAAATCGTTTAACAAAAGTGTAGAATGTTATTGAATAGTCAAAATGGTTTTCACTAAGAAAAAAAAAATTGACATTCTCTAACAAGGTTAAAGCTTATGTGGATGAGAGTAAGGGTTTAGATTTGGTGTATTTGGATGTTCAGAAAGCATTCAACAAGGCACCACATAAAAAGGTAAAAAATTATCTCTGTAGGTGTAGGAGACAAATTAACAAATGGGATAGAAGAGTGTATGGATGGAAGGAAACAGAGGGTTGTTATAAAAGGAGTTCAGTCAAACTGGATTAATGTCAAAAGGTAACCTCAGGTCTTAGGACTTTTGCTCATTTGATTTACACCAATGATATAGTTGAAAAAATGGTCAATAAATTACTTAAATTTGCAGACAATATTAAGGTATTGGGTGTTGCTAGTTGTGAAGAGGATGTTGCTGATTTACAAAAGGATTTAGATCATTTAGTGAGTTGGACAAATAAGTGGCAGATGGGTTTTAATTATAATAAATACATGTGGATAAACATAATTTGAATGGTAATAAATGAACAGTGTCATGAAAGAAACGGGGCTTGGTGTAATAGTTGATCAATATGTACAGACATCCAAGATGTATAATGTTGATTATACATAAATATTAGATACAAGTCTAAAGAGGTTATAATTCCATTGTACAGGTCAATGGTTAGGCCACATGTAGAGTATTAGGTTTAGTCTTGGGCTCCTTACCTTAGGAAAGGCATTGAATTGTTGGAAAGGTTTCAGAAGAATGTTACTAGAACATTGTCTGGGATGGAAGGGTTGTGATGCAAGGAAAGGCTAAAATTTCTCAAACTGTTTTCTCTTGATAAATAAAGAGTTAGGGTGAATCTGTTTGAGGTGTTTAAGATTGTAAAGGGAGTTGATAGTATTGATGCAATATCTCTATCCATATTTAATAACAAGAGCAGTAGGACTAAAGGACACTATTATAAATTTTGGCAGGGTAGGAGTCATCTTCAGCTAAGTCGGTTTTATTTTTCTAACAGGGTGGTTGTTCTTTAGATTCAGGTGTTGTAGAAACAGTAAATTTAAGTGAGTTTATGAAAAAATTGGTAAGTAAAAGAATTATAACAGCTGGTTTAAGGTGTTTATTTTAAATTATTTTATTAGTTTAGTTTAGAAGATGAAACAGTTGAGATAGCCCTATAGGTCTTATATTGTTCCAAAACTTATGTTAAACAATCTGAGCTTGACCAAATACATCACCTGGAAAATATCACTTATATTAGTTTAGGTCTAGGATACAAGTGCTAATTGTTTTCAATGATCAAATATTTTAGTATTCAATGGTATTTCATGCTATTCTAATTTCCTTTTTGAATATTTTCAGTCGTTAATTTCTTCGTACATACAAGGCTGTATGTACAGACAAAGCAATGATATCAGTGATGTCGAGAAACCCACTTGTTGAGAAATTTATATGCAAAAACGGCTCGTATGTAAAATATTTTCTCAACCCAAACGAGCCGTTTTTGCATATAAAGCAATGATATGTTGTAATTAAAACATCATAGTCAACAATTATGGTTTTATTAGAAAACAAGATAACTTAAGTATTCCGATTTTAGACACATGGGTTAAAAAAATTCTAAAAGGAAAGAAAATGTTCCTAATCTTTTTAAAAACAGCATTTTAAACCAAGATTGCAGAGAATTTACAACCTAAAATGTGATACAAATATTAAACCAAATTATATAATTTTTTAAAGCAAAAAACTACATACTATTTAGAAAGTTTGCACCAAATTTCATGTTTTTAAGATGAACACATTAAATGTGAGAACTAAACTAAAAGCAGTGACACATCAATATCCTACCAGTCCAGACAGGACTAAGAGAACTTGCAGTACTGATGTATCATCTTTTTTTTTCTTTTTTTTGCATTTAATAGAATGACAAGACAAATATAATTTTTACAGAATATTAATCATTTTCACCTTAGTTTTACTTTTATGCAGGGTAACTGGTCTTCAGAAAGAGCTGTTTCCAAATATGGTGGGTACAGTAAATTTCAGGGAGTTTAAGGAAATTTCAAAAAACATTCAAATGATCAAAGCAAAGTTTGAGTTTTCAAGCACATGGAACAAAACTGATGGACCACCAGTCACTGTAAGTATTATGCTCTTAATGAAGTCCACTCAAGCTGGATCCTTATTACTAGTGGAATGCTTCAGGAATTGGTGATTTGTTTTCTTCTTTACATTACCTACATTGATAGAGGCAAAATTAATAAATTTGTAAAGTGTACTGGTGGCATTCAACTCTTGGTTATTTCTAGCTCTGTTGAGGAAGTTGAGATATAACAAAACAAAATGACTTTGATCAATTTATAAATTGAACTAGTTTTACATCGAGTAATGCATGACTTATTGTAGCCAGTGTAACATTTATTATAGATGGGGTTTGCTCAGAAGCATAACTGAAGAAAAGGGCCCTGGCACAGTGATAAATAAGTAACTTAATGCTTAAGACATCAAGACACTGCTCTGCTGTTAGTAACAAAACCAATAAAATTTGGGATGAATTATATACAGATTTCTTATAAAGTCAAAAAAGGCAATTAGTTCTCTATACAAATCACTAGTCAGACTTTACTTGAAATATTACATACACTTTTAGTCTCCTTACCTGAGAAATAATATTTATTGGAAAGTTTGAGAAAAACTATGAGATAATTCATCTTGTAAGGGTAGGTTATCATATTTTCATTTGAGAAAAAATAAATGGGGGATAAGAAATGATCTTATTGAAGTTAACATGACCATACAGGTGTTCAAAAGAATAAATGTGTCAATTTCTTTGTTCTAAGGTAAATAGGACCAGAGGACACAAAATTAAGATTTCAGAATGACAAGCTAGGCTAAAATTAAAAATAAAACAGTTTTATGTTTATAACTGAGTGACTAACTTACGGAATGAGTTGCCATTGACAACAGTAAAGGCTGGCATATTGAAACATGAAAAGTAAAAAGGTAATTTTTTTTTACTATTCCATGTCATGGAGAAATGATCTACTGTTGTTCATGTATTACAAAAATACATCAAAAGCCTAAACAAAGAAAAAAAATTATAAAAGAAACTTGTTAACAAAGTACACAAGTATGCCAATATGGATACAAATTAATATACAACTCTTACACTAGTTATATTCAGGTCAAGTATAATTAGCTAAAAATATTTAGCTACAGGTTAAACATTGCAGTTTTTAAGTACTATATGCAAGGCATAAATAATTTCAGAATAAACACAATGCTATTAAAATAAACAGACTTTAACCATTTTTACTCTGTAACTGTTGCACTCGAAGTGACATACACCAGATCAGTTGTTTATCTCTGGCTCTTAAATATACTAGCACTTGATACCCTCAGAATCTTTCTTGATGTGCATGTGATCATATCAACATGCTCTCATCATAATATGCATATCAATTGAGTGTATTTTTTAAAGTGTGTCTGTGGCTTTACAGCATTCCTTTTATAATAAATATACAAGTGCTGAAATTATAAACTTATGATGATTAACATGAAAAAAAATCATTACTGAGTAGCAAAGTTTCATACTCTCAGCACAAGTATTGAAGAGTCAAGTTCAAAACCTAATTTCAGGTTGTTTCTTCTAACATGATAATCAATATATGTGCCTATTTACTTTCACAGTGGCCTATAATAATTCTGAAAGAAAATGCTCATCAAAACTGCTTCACAAGAACAAAATGTTTATGTAACTATTACTTAAAAATAATAATAATAAATTATTCCTTTTTTTCGCTACGACTGTCACGCAAAAGTAAATAATTACGTAAATCTATAACTAATTTTTGGCTTACAAAATGTTAGTTCTATATATCATAAAGTGTAAAATGTTTTAAAAATTGTTAAGTATTTTTTAATTGAAATGTTTATAAAGTTTATATTATTTCTATAATATTCACACTTAGTCGGTCATATTCGTAAGTAAGCTACTTCCCTAAAGTTTGTGCTATATTTCATGTCCTTAATTATGTATGTTATGAAAATAATTACGATCTTTCATTAAGGCTCCCGAGTAGTAGGCCTACTAACACCAAGCAAAACATCGCATGTATTATTACTTAAGCGCATATGACGAGGAAAATTTAACCAAAGACTTTAAACCTAATCAGTAATACTAATTAGTAATAATATAAGACTATATTAAATTAAGAGAAACTTCAAGAAGACTTTCACATTACTAACCACTGTTTTGCAAGCCTCTTGTAAGCTTGTTTAATTTCCTGTATATTAGCTGACGATTTTACTTCTAATGTTTCATAAGGATCTCTAATACAATAAACTACTTCAATTATAGCTATAAATGTTACTAAAAATGAGCTAACACACAATGGTTTTAGTTCACGCATATCGTAAAAAATTTATTAAACACAACCGCTGTAACCACAAACTCCATCTATATCGAACCCTCCTATATAAGGCAATTATTCGATAGCCATCTAGTGGTAGACTGACAAAACTGATATATGTTATTATCTTCTAGTAAAGGTTCTTTCTTAGTTCGTGTGTGAGAGAGAATTCTCTCTTAAAGCCCAAGAGTTGGCGGTGGGTGGTGATGACCAGTTGCCTTCCCTCTAGTCTTACACTGCTAAATTAGGGACGGCTAGCGCAGATAGTCCGCGAGTAGCTTTCGCGCGAAATTCAACAATAACCAAACTCTCTTAAATTTCAATAAAATGTTCACTACTGGTAAAAGTATTTATTACGTTCAATACAAAACGTATATATAATCAGCGTCGACTCTAACAATCTTTGAGTACTTGTATATTAGATTGTTAGCAACGCTGTTACTTATATTGACAGTTTTAGAATAATAGATTGATAAAAGCCAAATTTTTTATTTTAGGCATGCGTTTTTGTCTTTTTACGAGATGGTACAGATTCACTTGAATCAATTGGTAGCTCAATGACTTCTTGGCATACTACAATTTTATCATTATCTTCTTTTTAACCCCTTTTGCCCGTAACTCACCAATAAATCTGTTAAGTTTCTAATTCCATAGTGTGCACAACACAGATTGCCTGCCCATCGTATAACTTTGAGCTCAACCACGAGTTTATAATGAAATGATTTATTATTTGATTTAGTATCTTCATTGTTTGTAACATTTGAGGCCTTGATTTTAAGTTAAATGTTTACTAACAGATATAATACGTATGATTTACTGTTTAATTTAACAATTTCGAAGTTTCTTGTAATATACAGAAACAATAATGAGGTAAATACGATAGATTAAACTTTTAAGTCATTTTAATGAATATATAAACACAGTATGAACAGTTATCGCATCAACACTTTGCTATTCAGTTGCTCCTTAACGTGTTTATAAGTCAAATATAAGTTCGGTTGAATTTAAGCCTAAATTAGTATCAGAATTTATGTTGAAAGGTAAATTCATAATATAGGCCTGCAAGTGAATGAGCTGTAGCAAATGTTTATTGCAGCAATAAATTAAATCACTGTCATTTTGTAGACTGAACTTGTGTTTCTACTAAATAATCGAAAACATCCCGATCAACCACAGAACACAATTCAACACTGATGTAGTTGGAATATTTTTGTGAAAATGTATGTTGACTAAACTTTCAAAACGGATAATTCGATCATGAAGCGGTATCGAAACTTGATTAGATATATTGAAACAAAATAAGGCGAACAGAAAGAGTTCGTTCGTTTGCTTTCGAATTTCGCGCAAAGCAACTCAAGGGCGATATGCGTTAGCTGTCCCTAATTTAGCAGTGTAAACTAGAGGGAAGGCAGTTTGTCATCACCACCCACTGTCAACTGTGTGCCTACTCTTTTACCAACGAACAGTGGGATTGACAGTAACATTATAACGCCCCCATGGCCGAAAGGGCATGTTTGATGCAACAAGGATTCGAACCAGCAACCCTAAGATTAGGAGTCGACGTCTTAAACCACCTTGCTATGAAGGGCAAACAGAGAAAGAAAAATTAAATTACCTACAACGATGAGCAAACAAATAAATATTGAAAAAATAAAATTAGAAAAAGATTCAAAAATATTAAAAACAAGAAAAAAATCTAAAAAGACGAGCACGAAATTCAAATATATACATATGACCGAAAATAATTTTTATCGAAAATGAAGGCAAAGAAAATTTTAGAAAAAAAAATGTTTTGGAGCAGGATTTATTTGTTCAAACATGTCAGTTGTTTTTTTTGTTAAACTTTTTTCTTTTGTTTATTCCATTTTTAAGGAAAGATGCAGTCAGTTTTTGGTATCTGAAAAGATGTATTATTTTGATTTATTTAAATTTTATCGTTTTTCAAAGATCTTAAGTCATGTGAAATTAGATTGATGCTGCATGAAAATACACACTTATCTCGATATTAAAATTTTTTAGTAAAAATACCAAGGCTATAGACTTCGATTTTCAAAAAAAAATCAGATTTTTTAAAATAGAAAATTGTATTGGAAGTGGTTTTTTTGTGTTTTTTTTAAACAGTGAACCGTAGCAACTTTTGGCCTATCAAAACAAATACAATCTCGATTTTGAAAAATTGATTTTGTGCAAATAAGTCCTTTGTATTATATGTTTTCGTCTTCAAATAAAATTATCCTTTCGATTTGGATTTCAAAAATCCAATTTTATTGCCAATGTTCTCATTTTTTTTAGCCTTACGGATTTTAAGAGCATTTTGACAATATATTTCGCCCTTCTGTTTCTGATACGCTCAAACAGTTAGAAATTTAACACTTTACCAAATTTATAAGATTATAAGGTTGTGTCTGTTTCTCAAAGTATTTTATTTTGATGTTATTAAAAATGAACTTGATTTATGTATTCTAAATACATCTTGTGTGGGTGTTAATACTTTAATCGTTAACAGTTCCACGGTACAATTGGGCAACATGAATAATAGATTTTCATGGAGTTAGCATACACACACGTACTGACTGATTGACATGCATCGTTCTTTCAATTACCTAAATTGTCAAATTATCTACTTCGAGACAGTTCAGTTCCTTTCCTATTTAACAACTTTTGCACCATAGATAATGTATGAAATTCTGCTGAAACTTCAATGTGATACACCAAACCTTCATTACTGTAGAGTTTATTTTATTCATAAAATGTTTTACACAAATATTAATGAACAGAATCAAGTTTTATTGCAAATGCACATTTTACAAAGTTTAGATGATCTGTACAAGTTTAATGCCACAACGAAAATAAATTTCTTACTTTAGAAAATAAAATTTAAAATTGCTATGTTTGACTGTAGTAGTTCATTTACAGAAATAAGTTATTTCTTTGGACTTCCAAAATGCTAAATTTGTACAATGAAAACTACATGTATTACAGAAGGCAGCCTTCTTTAAAATTAAATGTTACTTTTTTGTTATTTTAAAAACCCTGATATATATCACTGCCAATAATTACCTCCATGTTAAAAACAGACCAATAATAATTCAAGATTGGTATTTAACAATTCTTAAAAAGATATGTTGCTATTCATTGAAACCAGAAAGAAAAATGTTAGTTACAGTTCTGGTTGCCATGACATTTCCATAAACATGTCTGTGTTATTACAATTTTATTTTTATATTTAAAACAGTGCAAACATATTCATTACTTTTCAGCCTTTGGTTGTTAATATTAATAATAATTATAATAATATGCACTTGCTTGTTGTTCCTCAAATAAAAAAAGAAAAACAAAAACAAACTCTTACAAGAAACATTTTCTGGATGTAATAAGTACCCTGATCTACTCAGAAGATTAAAAAGTTGTAAGGCTTTACTGTCTTGCAGTTTTATTTAAGCAGACACAGTTCCTTCTGCTGGTACAGAACCTACATCATTTGACTGTAGAGTTGGATTCTAAAAACACGAAAAAAGTGTATTAATTAAACATTTAAAAACAAAAAAACACCAATTAAAGATAGGATAAATTATCTCATACCATTAACTTTAGAAGCATTTTCAAAAAGTTAGTCTAGATCCAAATTTGAATTCTGGATCACACTGAAGCATTTTTCATAAGGAGTTCGGTCACTCTTGTAGAATTGAATTAACAACTTTGTAAAATCTGATCATATTAAGATTGAAACTCATACTATAAAATAATCCAGATCGTTGACCATTCTGAATGTTAAGAGGATTTTTTGAGTTCACAAAGGTGAAATTTGATGGCATCCAATATAAATACATGCAATCTTAAAAAGGTGCAGTGGAATGAGGGTATGTAATCAAAACATAAGTAACAATAAAACCAAAAAACTTGGTTTAAGTATTTAAGTTTTAAATAAAACAATGTTTGTTGCACAAACTGTTAAAAAATACTGTTCCTCACCAATACACAAATTACCTATTATTCTGTCAAGATCAGTTTTAAAACTCGCATGCCAATAAAAAACCAACCTAAGCATTCATCATATTTCTGTATCTAGTTACACTATCATAAAACTTCTTATATTTATAAGGTTGGTTTGCACAAAACTTACAGAAATAAACATTATGTCACCTTTGATACAAGTTAAGATATGTTAAGAGTCCTTGGGAGCTGTTGTTTAGGGATCAACTTCAGCAATGTCATTTATATCCCCTTACCATTGCTTTTATTTTCTCCAACAAAAATATGTGAAGCAATTTAAATTTATCTCCATAAGATAACTCCAACTTCAAACCTGAACCACACAAACAGCTTTTTCTGGACTCCCTTTAACAACTCAATTCTCTTTCTTAAATAATATGCTAGCATCTTATGGAGTGAACACCCTTAAGATTTATAGTCAGATTCTATACACGAAATAGATATTCTATTTGTTTTATAACTGGTTAACATATTGTCTAGAAGGCTGTAGAACTTCTTAATAGCTATGCCGAGATCTTTTTCCTCATAAATGTCAACTAGTTTCTATAGCAGTAAGAATAATTAGTGTTGTGATAGCATTTATATAAGAAAGGTTATGTATACTGGTTAAAGTCAAATGTCAGGTATCAAAGTTCAAAGGGTCTGCATGTTTTTCTGGAAAGTTACAGCATCTTCACAACAATAAAAAAACAAACATTTTTTTAATCAAACAATCAACTTTATGGTAATCCAATTCTCAATCTTATGAACAAAAACAGAAAACATCAAAGGACATAGCCCAAAACTTGTGTAAATCATTCTTTAACATAGAACACTATGACTTTATTCTATTAATAAGAACTGTGCTTTATACCAGCTTTCCCCCATGATACAACAGATGCAAGCTTTCTGAGATGTTTATATGGTGCCTTTATCAAAAGCCTCTTCAATGTCCAATAGAGGAAGTCCTTATTTGCATAAAATATAAGTTAAATGATTATTGTGTGGTTCATCATTTTTGCATTGTCACCATTTTGAGTTTTCTGTTACAAAAGCACCTTTGATTCTACACAGCTTGAAGATGTTGTACATTCTTTTTTCTTTGTTATTATATTCTACAAATAAGAGCCACACTTTTAGCAGTCATCAACCACATTCAAATGTTAAACTACTTACAGTTCTTCCCTGTAGTCCTCTCAAAACTGCCATAATTTTGTGCCATAATCCAGAAATCAAAACGGGCTTTTATGCCACCTGAAAAAAAACGTATGCTTTTTTTGTAACAAAAGATTCAATTAACATGTCCTTAGATTCCCAATATTTAGCTTGATGCATTTTGGAGGTTCAAATAAGATAGACTTGAATATCAAATCCCATAAACATCAACACTTAAGGGCGTATAATGTCTTAGTCATCTGCTGTATATGATAGTGCTATAAAGTACACTCCATGAGGAGGGAATGCCACCACAAAAGGTTATGGATAGTTCAGAATGTTTGATCATCTTAAGTTGGGTGACCTGAAGTCAAATACTGTCCTTAACTTTATTCATGGCTTTTGCTATTTCATCACAGTCAGTTGTAATTTTATAACTGGAGTGGTCAATGTATTCTCAAGATTGCTGGAATCAACTGAAAATTAGAATATCTAGACCAAAGGAAAGTCCAATCGTCTTTGTAAACACAATAGGACAACCTCTAAAAGATACAATGTTGGCATGTTAAATACCAGCGAAGATTCACTTTACTCCAGAGCCATCAAAAAGTGTTTTCATACCAGCAGAAAACAACATTATGAGTTTGAATAAACCACCAGATATTAGATGTGTTGACATCTGGGATAAAGAGTGGGAAATATAAGAGCAAACAATCGGTCTGCTGAGGCCCAAGCTGGCAGATGATGCAAGGCATCCAGATATTAGCAGACTGTCATATTTTCTCTGTTTTTAGCATAATTAAGGTAATTCATTGTTACTATACAGCAACACTTGCAATGTGTGTTTTGTGCATCACAGTGTGTAATACCAAAAAATATAGGACTAATTCATGGTATTTTGTGATGGAGAAATGATACTGAATGGGAACTGACTGAAATCTTATTACATGATAAAAGGGTTAACTGTTGTTCCAAAGGCACATGTACCCATCTTCTGCGACTGGTGTTGCTTACTGTTGCAAAGCAAATTGTCTTAACGATTCACCAGTGTTCCACCAAATGTGCCAAAGCACAAGCTTGAGCTCCTAGACATCAACTTTGGTACACTGAAAAGTTAGTTTATTAAGGTTCCAGGCAGGATCAATGGCAGATAATTCACTTGTTCTTTCCCTGCAAGATCATTGAGAAGCTTGCTATCTCAGTAGGACACAAGTGAGAGTTGGCTGGAACTGTTCCTTTGAGTTTTTGAGAAATTCTTTACAAAAGTGGTTTAGATCTTCAGATTGAAGAACTGTTGATAACTAGCTTCTACACATCATGATCTAAACTGATCTGTGGCAGTAACAACAAATGTTGCCCTTCAGTCACTCAACTTGGTTCTATGCACACCTCCGACTAAACTGGGAGTCATATTTCTTCTTGTCCTCATTGTAGCTGCAGAAGGTAACAATTGCTCCTCTATCCACCAACCTCATCATCACTGCTGCAGGATAATTCCCAACAACTGACAGTTTCATTCAGGTCTGCTGTTTCTGCTCTGGACACTATTTTCTGTCCACAATATCCAAATTTCATGTATTTAAGTAACTCCTAAATGTTAATGTAGATAAAATTAGGTGCAAACTACTTATACGTTGGAACAATGAATGAGTGAGATGGTGTAAATCAAAATTTCAAAAATAAGGATGACTAACTACAACACACTAAATTCACTTTATTACTATACATAAACTTTATAAATAAAAGAAAATCTGTGAGAGTTTTCTCCTTCTGAACTCAAGCTGATTGTTCTTAATATAAAACATTTAAACACTCTTACAGAATTTATGTATGGTAAAGGTTCTGATAACTTCCAAAACAAAGTAAGACTATTTTTAGATTACAGTGACAGTAAACTAAAGATAATTATATGACCATAAAGTTGAAAACAATAAATGAGACTCACCTCATCACTAGTAAGTTTGCTGTCAGATGAAGCAGCAGCAGGATTTCCAATGCTGGATTCTCCCCCTCCTGACAGTTCTAAAGTCTGACCAGCATCACCACAAGCTGCTATTTTAGTGCTTGAATCAGGTTCTGTAGTTAGTGAGGCAGCTGAAATGTTTGAAACTTCATCTCCTCCAGCAGTGTTGTCTGCACTGTCTACAGGATCTATTTTAGACTGTGGTGGCCCTCTACGAGATCCTCCGCGAGAAAGACCAGAACTACCTCTGAATCGAGGCCTACGAAATGGTTTTCTATCTTCTTTATTTCGTTGGTTTTGTTTTTTTTCTGGTTCATTTTCCTTAACAATAAAATTGCAAAATTATCCACTTATCTCAAGAAATATATGAAATTAAGTACATATTTATGTATAATAAAACCCCACACTTGCACAAACTACGTTACATTTATTTTGTGATAATACTACCTTTTTTCAATCAAGGTATTCAAAATAAGTTTCTGTCTTTGGGCCAAACTGGGAAGATTTGGCAAGTTCAACTGATTTAAACCCTATCCTTCCTATTCTTCAGTATTATTATTCTATGTGTTTGCACCCTATTAACGTAGTGGTTGGGAATATGACCTACTATCATTCACAGAACACTTGGTACTTGTATAATAAAAAGTTGGGAATCTTGAATTAGTTCCTGGTCACTAAAATTTAAGTTTTTTAAGAAACAAATTACTTCCACTTGTCCTTGAATAAGCTGAGTACTTTACAAAAGATTTGTAGATAACATGACAAATGTTTAAACCTGGCACCAAAAGTCAAGACAGCGCATCTTTGGTTGTATGGTATATAGAATGACGAAACATTGAACAGTACACAAACAAAATTCAAGTCAAAACATGTATAGGTGTGTTGGTAATTTTCTGTCATTAAATGTTTTGGAAATATGCTTAAAATAAATTATGACACATCAATTGATAAATATTAGTATCAAACAATTGAAAACACATACCTTGATCAGCTGGGTAAGGTTTCAATCTTATAAACAAACTGTGCTCAGTAATGTTTTACTGTTTACATATTAGTTTAAAAAATAAATCTTCCTACTTTATGCTTTTTAATTTCAAGTAATTTAAAATTTATTTTTCCTATATTAGGCAGTAATTTTTAATTATTTCCATTGTTATAACTTATACTTGGTGTTAGTTTCTTGTTTTATGTTCAAGTATACGCATATCTAGGCTAAGTAATTCTAAATGTGGCTATTTTACTATTGATAGAACACTAATTTTATATCTTCTAATATAAATTACAACTAATGAATGATTTGTTTTCAATTGGTCTACATTTATGATTATCAATATAAATAACATGCTTGCATTTGTCTTTTTGGAACTTCTCTCACAAATGTTTCAATAAAATGCTACAAGTCTCATTTTTAGAAAGGCTTTTGTCTAAGAAGTTTGAATTACATATTTCCAATCACAATCACCTTACCTGTTTTTTTGCTAAGTTATGTTGTTTAATATAATGCAAAAAAGGCAAGTATTATATTAAATACAATTGGTAGGGACTTTCTCAACCTATTTAGGTCTAAAATATACAGGCACAGTTCATTTAAAACCATATACTTATTACATTGTGAACAAGCATTCAGATGTTTCTGAAAAAAATCAGATGAATTTGTCTTTATTACAACTTTATATTTACTTTACTTTGAAATAATTTAGTTTCAGTTTATTTCCTACACTGCTATAAATACCTTCCAGCTATTTTTATTTATTTATTAGGTAAGGAATTAAACCTTCATTTTTGTTTTAACTCAAAACCATCTCATTCACTAAACACTCTTAACTGCTTCACAACTTACACTATTATATGTGTCACTTACTTGAGATGTAATTTTATTACATAAATAATCTATGGAAGTTTGATTGACTGCATAAAATGTCTTCAAATAAACTAAGATTTATCTATATAACACAATCAGTGTTTTTTGCATATGTATATATAACACAATGCCTCAAGATAGTATAGCTTAAACACTGTGTATAAAAATGATAAAGAAAATTCAAGCAAAGGTCATGAAAACTATCTCGGATGTTTTGCAGGTCTCAGTTAGTAACGTTATAATATTACAACATACTTTCTCCCAATTTCATTTTTTTGGGGTACTTTATTGTTTCAAAAAATTCTGTGAATTCATTATCAATCAGAAGTACAATATTAAATCTAGCTTTAATACAAAGCTTTCTAATGAACTATTACATCCTCTAAATGGAAAATGGATACAAAACTGAAAAATGTTAAGTGTGACAACATTATATTCATCAGGAAAACAACTTAAATACCTTCAAATCACCACCACTCTGACTACCTTCTGTGTCACTACGAACTTGCCGAGGTCTTCTGTTGTAAGAATTTCGTGAATAAAAACGACGAGGACGCCTGTTAGAGTACTGGCCTTGTTCCTGTCCATGTTGTGGACTTCCACCTCCACTGCTATCTTCATCAGTGTCATGTTTTTCCTTTGAAAAGAGCAAAACTTATCAAAGTCTAGCAATAATTACAGAAAGCTTATGAAATCTACAGTAATAATGGAGCGTGATTATAAGGGTTTAAAAAAAAACCTTTTGTCCTCATCACTTTGTGATTTGGTGTTTATAATACACTTTTAACAAAAAGGTCTAAATGCATCACTTAGTTTTAAATATTTATATTGATATGTTCAAATAATGGTGGCACATACTTCTAGTTGAATTTACAATTAGTTTATACAAACACGCTGTTGTGATACCATATCTGTAATCTATCAAGATAGTTTAATAATAGACCAGTAAACTTTGTTACTACATTTTACTTTGGATCTCTTTACACTATTTCTTAATGTTATATAAAACTTGTTTTTTTTCTTACATATATTTTATTTCTTCTCTTCTCTGAATTAATATCAGCATTTGACATAAGCTCGAATGATGAATTTAATCTCCCCTTTGGTTTAACTATCAGCTGTTATAATAGTATTAAATATTATCAAAAGACAACAACTGTTTCCACATTTGTACTTAACAATAAAGATACAAAACAGGAAAAATTCGATATAAAAGAATTACATTGTCATGTTTTCAAAGAGTCTTCACAAACAAAAGAATTAAAACAAATTATTCCACAAACAAACATTTCACAGGTCTATATTTACAGATCTAATGTCTGACTTTAGAACGTGAATGAAAAAATTATTAAAACAACTTGATTAAAAAAGGTTTAATTTGGAGTTGGTCAATGTGTCTGAAAACCACAGATCAACATAATAATCATGTATGTCTGTTATAACAACTTGTACAATTTACTAGTATGGGTAGGTACAGTTATATATTAATGGTCATTTGTACATTAAAAATATAATGACTAACTTTCTCAACATGGGGTTAATCAAACTGACCTCTTAAATTTGCATTCATTACGTTTCATTACTATAACTTTTAATACACTAAGTATATTTTCACAAAATTTGGCAGACTTAATGAACATGTTTGTACATGAAAACAATCAATTTTAATGAAATGTTATTACTAAAGAATTGGTTCATAGTTTGTTTTTTCATCTAAGTGCAAAGTGAATTTGCAGATAAGATTAAAAACTTAAAATTTAATATGCGTAACCTACAAAACCTCCTAAATAAATATAAAACTTAGTTGTTTTCACCTCTACCTTAACAACTAATTTGATTCTTCTGCTAGTAAACATCTTCAAAACTATAATGAAAAGTTGTAAAATCAGAACAAGTAAGCAGCTATGTCCTCTCTTTATTACTGGTCACAAAATGTCAAAGTACTTATGAGTTTGAACTGCTAAACACTTCATATTCATTTAAATCTGCTGAAAATAATGCAACAAATCACCATTTTTTGTGTCATCAGATTGGTCATGTGGCATTGTAATATGATACTCAAAAGCAACAAAACTCATGCAAAGAAGTACATTGACTTGTCACCTCTTCTGATAACATTATATGTCACTTAACAGTTAAGTTCATGTATCTTTGTGTTTACAATGACAATTTCCCACAGTAATAAGATTGCACTTTAAATCTGTGAGTGTTTACTATATGATAAATAGACAATCCAACAAGTAATACAAGGGTTTAATCACTGGTCATCCTTTTGGGGTGTTTGGAATTTAACATTATATAGGCATATAAAGTCATTACTTTTGCTCATGGTTATAAAATCTTATTTTCCTTTCAGCAAACTTATTCATCAACCAATAAATAGTATTTACTCACAAATGTTTAAATAATAGTTATTTTTAAAACATACAAGGATAAATACTTTTTAAAAACAACTAAAAAGACTGATTAAGGAATTCTGTTTGTGTTTCATACTTACTAAGCCTCACCATCTTATTAATTCTTCCAAGGTGTGTGTGTGTGTGTGTGTGTGTGTGTGTGTGTGTGTGTGTGTGTGTGTGTGTGTGTGAACAAAGGAATTTGAAAACACACCATTTACTAACCAAACTATTTTCTTTTGCATGTTTTTACAGAAAATTACAATCACAAAAGTGGAAACCTTGAAGCTGAGGATTTTTTTGTACCATTAGTAGAAGGATTGATGAATGTTAGCAAAGATCTCATGAAATGCACTCACAAGCAACACATTTCAAGTGATTTACAACTCATAATAATAGTTAGGCACAATTCAAAGGCCAATAAAAACAATAACATTTAAGTATATATACATGTATACTGTTATGATATTAAAGCTACTTTAGATAAACAATTTCATATTACAATTTGAAGTCATTCTAGAAATAAAAAGGGTAATTTAAAAAGAAAAAAATGTTCAAAATTTATTTAGGTTTCAGAGATATTGTACTTAACTCTTGTTGAGGCTCTGTTGATCTGACAAACTATATGAACTATTTGTACTCTTTTAAAGTCTTCACAAAATGTGAGTTAATAAACATTACAAATCTTTCAGATTAAATAAAGTGAAGCATTCTTAATAATCTAAAAAAGACTTGTTCATGAATATACTATTTGTTTTGAATAATCCATGTACAATGTGATTTTCATGTTAAAATTAAGAATACTTATCTTCATCACAAAACTCTCAAATTTCTCTTGTGTAATCTCTAAAACATCTTAAATACATTTCAAATATTTGGTTTCAGTAAAACTTACTATGTCATTTGTTAGCTTCTCTATTCTGACTCCATACAAGGGAGTCACTATGACTGACTTTAAGCACACAAAAAAAAAGTTAAATTAGTCTTTCTTTCTAGAAAGACTCTAAATTGTAACATAAAACTATTTGTTTATCCTAAGTGACCTTAAACCTCTAACAGTACTGTCTATACATAATTAAATATTGTTTTATTACATGTCTACTATCTCCACCACTACAAAGTTGTGAAACATTTGGGGAACTTGCAGCTCATGTTATGCTATCAAATTATGTTACCCAAAAGCTGCATGTGTGCATTCCTCATGGAAATGTTTTATTGTATTACTACGTATTTTACATAAACTAAAACCTAACCTAGTAAAATCCCCATTTCTATATTTTAGTAACTTTTATAAGTGAAGAATAAACATGAAAACAAGAAATAAAACACTTACCCATGTCTTCTTGTTTTTTTTGTTGATAACACTTAATATAATAGTGGTAGTAATGAAACAAATACTTTTTATTTAATTAAATAATACACCAAAGAATACTTATGAGCAAAAATAAGACAACTCCATCTAAATATCACAATTTTTCTGGCATTCTAAATATGCAATTAGAGCTGTTACAAATTCGTTCAAGCTATTCATTATCTTTCCTGTGGGAACAAAGCTAAGAGAAATTAATGATTCTGCATTTGGAATATAACAAAATCATTGCTCCATATAAAAGATGAAAACCATTCCATCAGTAAATATATAACTGAATTATATTCAACAGAAAACCATTAATAAATAAATCTGAAAAGAGAAGATGCAACAGGTGGGTGTGGAAAGATCAGCCTGATTTTTCTATTTGATGTCTCTGTAACCAAACAAAACTGTGGTTTGTCTAAGCAATGATATTTTATGATAAGTAATTTATGTCGAATTTTGCACTTAATGATGGGATAATGGAAAAAATATATAAGATACAAAATAGTAAAGAACTAAGAACTTAAAACTTGTACATTACGACATGGATTATTAGCCACAAGTTTATGTTATACCAATTGGTATAACCTAAATATCAGATTAAAAACATTAATTGTAAGTCACTAAAACATTATGATGTGCAGTGTGTGATGCCTGGGAGTTAAAGGAGTACTTTAGTCTAAAAATACATGATTGTTATGGCTTTGGTCCACTTTTACCAACTACATTATTTGTATGCAAGTTTTCTAAAAACACTAACTCGCCTCATTAAGCTGTTCCTGTCGGTTTCCACGTGGAGGACCTCGAGGTCGACGAAAGTAACGTGGATAATAACGCTGCCTTCGTCTCCTGCGTTGGGGTTCATAGATTTCCTTACCTTCATTTTTCTGTTCTTGACTCCCAGTAGAACGACTCTATAATATATTTTTTTCTATGTTTATATTGACTGAAAAAAATTAAATTATTAATTTATTAGACACAAAATTACATTTAACCCTTTTACTTACAGATCATTTACTAAATAAAAAGGATGGAGCTTGAGGTTTTTACTTCATAGAAATTTAGAGCATTTTATTTGTTGAAGGTTGTATCTAACCTTCCCACTAACAACTGAAGACAGTGAAAGGCAGCAGGTGCTGGTATTGTGGGTTCACACACTAACTCTCAATCCATAACTGATTTTCCTTAGTTGCTAGTTTGCTTGGGATCTAGATTTTGTGTGATAGATAGAATATCCCCATTGCATTTGGCTGCTATAGCTACAGACTATTTCTTACAAGTTTTAATGATAACTATAATTCATAATGAGAAAACTAATTTTGAGTTTTGAGTTTTTACATTTGTGATTTATATTAATTTCATGATTGTTTAGTTGTGATAGTCAAAAGGAAAATATCATCTACTCACATTTTTTAAAAATAATTGATGTACTCTGTCAAATATTAATATAATATACAACAGATTAGTCATGGTTATTTTTATGATGTAAGCAATTATATGATATATCTACTTTAAAACATTTCCTTAACATGTTAACTGCTGTAATAATCTACAGCAAATGCTAAGTTTTAGTTCAATACTGTTGTCTTCAATTTAAACAATAGCAATAATTAATCAAGAACATTAGAACTAAAATAAAATATTTATTAAAACCGTGAAAAAACTGCTTGATAGTAGACTACTGAAGCCAATGCCCAATAACACAACTTCTTTACACATATTCAAAAATTTTATATTGAGACAGTGAAATGCACTACTCTAGGAGGCCTTCTTCCAAATCCACGTCGTCTAAGAAATCGTCCATAGAACCATCTCCTCCTATCAGGAGCATATTTGCTTCCTTCCACTGGTGCACCCTCCGGTCCAGTGACATTAGCAGCTTCATTCCCCTACATGAAAATAAAAAATTACTTTTCTTCACTTATGCATTTTGTAAACAAACAAGATTTAACAAAAGATTCAGTTACATTCAGAAAATAGTTCCAAAGAATGAAATTTGGCTAAACATTTTAATGTATGTCTGATTCAGAAAATATTCTATTAAAACAGGCAAATACTTTATTAAAGTAACCGAATTAAAATCAATCGGTAGTAATAAAAATTCAATGTATAATAAATTATTAGAGAACTATATGCATCATTAGGTGTAGTCTCTAAAATATAAACAACCTATTAAGGACTTTCTACAGTAATTTTTTTTTTAACAGCGTGTTAAGGCTTTATTTGTAACAATTGCCTCACAGTAGAAATCTGGTATTCTTTTTAAATGGTTATCAAACATGCTGTTACTTACAAGGTTTCTGTGCATCATGGAAACCATTTAACACATGAAACACAATATTTAAAATTTAAACTAGTTTTTCAAATGGTGCTCGGAAATTGTATGAAATGAATGATTGCTTTTTGTTGCTCTGGATTTATTAAATAAATTAAATAATGACATATATTAACATTTTATATTAAATATACTGAATTATTTAACTGAATAAAACAAACTTTTGACTTAAATCCTAAGAGCTTGAGATGTGGGAGCACTGACAACAGACCTATTACTTATAAACAGTAAATGTTTCTACTTTACTAGATGGCTTCTATAACTAGCTAAGCTTTAATACCAAGTATCTTAAAACACAGTAGCATTACACTTTTAACTACAAGCACATACTACAACACATGCTAACTTTTAGTAACTATTTATAAGCTGTAAAAAATCTTTACTACAAAAAGTTGCGACATGCTTTAAGATATGATGAGGAAAACACATCAACTAAAAATGAAACAGTTACTTTATAAATACATATTCAGAAACTACCGAAAATTCCAAAGTGCAAAACACAAAGTAGTTACAAATAACATAAAGATTAACATTACATTTGAGAAGGTGAGGAAACTTAAAATGAAATTATTTCAATTCTTGCATTCAACATGTGCTATCTATCCATGGATCATAACTTCATAAAGTACACTAAAATCTGGATAAACTGATTTTACAAAATAGATTCTTTAGCATTAAATGACAACAATAATTTAAGGTTACAGTGACAGTTATAACTTGCCTTTTCTCCCTCTACAACGTCAAATTCCACAGTTTCTCCATCACCTACACTTCCGTAGGATTTTTTTGGGGTTGTTCTTAACAATGGCAGTCTAAAAAATTAAAATCCACAAAACTTTATATTTATTACAGTAAGAAAGTGATTTTCTAATGAGTAAAATTACAATACTGTTAGTAAAATGTTTCATTTTATTCTTAAAATCAATGTTCCAAATAGCCAATATGCAAAACATTTAAATCTGAACATCTGAAACAAGTTACAATGTTAGATTTCTTTGCAATATACATAGCTAGTAAGTTGAAATTAAAACCTTATTTCTGTTCCAGTTAAAAGAATACATCTTAACCCTCATTTGGAATAAAGCCTTACACTGTATACACAGTAGATTTTAATAAAATGCAAAAGTTACAACATTACTTTTAAGTCAAGTTTACATGCTGTAACATGAAATATGTTCCACTGCTTCAAACATTCTCTTCATAAAAAATATACATTAGAGGCATTAATAAATAGCAAATTTGTCTTTCTTTATGCAAAAGTACTGTTACAATAATAAAACTAATGTTATCCAACTAGATTGGTAATTACCTAGTACTTATTGGGTTTTAAAGTTTGTAAAGTTATAAAAATTAATAAAAGTATATATTTTGACTGCATGAATAATATCTATATAAATGAAAAATTATCCAACAATACTTTACACACAAACTAATGTCAGAGTTACTATGACAAAAGTTACCTTTCATCTTGCTGAATGTTGCTTACTGATGACATACATATAAAAACAATTTTGTTTTGATGAATATAAATATATCCTGCTACCCTTGGACCAGAAATAAAACAATGTAAATTATAAAACAACAAACACAAAAGAAAAGAAAGTATTCAGTGATGTCGAGAAACCCACTTGTTGAGAAATTTATATGCAAAAACAGCTCGTTTGGGTTGAGAAAATATTTTACATAGAAGAGCGAACAACGTTTCGACCTTCTTCGATCATCGTCAGGTTCACAAAGAAAGAGGTAACTGACCGGAAGCTGACAACATGTTTGAAAGGAGTTGTGTAGCGTTACCTTTATCTGCTTTTAGAATTTTTATGTTTTTGTCTAGTAACGCTAATCATAATGAACACGAATGAATACATCCAAAAAATGAATAACATCCTATCAGACACGAACAAATTTAAACCAATACACACAAGTCCAACAAAGACACACGAGACGCAACTGAACAAATTGCTACTACAAATGAAAAAAGCCAACACAATTTCACAAACACTTTATTCCTACCTACGTAAAACCGACTCACGCACACCGCAAATATACGGCATCCCCAAACCTCATAAACCAGATTGTCCATTACGACCAATAATGTCCACATATGAATCGTTTAATTACAATCTTGGTAAATACATAGCATGGGCATTCTCCAAATATGTAACATCAGCCAGCTCATTCATCAAAGACTCTTTTAATTTCAAGTCTAATCTTAATCAACTTAATCATAAAGCCTTATAGGCCAGTTTCGATGTTATATCCCTCTTCACAGAAGTTCCAACCACTGAAGCCTGCAAGATAGCCTTAGAACTCTATATCCGAGACCCTAACCCAACTATAGACATTCCCAGTAACCAGTTAGCAACCCTCATAGAATTCACCACGGTAAAGACAAACTTCATGTTTAACTACTGAAACTATATACAAACATATGGCCTAAGCATGGGCAACCCAGTATCACCAGTTCTAGCCAATATTTTTATGACACAAGTTGAAACACAAGCAATTAACACAGCATTACATCCACCACTATACTGGTACAGATATGTAGATGACACGGTTGCGGGATTCAAATCTACGGAACACATACTTAATTTTTTCAATCACATTAACTCTATACATCCTAACATTAACTTCACATGTGAACAGGAAAAAAGCAATCAAATATAATTTCTTAACCTCAAAACTACAAGAACTGACACACAATTCAAAACAGAAATCCACTGAAAAATCACCCATACTGGACTATACATTCCTTGGGACTCAGCACATGAAACAAAACAAAAACTCAACATACTAAGAAACCAAATAAATACAGCCATAAAACTATGCTCACCAGATAAAATTAACGATGAATTAGACAAAATAAAACAATACTTCATCAACATCAATAAGTTTCCTCCACAAACTGTAGAAAACATTATACGCACACGCCCAGACAGAAAGCAAAATCAACCAACTAAAGTAAATATATCTCACGAATCAAAAAATCACGAAACCATATACTGCTGTATACCATATATTCCTGACATCAGCAAACAAATAACCAACATTTGGCAAAAACTAGTATCAAAATATGACATTTCAGTTAATACCAAATTTAACCAAAAACCAGGCACAAAACTGAGGTCTATACTATGTAAAAACTACACTGACAAACACCACACCAACATTATTTATAAAATACAATGTGATAACTGCCACGACTTCTATGTTGGAGAAACAAGCAGAAAAATGGAAACCAGATTCAAAGAACATAAAAAGTCACCTTCACACGTTTTCGAACACTGCAAGTCAAATAAACACAACATAACCATAGAAAACACTCAAATACTAAATAAAGAAACAAACATAAACAAACACAAAATTAAAGAAACCTTACTTATACAACAACTTAAACCCAAAATAAACCAATATAAAGGAATGCCTTTATACCTATATTAATATAATAAAATAAATAAAATTATATATTCAAACATCTAATACCGCCCTCTACATTCCGACACTCAGTTACACAACCCCTTTCAAACATGTGGTCAGCTTCCGGTCAGTTACCTCTTTCTTTGTGAACCTGACGATGACCGAAGAAGGTCGAAACGTTGTTCGCTCTTCTATGTAAAATATTTTCTCAACTCAAACGAGCCGTTTTTGCATATAAAAAGAAAGTATTGTTAAAGTCACACTTCAATTATGTTAATGAAGCAAGGAAAGTTTAAGCTAGATCCAATCATCTTAAATAATATAAAACTAATAATGCAGTGCAACGTCCTTCAAAATATATACCACGAGTAAATCCAGTTTTGAGGAAGAAAATATTTGAAAAAGACCGCTACAATTAGTGCACTTTGTTACAAGTTATAAATTTCATAATAATATACTTATAAAGTAAGTAGTGATAGCTCCATCATAGAATTATAACTACCAATTTCTGAAGACAAAAACTTTTCTTAAAAATGTTCTAACAGTCTTTTAAATGCATCTCACCTGGTGGACAAAGATGTCTTCATTTGTATCCACCCTGTTAATTTAAAAATAATTGTTTAATTCTCTTTTATGAATTACAAAAACTTTGGTTTTTATTCAATCCTAGAGAAACAGTATTTATTCAATATTATTGTAGATATATTTGCAAAATATTACCCAAGCTTTCTGTACACTTCTACACAACTTTTCAACAATATTCATCACAATTGAGACAAACAATGCACATATACTAAAAAATCAATGCCTATACTCGATTTAATTAAAAGTTGTTGAAAAATATAAATGACATATTGATTAAAATAAAAACATTTCATACATAAATATCTGCAATGCAAATAACTTGGCAGTCTTTATCTTTGCATGTATACAAAGAACCTAAACTTAAAGTCATTAAATAGTGTTCACAATTGTGTAATTCTTTCCTAAAAACTTAAAATGTTGGAATATTTAGTTACATAATTACTAGGCAAGTCTAGAAAAGTTTCCCAAATACACAAATTTCTTTAACATATTTCTGTATTATACTTGAATACCATCACTTCACTAATTTAACATATTTCTGTGTTATACTTGAACACCATCACTTCACTAATACCATTAAAAACAGTTTTCACAATACTAAACCTTTTAATAATAAATATACATTAGAGTTGAATAAATTAAATATGAAGCTAATATATGAACACAAAAGCAAATATTAAATAGCTTAAAAATATCTGTAATAACTCAAACTACTTGAAGTCGTGGAATTTATCAAAAGCTTTGGACAGTTACTAAACTGTGTATGTTAAGATAACAAAACAATGTAAGTTTATCCTGCCATAATGATATAGTTTTGCATGTAATAAATTTCAGTTCATTCTCGACTGTTAGATAACATTAAACATTTTTATTTTTATTTATAAATGAAACTAAAGAACAATTAGAATATAAATACAAAAAACTAAGTTTTTATATTGAAAACTATCCAATATAAAATGTTTATACATGAAGAGTTTATAAGTTACCTTTTATCTTAACTAACTGTGGTTTTAATAAGTATTATAAAGTTGATGATGTACAAATAAATAGAATATTTCATTTGATGGAACAAATACCTTCTACCCATAAAACAGAAATGAAATCATAATATGTAACAAATCAAACAAAATTAGTGATAATTTAACACTTCAATAAATTTCATAAAGTACTACATACAGTAATTAGAAAAATGATTCATCCAAATTAACACTTATAAGGCTGGATAAAAATGAATAAAATACTAAATTAATTATTCTCTGATGAAGACTTGAAAGATAAACTTATAATTTGGCTAATATTAAAAATTAGAATTAAAACCATATGCGTATAGTTAGAGCACATTTATCCTTACTCTTCAAGATAAATTTAGAAGCAAACACCGTCTGAGTAGGTATATTCTGAGTAGGTATATCGTTACAAGTTTAATTTTGGTTTTATAATTATTCTTTTACACCAAATACTTTCTGAAATTTTAATGTGTGTGTGTGTGTGTGTGTGTGTGTTCAACTAAACTTCAACTAGGTACTCACTCATGTCTCAAAATTTAAGGGTTATAGTTTAGCATTTCAAATCAATGCCTTCTTCTAAACAACCATCTTGACTTTAATATTGTGCTGTATGTTATACAGAACTAAAAGGGTTTTACAGTATTGGAATTTTTGCATGTTCTACAGTAATTCCTATACGATGAACATGAAAATATCCATTTTTCTCTGTTATGTGCAAATTTTTTAGAAAATACACATACAAGAAGGTTCACTGGTTTAGTACGAGGGCTGTTCAAAAAATACGCGGACTGACGTCATAAAACAAAATGTACTTTATTTAGAAGTTACAGGTCTGGGACCTCTTCAAAGTACTCTCCTCACCAACGCACACACGTATCCCAACGGTGTTTCCACTTGTTGAAACAGTCCTGGTACGCTTCTTTTGTAATGTCCTCCAGCTCCTTCGTCACATTTGCCTTAATCTCTGGAATCGTCTCAAATCTTCTTCCTTTCAAAGGTCTTTTGAGTTTGGAGAACAAGAAAAAATCGCAATGAGCAAGGTCAGGTGAGTAGGGAGGGTAGGGAAGAACAGTGATCAAGTGTTTGGCCAAAAAACTCACAAGTTCTGAGGCACAAATTTCGCAGCAACGCGGTGCATCTTCAATTTTTCTGTCAAAATATCGTAACAAGATCCAACTGATATCCCACACTCTTCGTCGATTTGCTCGCACCAGGGTGTTGATTTTGTCGACGTGTGGGTCGTCAGTTGACGTGGAAAGACGTCCAGGATGCTCATCATCTTCAATGGACTGTCGACCATCCTTAAAACGTTCATGCCACTTGAAACATGCCGTACGCTTTATAGCAACATCACCGTAAGCTGTGTTAAGCACAGCAAAAGTTTCAGTCGCAGATTTTCCAAGTTTAACACAAAATTTCACAGCAAGTCGTTGCTCCTTCAGGTCATTCATTCTGAAATCTGCCAAACGAAAAAATCGCACTTTACTTAAAACCGCGTAGCTAATACACAAATGAAGATATCTGCAATCGGGAAATGGCGTCGTAATCAGCTGATCTGTGCGAACCTAGCGACACCAAGTGAATTCCCCTGGAACCAACTGGAGCCGCGCAATTCAAGCAGTCCTCGTATTTTTTGAACAGACCTCGTACAACAATACTGCTGATATAAATGTGCTATTCACAATGGTAATATATATGTTCTGTTTCTATTGCTCATAAAGTTTACCGAGAGGAAATGTACAAAAATCTCAAACTTAATAATATAAGGTCAATACAAAAAACATGGTTGGTCACTTTGTGGAGACCTAAAAGTTTTCTATATTGTTGGGTCAAGATTTCCAGTTATATAGCATCTCCATATTTTTTGGGTTTTTTTGTTTTTTAAATGGGACACTAGAGCACAAAATCAGCATTGGATGAAGTAATGGCCACACAATCAACCCGATACAAGGATCAAAAAACATTGAACAAAAACATTTGGTTGACACAAAGAAATTCCTAGTACCTCCACTTACATAAAAGTGGCTTGACAAAACAGTTTGTAAAAACTTTAGTCAAACATGACAACTGTTTCAAGTATCTTCAAAAGATAATTCTAGCTCTTTTAGAAACAAAACTTAAAGAAGGGATTTTTGCTGGGCTTCACACTGGGAAATTGACTTTGGATGAACAGTTCATTAGAACAATGAGGAAAGTTGAAAAAGATGTGTGGATTGCCTTTAAAAACATTACTGACAAATTTTTAGGAAACAAGCAGGACCAAAATTATGAAAATACTGTCAATAATATGCTCAATAAATTCAAAGAGTTGGGTCTTGTCACGAGCTTGAAAGTTAATTTCTTACACTCACGTATTGACTATTTCTCTGAAAATCTTAGTCCCACCAATGAAGAACAAGTGGAAAGGTTTCATCAAAACATCAGTGACAGGACAGGAGATATCAGAGAAGATGGAACATCAATATGATGGTTGATTACTGCTGGCAATTTGAACAAGATGTTTCAAATACAATGCATAAAATACCACAATATGTAGTTTAGAGACTAAAACACATTTCACAAAAGTGTTCTTCCCTTTTTTTTCTTTCAATCTGTAGTTTTTTTTTTAATGAACATAAAAAAAAATGTTCACCTTAGTAAACGAAATAATTTGTTTCTGAGTAAAACTTTTTATTCCCAATTTGTAAAAAAATTTGTGATAAATGAATATTTACTAAATTTGTATAGCTTAATTGTGGAAAATCAGTCATTAAAACCAAAACAACTTTTACAAAGTTTAAATTTGTAGGCCTGTTTTATTTATACTAACCTGTTTATAAAACCATATCCATTCTTTACGTTGAACCATTTCACAGTTCCAGAAACCCGAGTAGCTGAAAAAGATCACAAAATTGTTTCTAATCTACATAACAAAGTTTAAAAATAAAATACTACAATAATAATTTTTAGATGCGTCTTATTTGCAACTAACAATACGAAAATATAGTAGATTTAAATAAAAAATATCAAAATTAAAATGTCTAGTAAAAATGAGGTAAACATTAAAGTGTAATTCATAGAAACATATATACACACACACACACACACACACACACACACACACACACATATATATATATATATATATATATATATATATACACACACACACACACAGCTCATTAAAACACTCAACGTGGTCTTAGTCAATTTGAATATCCATGTGTCATCTTTCTCCTAATTTATACACAGATTTCATACTTACACTCTATACATGCATATGTTTTGAAATACTGGCAGTTTTTCAGAAAACATTATAAATAGTTCACACATATAACATTTTAGAAGTATTTTTAATAAACTAAAACAAGGATTTGTTAATTAATATACACCCTTGTGCAAATTAATTGAAACAAGACTGAAAATTACGATTTTTTACAATTTTTTGCATTTTATTTCTGAGAATCCTAAAATTACTCACAAATTAATACATGATATGGCCACCTTTATTTTTCAGAAGATCATTAATTCGCTTTGGCAGAGTCCACAAGTTGACTGCAATCTTTACTAATTTTTGTATCATGGTCCCACACCTCAATTATGGCCTCAATTAGCTTATCTTTTGTAGTACAGTCTTTTCCTCGAAGTCTTTCTTTACAAATCACCCAAAGATTTTCAATAGGATTTAAGTCTGAAGAGTTTCCAGGCCAGTCCAGCACCTTTGTTCGCCTTGTCGTCATAAAATTCTTCATAAGTTTCAACATGTGGCACAGAGCCAGATCTTCCTGAAAAATGCCAGATCCATCTGAAAATCTCTTTTTCAAATCTGGAATGACTCTTCTCTGCAAAACTTCGATGAATTGTGGTCCTTGCATCATACCTTCTGCGACGCCATAGTAGCTGAAAAAGCCCCAAAACATCTTCTTCAAGGGATGTTTTACGAACTGATTAATGTGAGATTCTCAAAGTTTCTCACCTGGAGATCTGCAAACATGCAGACTTCTTTGATCCTGTATGAAAAAATGAGTCTTGTCACTGAATAACACCTTCCTCCATTGTTCTTGCATACAGTTTTTGTATTTCAGACCCCACTGATATCGTTTTTTCTTAGAGTTGGTAAGAAGTTGTTTTTTGACTGGTCTCCTTGCCTTTATAACGCAATTTTCGAAAGAGTGTACTGCAAAACACAGCTAATGACACCATCTGTGTGAAAAAATGACAATTAGAGGAAATCGGCAGGTGCAGCAAGCCTACACTGGGAGCCATGCTGAAAATATTGTAAAATGACCATTTGTTTCAATTAATTTGCACAAGGATGTCTATTATTTGTTTTGAATAGTCTGTACTAGATGATTATGTTAAGATTATAAATACTTATGATCTCAAAAATCTCAAATTTACCTCAATACATTTCAAAGTTTCTCTTCTCTGTAAAACTTTATATTTTATGTAACTTTCACTATTTAGCTAAAAACAGGATTGGTCAATTTGACCAACCTTGTAAAGTTTGTAAACACAAAAAGAAATTAAATTATTCTTTCTTTATAAGATGACTTTAAATTGTAACATGAAACTACATTTGTTTATCCTAAGTAACTTTAAACTTGTAATGGTACACACATCTTTATAGTTGAAGTTTATTATTTTATTGCACATTGAACTGTGTCTGACTACTATTGAAGCCATTACAAATCTTAATCACTCTAGGCTTGTTATGCTCAAACTTCATTTCCCTTGTGCTGTTTGTATGCTCACTTCATGCCTCATCAAAGCAGCTAGGCTATCTGCGCCAAACGTCCAGTAAAAAGGTAAAATTAAATGTAGTAAAATACACAAAAGGGAATGAAGGTAAAACAAAACATCATTGAAAAACAGAAAAAGTATAAAATCAATGTTAACACCTAGTCTACAATGTTAAGAGAGAAAGCAGAGTGAAAGAAGTTGTAAAGGACTTTCTCTAGCAAAATGGTAATGATCATAACCCACCAGGAAGACTAACAGGTAAGTACAAGAACCACTGTCAGTCACCTGAAGTTGGTCTTTCCAGTCCTGATTCTGGGTTATGTTGTCATAACAGCCATTATCAAAAGGTAAAATAAGGAAAGTGTTAAAAGACATAGCAAAATCACAATAAAAATCAGCCAAATGTCCTGTAAAAAGGTAAAAGTAAAGTAAATGTAGTAAAATTTGTAAAAGGAAACACAGGTATAAACAAAAAGCAATTAAAACATAAAATGGCATGAAATTAATGTTGACATCCAGTCTACAAAATTGAAAGGACTTCCTGTAGCAGAATGGTAATGACCATAACCCACCAGGAAGACTAACAGGTAAGTACATGAACTATCATCAGTCACCTGAAATTAGTCTTTCCAGTCCTGGTTCTTGGTTATGTGTCATTATGGCCAGTACTAAAATGTAAAGTAATAAAAGTGTTAAATGACATGCAGCAAAAGTGTAATAACAACTCGCCAGGACAACTAACGGGTATTTCAAACAGCAGCATTAGTCACCTGAAGTTGGCCTTTCCAGTCCTGGTGTCGAGTTATTTAATGTTCTGGCCTTTTTACAATGTCAAATTCAACTAGAGATTGAGGCTGAAAAGGGAACCACAATTATAAAAATGTAATGAATAAATAACAAACATTTAAATGAGGTTAAAAAGATTAATAGCCATTAAAAAACTAAAAACTTTATCAAGGTAGACAGTGTCACCATCAGCAATAACACTGTCCAATGTCACAGACAAACCCTGGGACAGAACATGTTTAAACTAGTGCCGTCGTTGAGTTGTAACGATGGCAGGAAAGTAAAATGTGGCTTACAGTGATTTGAGTGTTACACAAACTACACACTGGTGCATCAGTTCCAGATAAAAGGAAACGATGAGTTAAAAAAACTGTGACCAATGCGTAGTCTAGTTAGAACAACTTCCTCTTTCCAAACCTTACAGAAGCTAGACGGCCAAAGCCCAATACAGGGTTTTATTTGAAAAAGCTTGTTTTCACGTTGCTCACTCCAAGTGGACTGCCAGCTGGCACGGAGCCAAGACTTGAATACAGGACCATAGTCCATGTACGGAATAGGCACAGTGGTGATAGTGCCAGAGCAGATAGATTTGGCTGCCACGTCTGCAAGTGCATTCCTGTGAATACCAACATGGCCTGGCATCCAGAAAAACTGGATATAAGTAGATGTTAATGAGAAATGGGCCAGTTGGTTTTGAATATCAGCAAGAACAGGGTGTGAGCCAATGTGAAGTGATTCCAAGGCCAGCAGAAAACTAAGGAAGTCAGTATAAATAGTGCAGTCGGAGTACTGCTCAGCTTCAATATGATCCAGGGCAAGAGATATGGTGTACAGTTCAGCAGTGAACACAGAAGCTGTAGAGGAGATTCTGCGTGCAACCACCAAACCGCAACAAACCGTGGCAGAGCCCACAGAGTCACCTGATTTTGAACAATCCGTAGAAATTGGAATGGAATGATTGTTTGAAAGATATTCAGTAAATAAAAGACAGTACTTCTAATCGGGAGTATCTACCTTTTTCAGATTACTTAAAGAAAGGTCACATTTGAGGGCTGTAATAAGCCATGGGTTGATGGGCTGACCAGTGGATTCTGCAATGTTATCCAAGGACAAACCCAATTCATCCAATTGCACCTGGATGTGAAGACCAAAAGGAGCAATGGCAGATCATCTGTTTTGAAAAAGTATGGCCCACTGAGGAAGGAAAACACATCCTCAAGTGGGATGCTTTGGTAAGGAGAAAAGTTCCGAAAAATACAAAAGGCAGTTGCAAATGGCAAAGGTGCAGAGAAGGTTCGTGAGATTCCACGTATAAGCTCTAAACTGGGGAGGTGTGGAAAGCCCCAGTGCAGAGTCGAAGTCCTTGATGATGAATGGGGTCCAGCATCGTTAAGGCTGAGGGTCTGGCAGAGCCATAGACCATTGATCCATAGTAGAGTTTTGAATGAATAAGAGCACGATATATCTTTGACATAGAACATCGATCCACTCCCCAAATGGCAGTAGAGAGGACACGGAAGATGTTCAGTGCTCTTGTGCATTTGACCCGTAGCTGCTTTAATTGTGGTATAAAGGTCAGCTTACGGTCAAAGATAAGCCCCAAGAACTTGGTCTCAGGAACCACTGGCAGCAAAACTTCACTGATACAGAGTTCAGGATCAGAGTGGATACCCCACTGGTGGCAAAAGTGCATGCAAACGGTCTTAGAGAGAGAAAAATTAAAGCCGTTCAATATAGTTCACTTCAGTACAAGATTGAGGGCAGTTTGTAGTTGGCGCTCAATATATCTCATGTTTGACGACTTACACGAGATGTGAAAATCATCAACATAGAGCCCGTTTGCAACAGTGAGAGGGAGTTGTTCAGTGATGGCATTTATCTTCATACTGAAAAGTGTGACACTCAAAACACAGCCCTGAGGGACCCCAAGTTCCTGTACAAAAGAATGGGAAAGTGTTGAACCCACACAAAATTGGACTCTCCTGTCCATTACAAATTTTTTAATAAACATGGGTAAATGGCCACGTAACCCATATATTATATATATGGAGGTCTCGCAAAATGCCATACCTCCATGTTGTGTCATAAACCTTCACAATGTGAAAGAACATTGAAACAAGATGTTGGCGTTTGAGAAAGGATTCTCTGATTGATGTTTCAAGTCGAATTAGATGGTCAGTTGGTGGAATGCTGTCTTCGGAACCCACACTGGGTGGGAGAGAGGAGGTTGTTTGATTCGAAGAACCAAACAAGACGAGCATTAACCATCCTCTCTAAAGGTCTTACAGACACAGCTCCTCAAAGCAATTGGACGGCAGTGTGAAGGAATCTTGGGATCTTTCCCAGGTTTACAGAAAGGTAAGATAATAGCCTGGTGCCAGGCATCAGGAAAAATATTCTCCTGCCAGATCCAGTTAAAAACAATTAGCAGAAGATCAAGAGAAGCAGGAGAGATGGTGCAGCATGTCATAGTGTACATCATCAGGTCCAACAGATGTACTGCCAGACTGATGAAGGGCTATTTTCAGTTCCACCAGAGTAAAGGGACAATTATAGTCAAAAAGACAGTCAGTTCGAAAGGAAAGAGGTGAACATTCTGTCCGAGTCTTGATGGCCAAGAAGGTGGAGGAACAAGCAGAAGTACTAGATACCCGGCAAAAGCTTTCACCTAGAGTATCGGTGATGCTACAGACATCAGCTACCTCTTGACCATCAGAGAGTAAGATGGAGAGGGGGACAGAATTGTAGTGCCCACTGACCTTTCGAATCCTGTCCCATATGACCTTGAAACTGGTGGTAGAAGATATGCTAGTTGTGAACTTAATTCAAGATTTCTTTTGACTTTGACGTCTTACCCACCTTGCATGCGCATGGGCCCGTTGGAAAGCGATGTGGTTCAAAAGTGTGGGATATCTATGGAAAGTATCCCAGGCCCATTTTTGAGCCTTCCATGCCAAGTGGCAAGCAGGATTCCACCACAGACAAGGATATCGTGGAAAACGTGTCGAGGTTTTAGGAATACACTGAGCAGCTGCTTGTATAATACAGTCAGTTGCCTCTGCCACACAGTCGTCTATCGATGGCTGACAGATGATGGAAGGATCAAGTTCTGCGAGAGCAGTGAAAGTGGACCAGTCTGCCTGATCCAGCTTTCACAGGGGTAGGCAGGTAGGGTGGCATCGACCACGGCCAGTCTCTCTCAAAAGTATAGGAAAATGATCACTGCCTAGTGGGTTACTGTCAACCCTCCATGAAAAATGGGAGAATAATGAAGGGGAGTAAACCGAGAGATCAATAGCAGTAAAGGACTGACTAGGTGCATGAAAGTAAGTGGACGAACCAGTATTGAAAAGAGAAAGATTGTGATCAGAGAGCATACGCTCTACAGAGTGACCCCTCCTATCAATAACAGCACTTCCCCAGAGGGGATGATGTCCATTAAAGTCCCCAAGATTAGAAATGGAGACGACAACCGTTCAACGAGAGCATCAAGGTCTGATTGATCATATGTCTCTCCAGGGGACAGGTAGAGAGAACAAACAATGATGGTACGACCCAAGGAAACACGGATGGCTACGGCCTTCAAGGGTGTGTTGAGTGACAAAGACAGGGTGGGCACATGCTGATCAACATGTAGTGCCACCCCTCCATGTACTTGTCCATCACACAGTCTGTCATTTCTGTACAGAGAAAACTGCCAAATAGTGACTGTATCAGCAGGTTTTAGAAATGTTTCTTGTAAGGAAAGACATACAGGATGGTAGGAAGCAATCAGTGTTTTGATATCATCCAGATCAGAACGTAAACCTCGACAGTTCCATTGTATCAAGGTGGCCATTTTTAATGACAGGTAGGCGAAGTGGCTGATTAAATATTCTCTGATGAAGACTTGAAAGATAAACTTATAATTTGGCTAATATTAAAAATTAGAATTAAAACCATAAAGTGGCTGGAGAACCCTTCTGTTTATGACCATGTCTTTTTTCCTTACTGTTCTTATTTGGAGGAGGTCTATCGACCTCCATGGATCCTGACCTGGGTTGACTGGGCAGGTCTTTGTTGTTGGAAGAGGATTCCAGTGATTGAAGACATGAACGAATGATTGTTTTGCATCGTGGGGTTGGAGAAAAAGATGTATCAGAAGAAATGCCTGTATTTGAAACCGAAGGATGTGGATCTTGAGAATTGTTGGACTCTATGGGAGGAACAGAGATGGGTGTTGAAGTCGATTCATCAACCTTTTTAACCATGGAGGTCAAAAGGCTTTTCATTTGTTTTGAAAACGATTCTCTTGGAGGTACAGAGATATCTGTCTGCACTCCCACTGTAGTTGTGGAACGAAGTGCAGCAGCATATGTCCAAGATGGAGTGGCAGACAGCAATTTCCGAGCCTCAGGATAACTAATGTTACAAGTCTTTTTCAAATGCTGCACCTCTTTTTCCTCCAACCATTTTGGGCAAGAACAAAAGTAGGAAGGGTGGTAACCATTGCAGTTGACACAATGTGGGTCCTTGTGACACTCATAGGCATCGTGGTCCTTGCCACCACAACGAGCACATGTCAGGGAACCACGACAGGACGTCTTTGAATGGCTGAACCTTTAACATTGGATACATCGAAGAGGGTTTGGAATGTACGGCCATACCCTGCAAATTAGACAAACTGCCTTAATGGTGGCAGGTGCACGTGGAGATGTAAATGTCAAAACGAGGATATTTGTCGGCAGTGCAACTCCGTCTTTGCGAGTGGAGATGCGCCTCACTGCAGAAATTCCTTGAGTGGAGAAACCAGCAAGAATCTCTGACTCGGGGATGTTCTTCAAATCCCTCTCAACAATAACTCCTCGAGATGAATTCAAGGTATCATGAGGGGTAACCTCAATAGGTACATCCCCAATTGCCGTTGAATTCAAGAGGTGTTCACTGTATTGGGATGTGGATGTTTCAACCAATATGTCTCCAGATCGAAGCTTCTTTACTGACTTTGGAGAGCCAACAAGTCCCTCTTGTCCTTTCTGAATAAAAAAGGGGGACATTTGCCCTGAAGGCTTTTCTGAAAGAGAATGTAATATAAGAAAATGGGGTACAGGTGTTACAGATTGCTGCTCAGTCTTCAAGACGTGGTCATTTACCTATTGACTGTTTTTTCACTATTTTATTTAAATTTTTTTGTTGGAGGATCCATAGGAAAAAGGAAAATTTCAGTACCCACTGACCCCACCCACCATGGAGCCCTACGAGGGGACACATTACAATATCATGCAAGGACACTGCAGCAACTCCAGGGTTTCATGAGCACTATACCAAAACACCAGCATCAGACACAATGTCCACAACACCCATTGAAAACTTCCAACACTGGTACTTGGTTGACTCTAGCCCAAGTGGACCAGCCGATTGGCCCAAGGAGGGCCACCCAAAGGCCGCCCGTCTGCAGGAATTCAAGGCCAAAGTGGTGTGTTAGGGTTAGACCCCTCAATCACCAGGATCCTCTCCTCCCCCCCTTCACACGTCACCACGCACAGCAAACACGTGGGTGGATGTTCAGATCCCAGAGCAGGTAAACTGAAAGAACAGAACCTTCCCTGGGAGGTCCCCTCACCACTTACAGGAATCCACACCAAGGGGCATGCCTCATGAAACATTTTTATTGTGTTATTTATTTCACCTAATATTAACTAACCTAAAAATACCCATATTTATACATTTTATTTCCTTTTATAATAATAAAGAATAAAAATGAAAAACAAGGAATAAAGTGCTAACCCACTCTTCTTTCTTATTGACTTTCAATGACATTTAAACCTAATTTTAAAAATGATAGTAATCAGGCATGCCAATGACATTTATGAAAAAAAGAGGAAAAGGTATATCGCCTGGCGCCAGGTGCGCCACAGCGCGGCACAGCCGCGCTTGATTAGGGGAGTCCGGGGGCATGCTCCCCCGGGAAATTTTAAAAAAATGGATGCTATTTGGTATGATTTGGTGCAATCTGGGACATAATTTCTTTATGTTTTTTGACATTGCAATGTTGGAAAAGTACACAATATATATCATATAAAATAACAAAAGGAAATTAAAACACTAAATCAAACTAATAAAAACTATAAATTTCATTTACAGTTTTTAGCAGATTAATTTATTCTTTTAATTTGCATTCATTTTTTAGAAGATATATCAAAATATCTAAAATTAACAAATAAAATAAAAAGTAAATAAATGAAATTTAAGATTGTTTATTTGCTATTTATTCAGTTTAATTTTTTTCTAAATCAAAATATATTAGTAATATGAGTTAATAAAGCCAAAATAACTCAGTAAATATTTCAAATACAAATCATTTCATTATTATCCTTTTTTGTCATCAATAACATCATCATCATCAACTACTGGTATGCTGCCAATTAAATGTTTTACAGTCATTGCCAATAACTACTTCTCTGCTGCATATATTCCATACAATTTTCAAATCACATAAAATTACTCTTTTGACTAATCATGACTACCTACAGTTCAAATTGTTCATCTATGCAATCTTGTCATTATACTACTGGTACCTTAATGTCAGTGAATTTTCCATTCTTTCACAAATTGACAATACAAACTAAAACAGCATATGAAGGAAAGCTATGACATTGCTTAAAAATTCAACTACTGATATGGTTCAATATTAAACTACTGATATCAGTGATATGCCTCAGAAATTAAATTTTGTACAGTCACTGACATCAACAACTATTGCTCTGCTGCATGTATTCCATTAAAATTTCAAATTACTTAAAATTACTCTACATGACTACCTACAGTAAAACTTGTTCATCTATACAATCTTGTCAGTAAATTACTGGTACCTTAATATCAGTATATTTTTCATTCTTTCACAATACAAACTGAAACAGCAAATTAAGGAAAGCTTTGACATTGCTTCAAAATAAAATTAATGATATGCTTTAAAATAAACCACTGGCACTGTATGCTGCAGATAATAATAAAATGTTTTTCAGTCACTGATATCAACTTCTGCTCTACTGCATAAATTACAGTCAAATTTCAAATCACTTAATTTCCTTTAATCAATCTTGGCTACTTTCCTCTTTTTCGAGACAAGGGTTTCCAGTGCTCTCTTCCGAGCTTTTTTTCTCTCCTTCTCTGAATGGGCAGCTCTCTGTGCCTCTGCGGCTTTCTGGACTTTTTCTTTAGCCAAGGTGGCTAGGCCAGATTTCACAGAACCATAGGCCTCAAGCCTTTCAGCTGTTTTCTTCTGATTCTCCCTCAGCTTTGAGGTATACTTTGAAGCTGCTGATCTAATGTCCTTACACATTCTCTTGTCTACAGGATCAAAATGAACATCTTTCCTTTTAAACATTTCAATCGCTATTGTTTCTTTGGAATGTAGAGAATATTTTATCGTCTGGTATGCACACGATACCACACCACGAGACGAAACGAGACTGCCTCCAAGATGGCGGTCAGTTGTTTTTTGTCTGCAATAAACATTGAAAAAATACGATTTCTCCTCAAAAACCACCTACCCGGCCCCCAAATCGCTCATATTTTCTCCTCAAATTTACACGAATCTCGTGGGTGATCGTTGGCCGTTTGAAAACTGCGGAAATCTGCGTTTCAGCGGAAAAATGGCACGCACAAGTAATGCACTCAACTTTAAATAATGCACTAAAAACAAACTAACACATCCAAAAAGTAGAGAAGTTCCCCTACCTTCACAATTTTTCTGACTATGTAACAAGAGTGGTTCCAATGTATCCAAGTTAAAATTCCTCACTGGAACATTGCTTGTATTCAAGTTAAAATTCCTCACTGGAACATTGCTTGTATTCAAGTTAAAATTCCTCACTGGAACATTGCTTGTATTCAAGTTAAAATTCCTCACTGGAACATTGCTTGTATTCAAGTTAAAATTCCTCACTGGAACATTGCTTGTATTCAAGTTAAAATTCCTCACTGGAACATTGCTTGTATTCAAGTTAAAATTCCTCACTGGAACATTGCTTGTATTCAAGTTAAAATTCTCACTGGAACATTGCTTGTATTCAAGTTAAAATTCCTCACTGGAACATTGCTTGTATTCAAGTTAAAATTCCTCACTGGAACATTGCTTGTATTCAAGTTAAAATTCCTCACTGGAACATTGCTTGTATTCAAGTTAAAATTCCTCACTGGAACATTGCTTGTATTCAAGTTAAAATTCCTCACTGGAACATTGCTTGTATTCAAGTTAAAATTCCTCACTGGAACATTGCTTGTATTCAAGTTAAAATTCCTCACTGGAACATTGCTTGTATTCAAGTTAAAATTCCTCACTGGAACATTGCTTGTATTCAAGTTAAAATTCCTCACTGAACATTGCTTGTATTCAAGTTAAAATTCCTCACTGGAACATTGCTTGTATTCAAGTTAAAATTCCTCACTGGAACATTGCTTGTATTCAAGTTAAAATTCCTCACTGGAACATTGCTTGTATTCAAGTTAAAATTCCTCACTGGAACATTGCTTGTATTCAAGTTAAAATTCCTCACTGGAACATTGCTTGTATTCAAGTTAAAATTCCTCACTGGAACATTGCTTGTATTCAAGTTAAAATTCCTCACTGGAACATTGCTTGTATTCTGGTTAAAATTCCTCACTGGAACATTGCTTGTATTCAAGTTAAAATTCCTCACTGGAACATTGCTTGTATTCTGGTGAAATCATCTCTTTAGAACACATCATTCGACAGATAAAAACCTCCTACAAGTTATAGCTAATCTGTAATTAAATATGAGAGAGAAATGTTAAGAAAGGTTGTGAAAAGTGGATGTGGGAAAAAGGGTCTGATTTTTTCCATTGATAATTCTATAACCAGACAAAATTGAAGGCCAGAAAGTAATATTTTGTCCTAACAATAACGCTTCTAAGTTGAGTAATATATGCTTAACTTCTTACTCTTTCAAGGGGTGGTGGGAAAAAAGTAAAGACTACAAGATGCCAAGAGAAAATGTCATGTGTCTCATACCTGGGGAAGTTCAGGATGTAAAAAATATTTCTTTGTATAATTAGATTTGGTTTGTTTTAAATTTTGTGCAAAGCTACATGAGGGCTATCTGCACCAGCCATCCCTAATTTAGCAGTGTAAGACAAGAAGGAAAGCAGCTAGTCATCACCACCACTACCAATTCTTTGGCTACTCTTCTACCAATGAATAGTGAAATTGATCATCATATTATAATGCCTCCAGGGCTGAAAGGGCAAGCATGTTTGGTATGACAGGGAGTCAAATGTGCAACCCTCAAGGTATGAAGAGTGCCTTGACCATCTGTCCACATGTAGAATTAGGAACTTGAAACTTGCATACCATTAAAATATGGATTATTAGATAAGATTTTATGCTATACTAATTGAAATAAAAAGTAGTTTAACCCTTTTGCTGCAGGTGAAAGGTCATTTCATTTGTTGACTTACATTTAAAATTTTATTTTACTGTTATATGATGAAATTTTTGTCAATAAGTTTAGTATCAAGTTGTAGATAAGTCAAACTTTAATATTACATAGAAGTTAATTTAAAAGTATATGTTAAAAGAACACAAGTAATGATTTTTGCAAGTCATGTGTTATGTTGAATGTTAAACTGGATGTTTGCAATGTTAAGATACTAAGTCTATCGCTTTATATGAATTGGGAACTCAAATTTCCAATATTAACAAGCTAGAATATACAAGAACCTCATATCTTTATTTTGCTGAGATATAATTACTACTTTCTGAGATACTAGACAATGTCATTGTAACAAAATAGTTCCAAGATGGATCACATCAACAAAGTTAGTCACGAAAGTGATATTTAATTTTTCCATCATTCTGAAATACAAATCTATAAAATATTTTCAGTCCCACTACCTTGTAATGAAATTTTTCATTCATGAAAAAAAATCCACTACATTCCAATTAAAATTAACAAATGTCAGAAAGGTAATGTGACCTCCAATTATTAATTATTGAAATATTAAAATATACAAATACGTCATTCATTTGTACTTCAGATCAAGAAGTGACCTTGATAATGCTGAATATTGTTTTTCAATGTGTGTGTATATCTATTCTTAAAATTATTTTAGGTTATAAGGACAGCTCACATTTACAGTTTATTTTTACATCTGCAAAATGTTAATTTCAATTAAAATATACATTTGATCTTTCATTTTTGTATACTTTGCTGTTATCTGTTGTTTCAATCAAGACTAATGAAATTGGAACTGTAACACAGAAATTCCTCAAACTTAGCAAATTCATCTCAAATATTCTTACATCAACAGTTATATTCTGTTTCTCTCAATTACTAGGTTTAATTTCAATACTGTAAAGCACCAGTTCTCAAACTTTATTAACCCAAGGACCCATTTAATTTAAAATTTTTTGTTGACACCCAAACCTATCTGTTTTGAAAAAGATTACTGTACATGAAAAGCTGTATTCAAAAGTGTTTTAATTTATAAACTTAATTTAAAAAAACTTTTACAAACCACTCTTCAACATTTATGAAACTTAGGGCATGGGTCACGAGCCCTCAGTCTGAGAAATACTGCTTGCACTAGATCAAATCTCAGTTGGATAAGAAGGAATTTAACCCTACTGTGACAGGTCATGAATCAAAGGTCATAACATCACATATGTTGATCTGCATTCAAAGCTTTCACTTTACTTATTTTATAAATTTATATTAACAAGTTTGTTATCAAACTGTACATAATTCAAATTTTAGTCATATATTAATTAATTCATTAATTTAAAACTAGATGTTTAAAAAACACAAATATTGAATTTTTATAAAAATCACTTTGTATGTTGAATAAAGCACAAGTTTAAGTTAGATGTTTCTTGATGACGAAAAACCCACTTGAAGTAAAAGTGTATTCTAGACTGGTATAAGTGTTACAACTTTAAAATAAAGTACAAAGCAATGTTTCAACCTACTTAGATCATCTTCAGTTTGAAACATTTAATTAAGAGTTACACACACACACACACACATTAGTTGAGATTTTCAGGGCAAATGACTTTTTCTTTAAATAATAGAATTAAAATCACTTTCCAACTGGACTAGTTATGAAAGTCAATATTTTTAGTTAATAAACAAACCTTTAATAAAAATATTGTTTTTGTAAAAAAGACTTGCAACCTGTACCAAAAGTGTACCAAATTTTGTGAAGATACACATTTCATCAAACCCATTGAAAAATGGTTGAAAATAATCCAGTGCTCTTAGTCATGACCAAAAAAAAATCAAAACCCAAAACACTAAATAAAACTTCATAACTTACTTCCATAACACAAAAATACTTGAAACATAAGAACATAAACCACATTTTTCAGTGCTCCTGCTGCTAAATGTGTGCTAATTCTGATTTTAGTTATAAAACAAGTGCTCCTTGTTAAATTTCCAAATAAAACTTATTTCTCACCTATTAACATAATGAAATTTAATGAAGAATTTTCAATAACTGAAAGTAGAAAGTTTATTTGAAACAATACAAATTTTGACACAAGTCAGTAATGTTATATCTTATATCCTAAACATTTTATTTTCCAAGCTTTTTCTTAACAAAGTATTGAAAGAATTAAAAGAAATAATACTTGATGCTGTGAAATAGATACACTATAAATGAAACATTTTTATAAAACTATTCAACTTTTCACACATTCATATCCTGAAAAAAATTTATTACATACACAGATATACAAGCATTTGAACTGTGCAAGTCTGTATAATATAACCTATTTTAATAAAGGTACAAACTCATCAATCCCAATACTTTGTGCTTCTGAACAAGTTTTTTTTTCAAGACATATTTAATAACACATCAAATCTAGACCAATAAGCACATTTTCTTCCCACCAAAATTAAATCATATCAAAGAACCTTTGAGATTTAGGTTACTGGTGTTTATAAATAACCTTTGAAATTATTTAACCATCCTAAAATAAACTGTTATTACATGTTTTATAGTAATTTGCTTTTTTTTTAAATGTACCTAAATGTTTCCCCTCTCACATCAAATGTGAACAAACAAGTAAATCAGAAAAAATGCAAGCTTTGTATTTTACTTTTCATGCTTACCTGATACAATATGAACTTTGCCAAGTTTGAGTCATTTGATTAAATAAGTCATAATACATTAATAGTTGGTAAATATACCATTTCCAGCCAAAACCGGTAATGTTTCACTTATATTCACTAATGTTTTAACCATGAATCTGATACTACCAGAGTTCAGCTGAAGTCTGGGTAAAAATATTTACTTTGTGGCATTCAACATGATCAGAAACGGACTTTAAATAAAGAAGTAAAACTTAAAAAAGAAAAGTCCACAACAGAGAGCGACAGACTTAACAGTGAAACATATATAATTAAACAATGCAAACAATAAGGTTGTTATTTGTGTGTGTGTGTGTGTTTGGCATAAATAATCAATATTACCATAAAAGGCAGTTATTTGTTCCTTCTAAGGTGTCCCTGCAATTTGAGCAATATCTTAATATTGGAGAAAACTAAACAGTTTTACGATAATTTAAATAATCTCGGACTTCGAAACTTTCACCCTAAACATTAATATTAGGCCTAATCCTATTTACCGAATTTAATTTCTAAATCGAACTTAGGCTTAAGTTACACACAGTCAGAAAGAAAAGCCTAGCTGTCGTTTACTTTTTTTAAAATTTACCAAGTACTTTCTTGACTTTTTCAGTCCTTGGTTTATCAACTTCTTTCTTTTCGGGTTCTGACATGATTTTGATGATGGAATTACTTTAATAGAGTTAAAAAAAACTCTCCCAACCTCCGTCCACTTTCTCTGATGTTATCCCTCCTTTTCACTTTGTTCTTTTATCGCTCACTGTCGAATGCAGGAGAACGCGTGCACAATTAGCAGCATCTCAATTGGTTATTGAAAAGTGACGCAACTTTTATTATCATTTTAAGAGTTTTTTTTAAAGATAAATACTGTCAATACATGGGTAGTAATATCGTTATTCAAATATCATTAGAATGCACACACATATATGTATTATGTATCCATGAATGTGTATGTTTTAAAGATATATACATACTGATTACGCATGAACTTTAGAATGTAAAAGCTTAGATATTTAGAGATAATGCTTACTGCTTAGTTGGATGAAACTATAACACTCTACAGTAACCTTGAACTGATACAACTTTTATTAAGTTATTTTGTGAAGGCCCGGCATGGCCAAGCGCGTTAAGGCGTGTACTTCGTAATCCGAGGGTCGCGGGTTCACGTCCCCGTCGCGCCAAACATGCTCGCTCTTTCATCCGTGAGGGCGTTATAATGTGACGGTCAATCCCACTATTCGTTGGTAAAAGAGTAGCCCAAGAGTTGGCGGTGGGTGGTGATGACTAGCTGCCTTCCATCTAAATTAGGGACGGCTAGCACAGATAGCCCTCGAGTAGGTTTGTGCGAAATTCAAAAACAAACAAAATATTTTGTGAAATTCGATATTTATAATATAAAACAAGAAGCTTCGTGACGAGAAAACCCACTTGTAGAGAATATTCTACTTGTATAAACGGCCAGTATGAGTAGAGAAAGCACTATGTAGAGGAACGAACAACGTTTCGACCTTCTTCGGTCGTTTTACATATATAAAACATGGAGTTTTTCAAAATAATGTGAAATAATAACAATTACTAATTAAGTTCTGACACCTAGTCTCTACTATACATATTCAAAAAGTAACAGTGAAATTAAGTCTGAGTATTTTGAAATTACTTTAATATTCAAATATAACCGTACTCTTAAACCCTTGGCAATATGAAATTAACTGGAAATAAATTTAGATTATTATGAGAAATACTTCAGAACGATGAGTATAGATTTTATTTAGTGGATAGTCAACGTGGCAAAACTTTCTTGGGTAAATTTGTATTAACTAATTTTATAAGAAGAGTTCAAGAAGCTGATAAGTCTTTTTTTTTTCTCTCAAATAATAATGTTAATTTGTCTCAGCGTAAAGCTGCACAATCGGATACCTTTGTTGGGTCCGCCGTAAGGATCATACCCGATACATAACACTTGACGCCATAAAGTTTACCGATGAGCTTGCGGGGTTTTTAACAGTTACGCACTATTCTCGTACGGTTTTCTTTATTTTAAATTATGTGGTAAAATTAATTCAACGTCAGTCTATTTAACAATAACATATTCATTTATTTTCTCTTTTAACGTTTCTACAAGAGTGAACACTTGCAATCTATCTTAAACTGTTGTAGACCAACGTTACAAGTGACGTTCAACTCTCTCTAACACTGATGGAATTGATCTTAAGTCATCTTATTTGTATAAATTACTCAATAAATGCAAACGCTAACATATGACCAAATATTTCACAAAACCACATATAACTGATTCACTCAATAGTCTTCTTGGAAAACAATCTACAATCGTCTTAACTGTGTCGTATTTATAATCTAGTTTTCAGTGTACGAAAAAATTCTAAAGTCAAATTAAAATACTTAAATCATTATTAAAATCTGTATCTTCCTAGAACTAACAAATAAATTACAGAATTAAAAATATAGCTGACAACACTATTAAGTTTAGCAGATAGATATAGCATCTAGTCACTTTACTTAATACAGTATTTTTATTTAAAAGGTTGTGAGCTTTAATATTAATGAAAACCACTTGACTGTCTACAACATAGAGCCTTTCCATAAAGATATCATAAGAAAGGTAACCAGATTATACGTAATAGCTAAAAGCCACTGAAATATACATAATTTTAAGTTGATAAAAGGTCAATGTTGTGAAAGTTGTTTTTGTTTTTTGCATATCATAACAAAGACACGCCCATCTGCTCTGTAAAGTCACATAATGCAAGAATTCCCTTTATCTTAGATCTCTTAGGAATTAAATAAAGCTTAGATATCGAGAATTATTTTAGTCTATACCACTGTGCAAAAAAAATGTAGATATGCACACATAAATTTAATTTTCTTATGTCTGTGATATTTCAAGTACAAGGCAATGACACGTGGTAAATGCTGAAAGCTTGTTTGTTTTTTGGAATTTCGCACAAAGCTACTCGAGGGCTATCTGTGCTAGCCGTCCCTAATTTAGAAGTGTAAGACTAGAGGGAAGGCAGCTAGTCATCACCACCCACTGCCAACTCTTGGGCTACTCTTTTACCAACGAATAGTGGGATTGACCGTCACATTATACACCCCCACGGCTGGGAGGGCGAGCATGTTTTAGCGCGACGCGGGCGCGAACCCGCGACCCTCGGATTACGAGTCGCACGCCTTACACGCTTGGCCATGCCAGGCCTATGCTGAAAGCTTACAATAAAACTGGTTAAGAGAAAAACAAAACAAAAACATTATTTCTTATTGAAAAACATGTTTGCAACAATAATCCGTGAAAACGAGAAAACCCACTTGTAGAGAAAAATGTATATGTAAAAACGGATAGTATGGTTAGAGTAAACTTCATGTAGAAGAGCGAACGTTTCGACCTTCTTCGATCATCGTCAGATTCACACAGAAAGAAATAGGTAACTGACCGATAGCTGACCACATGTTTGAAGGGGGTTGTGTAATTGAGTGTAGGAATGAAGAGGACGTGCTTAAATGTTTGATTATATTTATTAATATATGTATAAAGGTGTTCCTTTAAACTGGTTTATTTTGGGCTTGAGTTGTTATATAAGTAAGGCTTCTTTAATTTTGCGCTTGTTTATCTTTGTTTAATTATTTAGTATTTGGGTGTTTTCTGTAGTTATGCTTTGTTTATTTGATTTGCAGTGTTCGAAAACGTGTGAAGGTGACTTTTTATGTTCTTTGAATCTGGTTTCCATTTTTCTACTTGTTTCTCCAATATAGAAGTCGTGGCAGTTATCACATTGTATTTTATAAATAATGTTAGTGTAGTGTTTGTCAGTGTAGTTTTTACATAGTATAGACCTCAGTTTTGTGCCTGGTTTTTGAATAAATTTGCTATTAACTGGAATGTTATAATTTGTTACTAGTTTTTGCCAAATGTTGGTTATTTTTCTGCTGAAAATAAACCAATACAAAGTGACACCTTTATACCTATATTAATAAATATAATCAAACATCTAAGCACGCCCTCTACATTCCTACCCTCAATTACACAACCGTCTTCAAACATGTGGTCAGCTGTCGAGCAGTTACCTCTTTCTTTCTTTGTGAACCTGACGATGATTGAAGAAGGTCGAAACGTTGTTCACTCCTTTACATAAAAAAAATCTCAATCCATACCAGTCATTTTTACATATATATGTTTGCAACAGTACCACTATACAAATTATGTTGTAATTTTTCATTAACATATTTCTATAAATGTTCTTTCATAATATTTGCTGGTCTGTTTAACAAACTCATTTGCTGTGCTTACTTTAATGCAAATATATCATTTATTATTTTGTATGTTTATTATCCATCAATTGTGTTTATACATTGTTCAACCTGTTTGTTTAAAGTTGAACATAAAACTAAACAAGAGGTAATGTGTACTCTGCCCACCACGGGTTTCCAAATACAATTTCTAATGTTGGTTGTTCACTCACACAGAGCTATGCCACTAGGAGACTGCTTACACCAACCGTAATAAAAAAAGAACTTCTATCTTACGTATTTATAAAATTCAGTTTTAAAATCTTCCCTATAAATTTTGTTCAGGTTATCCCAATTCCATAATCTGGCCTTGTAAACAAACAATACAAAATTAGAAGACAATAGAAAAAAACATTATAAGACGATAAAAAAATAAAAGAGGAAAATATGCTTTCAGTTTTTACTTTAACTTCGAGAGAAGATCAAACACTATAGGCCCAGCATGGCCAGGTAGTTAGGGCGCTCGACTCGTAATCTGAGGGTCGCGGTTCAAACCCCGTCATACTAAACATGCTCACCCTCTCAGCCGTGGTGGCGTGATAATATTACGGTCAATCCCACTATTCGTTGGTAAAAGAGTAGCCCAAGAGTTGGCGGTGTGTGACGATGACTAGCTGCCTTTCCTCTAGTCTAAGTTAGGGACGACTAGCATAGATAGCCCTCGTGTGGCTTTGCACAAAATTAATAAACAAACAAACACACTTATTTTATTGATAACATTTACTCTTGACAAGATAGCTCTATCATATACCTTGATGTAAATTTTTAAACCAGTCAGAAACAATCATTTTGATTGAATTAGTAGTATGACTTTTTATAGTACACTACTACACAGTAATATCGTTAAATACAATTATGTGACCTTACCGATTTTTATTTTCATAAATAGTTATCACCATATAAAGGTGTAAATTTCTTTTTCAATTTTTTCTTTCAGTTAGAGTTATAATCTTATGGAGGTAATATGTGCGGTTAGTTTAAATTATTTTCAAATTTTAATATAACAAAACGTTTTTGGAACAACAAGGGATCTGTTGTTCCATATCAGCTACCCATCCTCTAAAGCAAATTAAAATAATTTTAAAAAACTTTTATAGCCAGCTCTTATCATTAATATATTTATCAAGCGTTTTCATAAAGTCACTTAAATTTACTGCCTCTACAACATCTGAAGACAACCCGTTTCAAAGGCCAATCATCCTGTTACAAAAATAAAACTAGTTTAACTGAAGATGACTCCTGCACTGCCAAATGTATACTTGTGTTCCCTAGTACTGATATTCTGATTATTAAATATGAAAAAGAATGCATTAACACTATCAACTCCCTTTACAATCTCAAACAACTCAATTAGATCCCTCTAACACTTATTATTTTTTCTACATAAAACAATTTGAGAGACGTCAACCTCTCCTCCTAAGATAATATCTCGATACCAAACACCATTCTAGTATCCCCTTTTCTGAACTCTGTCCAACAACTCGATGCCTTTCCTAATAAAAGTAGCACAAGACTGAACACAATATTCTAAATGTGTCCTAACCAGTAATCTGTAAAGTAAAATTATAACCCCTTTAGACTTGTATTCAATATTTTTGTAGATAAACCCTAAACTCGTTTTTGCCCTGCCTTTATCAACAGTACACTGCTTAGATAGCTTTAGAGACTGATGAACTATTACACCAAGATCCATTTATTTGATGACATTGTTAAGGTTATTCCGGTCCAAATTATATTTATAATTCAAATTATAATAATCCACATGTATTATCTTGCATTTATTATAATTAAACCCTATCTGCCATTTATTTGCCCAACTCATTAAATGATCAAAATCATTTTGTAAATCAGCAGCGTCTTCTTCACAGCTAGTAATACCCAAGACCTTAATATCAACTGCAAATTTAAGTAATCATTGATTATTCTTTGATCTGTGTCATTCTTGGATAACATATCCTTAAATATATCATAGCAGATGTTTTATACTAATTATTATTATTTAAATGAAGGTAACAATAGAAGACTATATGTTTTAATTTTAATCTTTTATTCATTATTTTGTTAATGTGGAAGTTATAAATAAGACCGGGGCGGATTTTTCTCTGGCGTAATTAACGTTTTGAAGCAAAAATCCGAACAATAACAACGTGAGTCAAACAAACATCAGACCAGACCTATACTTTTATTGTATGTAATAGCTCTTATTCATTTGTTTTATTGGTTGAGGATAAAAAGAAAATCAAACATTAGGATGAGTTCCTCTTGTTTTACTGTAATAAACATCCATTTTAACCGAGTAAAGTGAATTACATAGATGAAATTATTTTAGCAAATTAAAGCTTTTCGTTTAAGAATAACGTATATCATTCATTTACATTGAAATTTGCTTCCCAGGAACTAAGACGAAATGAAACATTTAGCTCTAAGTCTGATTTGTTATTATTAGTAGTAAAATAGACAAGTTTATGTTAAATATTATTGGATTTAATCAAGTAAGGATATTTATTTTACTTTTTTCACATACAAAGGAAAAGAAAACAACAACAACCTATTTATATATCTTAATCTAGCGCCATCTGCCATTTCTTTACTAGTGTAGGACACGTTTGCTTGTTCAGATATTTCCAGTGAAGAAGTGTTAAAAATTTATTTCACGTATCGTCGTCTCTGATATCGGCGCCAGGCGGAGTCACATGTAAGTTTGGTTCTTTATTGTTGAAGTAGTCGTTCTGATTTTCCTGTTTTTATTACAGACTTAGTAACGATCACTTGAAATGAAATTATAACTTTACACTTGTTTCGTTATGACTGTGAATTAATATATCTTTCAATCTTTTTATTTAGTTATATTTGATAAGATAATAAACATTGATATGTTAAGCCTAACTTTGTAGTGTTAGGCCTATACCGCCATATTGGAAGCAGATTCTAAAACCTGACACAATTATATTTTTGCCTTAGGATTATTTGAAACGTAGCAAATTACATATCTGGAACAGTTAATAAATGGAAACGATATTAAACAAGATGACTGCATCAATTCTGAGCTGGTGAAGAAAACGTTGGAAAATTAAAAAAACTAAGGTTTTTGGGCCAGACAATATTTCCCCAAGGGTTTATAAGGACGTAAAAGTTGATAAAAATTGGATATATGAGCCACTTACTGCTGTTTTTTTTTTCTTAAGTCAGTATTTGAATAATAGACAAGTACCGGAAGATGTAACCCCTCTTTAAAGGGGTTGGAATAATAAAAAAGTATCCCAGTAATTATAGCGCCATTAGTTTAACTCTATTGTGGGAAAGGTTTTGGAAGATCTGTTAAATGATGCTTTGCAAAGTCATTTAAGAATGTTTAGCATTTTATAGAATAGTCAGCATGGTTTTGCTAAGGGAAAATTTTCTTTTACAAATATTTTTAAATTATTTGAAAAAGTTGCTTCTTGTGTGGAGTAGGGTAAGGGTGTAGATTTGGGGTAGCTGGATTTGTAGAAATCAAGATACTGCATAAAGGGCTTGTAAAAAATGTCTTTATAGGTGTATGGGATAAGTTAGTATATTGGATAGAAGAATGGCTGGGTATAAGAAAGCAGAGGATGGTTACAAATTAAATTTAGTCAAACTGAATAATTGCTGGCAAAAGTATGGTACTTCAGGGGTCTTTCTAAGGTGCTTTGTTCTTTTAGATTTACATAGATGAAGGAATAGTAAAAAAATGAAAGTTGCATGTGATATTAATGTGTTGAATGTTGCTAGCTGTGAAGAGGATGCTTTCTAAGGTGCTTTGTTCTTTTAGATTTACATAGATGAAGGAATAGTAAAGAAATGAAAGTTGCATGTGATATTAATGTGTTGAATGTTGCTAGCTGTGAAGAGGATGCTTTCTAAGGTGGTTTGTTCTTTTAGATTTACATAGATGAAGGAATAGTAAAGAAATGAAAGTTGCATGTGATATTAATGTTTTGAATGTTGCTAGCTGTGAAGAGGATGCTTTCTAAGGTGCTTTGTTCTTTTAGATTTACATAGATGAAGGAATAGTAAAGAAATGAAAGTTGCATGTGATATTAATGTTTTGAATGTTGCTAGCTGTGAAGAGGATGCTTTCTAAGGTGCTTTGTTCTTTTAGATTTACATAGATGAAGGAATTGTAAAGAAATGAAAGTTGCATGTGATATTAATGTGTTGAATGTTGCTAGCTGTGAAGAGGATGCTCTGATTTATAAACGAATTTAGACCATATGATAATTCCTATTATATTGTTCTGTAATGGACATGTTTCCATAATTTAAAGTAGTGTCACATCTACCTTTGATAACCAATGCTCTCTCTTATGATTAAGTATATTATAATTTTATCCTCCTTGACAGTTTTTATTAAACATATGCTTAAAATACCAAAGATACAAAGGTTTTACCATTAATGTTTTTACAATAACCATACTGTCTTTCTTTTTAATTATGTGAACATCAGATTTTGTTCTTGAATGTGTTGAAAAATATTTTCTAACAATGAAAGATATGTTCAGTTAATTTAACTGACACCTGATGTAGTCTTGTTTATTTAAAAACCTGGGATAAAATCTCGTGCTTGTATTTTGTTCAGGTGATTTGTAGTGAATGTGCAAAAATGTAAAGACAATACTCCATATTAAAAGTAAATAAATTGTGACCTGCTGAGCAGTGTAGTTCTGAACAAATCTGATTGGTGTGCTTGGCACTTCAGTGACTGTGAGGTTAAACCTATTTCTAAACATAACACAAACATCTTTAGTACAAAAGACACTGAGCCAAATGTTGTATTCAAAATAACAATCAATTGACTAATTTTCCGAGTAAAAGACACTAGATCTAATTGTGCTCTTAACACCTGGTTATGAAGAGAAAATATCCAATACTTGTGGCATTTGCACACACAAGCCTTAACACACAAATGCTGATGTGTCAGAAGAGACTGAGTGATGACATTCTCCAGATGCCTTTCCATTTGCAGTGCATAGTAATATTGACACTGACTCCTCTTTTATGCATATAGTGATGGAGTTTAAAACTTTGTGTGCATATGAATAAGTGGTTCACACTTTACTGCTTATTTTGTATAGTGTAATGAAATTCAAAATATGTCCAGTGCATGTAAATGTAGACTATTTTAATTTTAAAACTTGTAGGATGCTTTGTTTATTTTAATAAAATTTATTAAGTATAAAAAGTTATTTTAAAATGTTTTTAACTACCCTCCAAAGAATGTTACATTCATTAAACGAGGTGTTATAATTCAGGAAATAGCTACATATAAATGAGATTACTGGTTGGTAAAGGATACCCTGAGTTACATATATTTGGTTCTTGGGATTGAGTTTCTGATGTTGTTTGAACAACTATGTTTATATTTATCAAGAATGTGGTTGCCTCGTTGGTATGAACATACAAACATACACATCACAGAAGGAAATTCATAGTTTATACCAAATAAGTTATTCTAATGATAAATTTAAATGTAACACAGTAAAACAACTGTAAATTCACACTTTGTTTAAAATTGAATTCATTAGTTGGTACTTCTAGCGTTAGTAGCTTGACAATAAACAAATATAATGCCCCTGTGGCTTAAAGGGCTATCATATTTCACAGGTTTGGTGACAATGAGAATAAAACTTGAAACCCTCGCACAACAGGGCAATCATTTTTTATAACTGGGTAATGTCAGCCCAGAGCTTAACTTTACTTAACAAAAAAATTAGAATTTGAAATATTGTCTCCAATACATGAATAGCTGGAGTAAAATAACATGGTAAGCATCTGAAACTATCATCTTTATTAGTTGATTAATTTCATAAGTCATGACAGATAAACTTGAATAGTTAAAACAGTTATGCCCTGCAAGGGTATGATCTGGAAAAATACAAAGCTGGCTTGCATTTTGTACTATTCCCAACTGGCAAATTTTATTTTGAGATGTATCCAAAGTTGGTTTTGTTACATAAACATTTTAGTAATTCCAAATAATGTGAATTCTTTGAAGTAGGTGTCTGTTCAAGTAAATTGTTAAAAATAAGTTTAAATTGTTTTTATATTGCTGTCTTTGAAGTTTGAAAGTATGACTAGTTTTATCTAAGTATAATCATTATAAGAAAAACCGTATTTCTGTTGTGCTGTCTGTGAGGTCATTAGCCATAAGTATTGAAGTTTGGTTCTCTGAGAATACTAACTGAAAACAAGTGTACTTATCTTGTTCAGCATGTGTTCTTTGTTCATGTAATTTGTAACAGCTACATGTTACAGTAATGTATTTTTTCATAATAATCACCGTTCTACAACTTCATTATATTAATAGCATACTTGTTGCAATAAATACCAACTAGTATCCTGCATATGAACAAAGATTTTAAAAATTTTATTTTAGAAAAAAATTTCTTAACATCAAGGAGTTAAATCTTGTGTGTTATATATAATTTTAAGAATTCAAGAGTAAAAGTGGAAAAGAATGCATAATATGCCAAATGCACTGTCTGCTACATCCAGTGCTGGGTAGATCTTTTGTTCAGTACTGGGGCTCGTCAACCCAGCAGGGGTATGACAGATACTATTGAATTAAATAACTGTAGTGGTGAGAACTTGTATAGTCAGTGAAGTATATGGAAGTCTCAAATCATAATAAGGTAAGAATTAATGAAATATGAATTTTTTACTTCAGTTAACTTTAGTTTTATCTTTCCTGAAACTAACTAAGAAACTAGTGTTAATGGAAGAAGACAGTTAATAAATAAGGGTGTATAAAAACGTCAGCCAAATCATATTTACAACATTAAATATTTATAAGACATTTTGCACAGTTTTAAGGCTCAAGGCTCATTGTTACGCATTGGAAACTGGAAGATTTGTTGTTTGTAAGGATGTCACAAATGTTGCTATGAAATCCAAGTGGTAATCATTTATGTGCTTGTACATTTTCCATGTAGTATTTATATATTTTTCTAAAAAGTCCCATTCAACAGTTAGAGGTTACATAAATTGTGAGGTTAGAATTTTTAATGTACATTATTTTAAAGGTAACCATTTGTAATTTCTGATTATACCAGAGCAACCAGAAGGAGGTAAGATGGAAGATGATACAATCTATGACAAGGCCAGTGCTGGTGCTTCACAAACTTATCCAGTCCAGTGCTCCTCCTTACGTAAGAACGGTTATGTGATGCTGAAGAGCCGTCCATGTAAAATTATGGAAATGAGTACTTCAAAAACTGGAAAGCATGGTCATGCAAAGGTAAATCTTAGAATTATCTCATTCATGTAATTATATCAAGTTGTTTTTTTTCCCCAAATGAACTTGAATACATTTTAAATGGATGGTTTTTGTTACCTCATTAACCAATTCATATAATGCTGTATATTCTTTGTTAGATTGTTTAGGCAAAGTATTCATGATGAAACTTTGTAGAATGGACAGCTACTGCCTGTTGTAGAGACACAAGTGTAGAGGACAGCGTTTTGAAAGACTCATCCTTGAAACCCTGTCGAAATGTCATCCTATACACTTGTGTATTCACAACAGGCAGTTGTTGACAATTCTACAGAGTTTCATCATGTTGTATATATCTATTATTCTTATAAATTAAAGAATATTATATAATTGTTAATACTAAAATAGTTTTTCTTTGTTTTGGTTTCTCGCTTTTGAATCTTATTATTTGAAGCTTAAGTTGAGTCATGTTAAATGTGTTAATTTTGTTACAGTTAGAAATGCACAAGTTTGAAGGAGTGTTTGTGTATATCCATTTTTTTTATATAATTTGTAGTGACAGTTTTGTGTGTCAATGATAAATGACTGTAAAAAAATTTGTAAATATAAATCTTATTTTCAGGTTCATCTTGTGGGTATAGACATTTTCACTAACAAGAAGTATGAGGACTTGTGTCCGTCAACCCACAATATCGATGTGCCTAATGTGAACCGCAGTGACTTCCAGGTATTTAATCCATTCGTTAGCATTGGTTGCTCTTATTTCCTAATGTGTAAAATACTTTGAAGAATTTTCAACTTTTTTTTTTTTTTCTTCTTGAGTTCTGAAAATATTTTATAGAAGTGTAGGAAAAGTTCAGTTTTATCAAGTCAATAGTAAATACTAATTTTAGTAGTCTATAAGAGGAATAGTTTAGTATATCTCCACAATGAGAGTCATGATTTTAAGTAAGACTGTGGTGGAACAAATCTGGTGGACTTAATTTGTACTAAAACTTACTATTAGAATTTCCTTTTTTTAGTAAATAAATTGCTTGATTTCTCAACTTTAGTGATATTTTTTATTAACCTTCACAATTATTTTAACAGCTTATTGACATCAGTGACGATAATTATGTTACTCTGATGGATGACAAAGGTGAGACTCGTGATGATCTAAAGATTCCAGATGGTGAGCTGGGACAGAAAATAAGGGAAGATTTTGGAAAAGATGAGGCAACTGTTATTGTGAGTGAAAATAGTTTTTCATTATTTCTTTGAAATTGTTAGGTACAGGTTCATTAACTGTTTCTAAAGTAAGATGTTTTTGAAAGCTACAATTATAAGTATCTTATGGTTTTGGAAAGCTAAACATACATCTTATTTGATGCTTTTGGTTCAAAGAAATGTAACCATTAACCATATTAATACCAAATGTCATAAACATTTTGCTATGTTTTTTACAGTTACATTCAAAATTGTAATTAAACAACTTAATCATTGTATATCAGTGAGCTTGACATTTAGTGTTGATTTGATTTAAAATATATATATATATGTTCTAAAAGTATTAATTTCAGAAGAGAACATATGAACATAATTTTAATGTTCACTTCTCTGTCTTAGTGTATTTGTATCTGTATTACCAGTTTTGCTTGTATGATTTCCTGAGTATCAACCTAATTAGAAACAAACACTTTAGAGATTGACAATCTAGTTTATACACTCAGAATATTCAAATGTCAGTTCTTTCTTGTATTGCTATTGGATTATTTTTAACCAGTATAAAAAGCAGCTTTTTATGTAAAATATTTCCTTTTGACACCTCTAAGTCAATTTTTATTGTCAGTTTCATTGTTCATTTCATGTTTTTCTGCTTCAAGTAGCTATTGGAGTTTTGTTGGTCTATTTGTGGCTTCCATAAAATTTTAGTTAAAATGCTATTGACTCATTACATTATATTGTTGTGCCTGGTATATATGTGTTCTAAAATCCATATTTAAATACAACATTGTATGAGGAAACTAATGTTGTGGAAGTATGCTTTCAAACATAACTTACTAAAATAGTCTTCAATCCCCATATAAGCCCAAAATTTGTTTTTTATGTAATTTTAATTTTCATTGGTATGTACTTCATAACAAAAGTAATTTACTTGTAAAATTTAAACTGTAGCTTAGATTAAAAAGAGAAATTTCACAAGAGCAGTATGATCTAACTGCATGTGATTAGTAACCTGATTGATTGCATACACAGTTTTTTTGTTGAAGCTAATTATATATCACATACTTATGATAAGGGTCTAACAGCATTGTAAAATAATTAAAAACAAGGAGATGTGAAATGGTTAGTTGGGCTGGTTTGATAAATAACTTTGTTACAATCTAGAATCATTCTTTATAAAAAAAAAATATTGATTATATTTGATATTTTGAATTTTTCTTTGGTTTTGATACAGTTAGTGTTAGGGTAGGGAAAATATAAAGAATTTTTTTGTTTTTAATTTAAATCTTTTACTGAGATTGACTTGACAAAATTCATAGTTAAAGTGTGTATAGTTTCATTCACTTTTAAAGTGGGTTAAAACTAGCATGTTTTGTATGGAAAGTTAACTTGTGTGCTTTGTAATTTGCTGAGAATTATTGTTGACTCATAAAGTAAATTTATATAAATGGTTATCTGAATCTGGATTATTTTAATTTTCTAAAGTGAAGTAAAATATTTAACATGCGTGTTTATATTTTTAGTAAGCAATTCCTAATGTAGCATTGCTATAAATATTGAAAAGAGTTAAGCTGTTATGCATTGGGCATTATTTTGTGTATGTTCACTGTGGCTACAATTTATCTTAAGTAGGTTTTTGATGTGGCTTTGTGTTGAATGAAATTGAATTGCGATAGGTGTGTTCTCTACAAGTTGTAATAATTAACATGTCTGTATATGTGTAGTATTGGAAATAATTATGAAAACAGCAAGTAGTACTGGCATTCTTGGTGATTGCAACCTGTTTAATGGAAATGAATTGTAGCAGAGTACTGTCACATGTTGATAAAGTGTGCTTTGACTGGTTATTTTTCCCATAAAAAATGTCACAAAAGTATAAAACCTTTAAAAGTGTGGGTAGTTATACATTGTTTAGTGGTAATTGTGTGAATTTATAAAAGGCTTTCAGGAATAATATATTGCATGAGTATGTGGAAATGAAAGATTCCATGTTTCAGTGGGAGCTTTATACCAGGTTGGTAAGGGTACACGAAGCTTAAACTGTTATTAATAGTCGTAGTTGAGACAGTTAAAGAGAGCTCTGAAAGTCACGTTAGGTATTACAGCAGGTTCTTTACGAGGTAGTTGATGATAGAGTATGCATTTTGCCAGTGACCTTACTTTAAATACAGTTTTGATTATTACTTTAACATCAGTAAGGTAGACACTAGTGTCCATTGATTGCATTGGAAGTGGAGCTACTTAAACAGTTGTTGAAACGAAGTAAGCAAATCAAAAGGTTGATATGGGCACTGGACCATAAAAGTTTGTAATATGTAATTTGTAGGAAAATAGAAGTTCTAACTGCTTGCCAACAGTTTGTTCAACAGGGGAATGGGAGCAGTATAATCAGTATATAACATACAGAGTAAATGAAAGTATGAACTATTTTGACAGTATTCACTTGTGTGTCATAGCTGTATGTACTAAGTTTTTCTCTTATTGCTCAAGACCTTTATCAGATGATTATTAATATTATAATGGATTTGGTGTTCTCTGTAGTTAAATTTTTGCAAGTGATGACTGCTGTAGCGAAAGATACAACTAGGAGTTTGCATCTTGTTTGATATCATTTTGGTGAAATTACTGTTGCTAGTGGTTTTACTGACATGTTTATTTTTTGGTAAAGAAAACTGCTTTATGTCTTGTTACTACCAAGACCCATGTGAACAAATATTTAAAAATAAATTTTGATCAGTCTTAAGGTATTTCAATGTATTGAAAAGCTGTGTAAGTGTACACTGAAATATAAATTTGTAATTTAGTGTTTTTTGGGCATAACTATCTTAAATAATTGTTGATTCTTATTTTATTACAAGTTACTGGTTTTACAGTAATGGTAAAACTTTTACAGTAATGGTAAAACTTTTCAGCTACTGGTGTAATTATTCTCAAGTACACAAGCTGTTGTGGTGAAGAAGGGTTTTAGTATTTAAATCAATATTTGAATTTAATTGGGCTGTATCAATCTGCTTGAACAATAAAATGACCAACTATAAGAAATATAGAATGTTCAAAATATTTGCATAAGACTGGCAGTGTGTGAGGGTAGTAATGGTTAAAAATATATGTAGGTGTATGTGGGAATTTGTTAATTGTGGGATTGGTTTGTTTTATTGATAAGTTTCTATGATTTTTCTTTCGTTCAGTGTCAGATTCATGTTTTAGTACTGTGATGTTCCATTCACACACTGTTTATTTTTACTTATGCTTGTGGACTTGGGAAAGGGTGTTTGGTGTTTTTTTTAACTTGATCTTGAAGTTGAATCTTGTGTTAACTATGTAAAAAGCTGGACAACTGTTAAAAATTTGATTTCTGGTTGGGTGGTTTTGTTTAATATAATTTTCTTAATGTGTATTTAATTTTCATTCTGGGGTCAAAACAAATGTTGAAAGTTGTATTTATGTCTAGTCATTTTGAAATTTCTGACAGAAACACATTGA